>NC_042615.1:232816587-233152837 GCF_901001135.1 Rhinatrema bivittatum | reverse complement strand
AGATGATCAGAACGGTGGTATGGATGACTTTGCTCGGCAAGGGCTCCCCAGATATAGAGGAAAGCATGAGAGGCACCGGAGTGAGGCAGGTGAGGATCCTGAGGTACTGGACTAGTTGTTTGAGGATAAAGTTGCCCCCGGTCCGGAGTCCACCAGGGCCAGGGCATGGAATTCTTGCTTGTCCACGACGAGGGATACTGGGAGAGTGAGTGGGGGATTAAGAGATGTCAGGCCTAGGGGTAGTCCCCCAATGTGACCTAGGCCCGAGTGTTTCTAGGACATACAGGAATTGAGCCAGGAGATGCCCTGCCTTTCCACAGTATAGACAAAGCCCGAAACACCAATGTTGGAGGCATTCTTCAGAGGTCAACTGACCCCTACCCATCTGCATGGGCTCTTTGGAGGTAATCTTACCAGCCCCAGCAGTCTGTTTGGGAGAGGGTGAGCGTAGAAGCCTCTGGGAGGCTAGTGGAGGTTTTTTTAGAAAGTTGTAGTTCCTGGGAGTTCCAAGATGGCCACTGCCTGAGAGGCACAGGTTGTCAGTGCTCCTTTTTTTCTTTCAAATTATTACCGCTATGCCTCATAGCAAATGGAAGGCAAGGATTCGAGAATTGGGGTTAACTACCCCGGTTTCAGACTCTTTACAACCAACTATTGAGGGGTTCCTGCTCCCGGTCTCAGACACTTCTACTCCGGTGGCATCCTTGGTGTCAGACCCTGAAGAGCGGGTGGTCCGTTCACCAGACTTGCAGACCACCTTAAGCCCTGGAGCACCGTTTACCTCCCATTTCCCCCAGTACCTTCAAATCTGGATGACTTTTCACCACCATATGTACCTTTGGGTACTAGATTGATGGTTTCTGAAGGAATTTCTCCTACAGCGATTGCGGCTCAGTCAGCTGTTTCCACTGTTTCTGGTTCGTAGACCTCGGTGTTTTTGGAGGGCTCTCTGCCTGTAGGGGATCTGCAGATCTCTCCTCAGCTGATGGTTTCAACTCCACGGGGGAATATTGAAGAATCTGGGGAGTTGAATATCAAGCAAGAAGTCTGAGGCATGAAGCCTAATTTGCTACGTACTGCTCTTCCAAAACCTTCAGTGATTACCATGGACTCTCTCTGGTCAGCCTTAATGGTTCTGGAGAAATCCATATCTTCCTTAGTAGATGTTACTTCTACTTTTGCTGGGCAATTTCAAACTCTTGAATCTTAATCTGTTTCCCACATGCAAAAAATTTCAGCATTAGAACTTCAGGTTTCTTCTTTGCAACAAACTCAGGACTTATTGGCTAAATCTGATTTTTCTCATCTACAGAAACTGGAGAATATAGAAAATTCTATTCGATATCTAAATCTACGTATATTAAATTTCCCCCAGTCAAATTTAATTTCCCCAACAGATATGCTTAAGAAATATATAATTGAGATATTGAAAGTGCCTAAAGAAATTATTCCTACTTTTGCTAAAGTGTATATGACAAAGTCTTCTAATTCAGATAAAATTGATCATGTTCCTAAACCAGAACTGGACTTAACTCAATTTTTGGAATCTTCAATAGATACTATAATATCCAGACATAGGACTCTTTTTTTGTCATGCATTTTTGCTCATGACAGAGATTTGATACTAAGATCCTTTTTTCGCCACAGACAGTCTTCTTTTTTTGGACAATAAGTGTGGAGTTTTCCAGACATCACTTGTTCCACTTAGGAACGTATGAAAAAGTTTCTCTTAATGCGTTCCGAGGTTTTGGCTTTGGGAGCTAAGTTCATTCTTAGATTTCCTTTTCAATGATTATTGTTCACCATGGTGTTAAATAAACATGTATATTTTGATCCTGCCAATCTATATTTATATTTGGATGCTTGTTCCACAGCTGATCCTGTTTCAATTTTTAATTTCGACTAATGGCATTTGTAATTAATGGTACTATGAGATGCCCCTCATTTCATGTATATTTCTTTTTTTTCTTCTAAGGATACACTCTTATTTCTTTCCATCTAGGAACTCCCTCTTATTTCCTTAATATTACAAGTGAGGTATATTGTATTGCTTTATTTTCTTATTCCTTTTATAACTTTGTTTATTACCTCCCATGTATGTTACTATAAGCTGGTGAGCTTGTTAATAATTAGAGAAATTACAACAAATATAAATAAATAAATAAATAAATAAATAAAAGAAAGTCATAGTTCCTGAATCCTCTCTTGGAGTCGGTGATCTATAACACCAGCCAGATCTATGAGGACGTCGAGTGATGAGGGTAGCTCATGGGCTGCCAGTTCATCCTTAATCCGGTGGGCCAGGCCATCCAGGAAGATCGGGCATAGGCAGTCCTCGCCCCAGTGGAGTTCTGATGCCAGGGTACTAAACTTGATAACATAATCCGTGAGAGACCGGGAGCTTTGGCGTAAGTGCAGTAAGGAAGAACTGGAAATAGACTGGCGTCCAGGATCATTAAAGATTGTACGAAACAGTGACAGAAATCCTTGCAAGTTTTGCAACACAGGGTCAGCGCGTTCCCAGAACCAGAGGCTCAGGCCAAGGCCTTACCATCCAACAGGGAGAGGATATACGTAGTCTTGGTGAGGTCAACAGGATAGAGCGCTGACTAGAGACAAAAGTGCATGTGGCAACTGGTTCAAGAAGCCGCGGCAGTGCTGGGGATCCTTGGCGAAATGTGGAGGCACCGGGAGAGGTAGGACAGGTTGTGCAGACGGCGTAGGGGCAGAAAGGCCTGCAGCTGTAGGAGCCGATGCACCCGGGTGAATGGTAGAATGCAAACATTGACCCAGCCGCTCCACTGCTGAGGCGAGGGACTCCAGCACTTTCTGATGTTCAAGTATTTCTTGGACTAAACCTGGTATGGCCTGCAAAGCAGAGGCCTCCGCCAGATCCATAGGCTTGGCAATCTGTAGGAACTGCGGCGTGATCTGTGCACCCCTAGCTTGAGTTGGAGTTGATGCTACCTGAGAGGGAAACCCCCTGCAGGCCCCCAATGTCAGGAGGCGAGGCCGGAGGAAGACAGGGGCCAGCTGGAGCTTCACCAATACCAGCCCACGTTCCCCGCAGGTTGGGCCCTTGGATGCTGGGGCCGGCTGGACTTAGGTGGGCCCCTGGGGAGTGGTATTGGCGCTGGGTCTGAAGGTGGAGCAGGAACGAGGTTGGAGACAGGTGGCTGGCTGGCGAGGCAAGGCAAGCTGAGTTCAGGTGCCAGCAACAGGAAAAGGAGGCAGATGCCTGCCCAGAGTCAGAAGGCAGGTGGCAGGCTGGCCAAGGGTGGCCCAGAGCCACGGTCCCAAACAAGGGTTGACGGGCAAGGTGAAGTCCGGTCCAAGGTTCAGAGGCAGGTGACAGACGAATAGGGTGAAGTCCGGACCAAGGTTCAGTGGCAGGCGGCAGACGAGCAGAGTGAAGTCCAGTCCAAGGTTCAGAGGCAGGCGGCAGATGAGCAGAGCGAAGTCCAGTCCAAGGTTCAGAGCCAGGAGATCCGTCCGAGAGAGGGTCCAGGAAGAAGGGAGTAAGAGCCCGGGACAGGAGTGAGAGTAAGGCACCGGGGTAGGAGACAGGTACTGGAGCAGAAGACAGGTACTGGAACAGAGTCCTTCGAGGAGAAGCGCAGGATCCTGAGAGAAGCAATGCAGGAGACTCATTGCCAAGCCATCTGAGTACGGCCCAAGGGAGCCTTAAATAGGCCCACGCTGAAGACGTCATCCTCCAGGGCGGTCCCAGGATTCCCACTGAAGGTCCTTTAAATAGCTGCCGGCACCGCATGCACGTGCTTATGGGGAACCTGAGGCAGGCCTGGAAGCTGGCGGCGTCCCATGCGCTGGCGGGGCCAAGGAGGCCCTGGCATCCGCGAGTGCGAGTGGAATGGAACTAGAAAGGCAGGCCGTAGCAACCAACATCTTATGCAGGGCACGGAGGCATTGCCGGGCAGATGGAGCCGGCATGGGGGTTCCGCGGGCGGTGAGTGCAACAGCCAAGCTGCACAGCAGCTGAATATAAACCTCCCTATGTCCCTCCCGTATATAGGAGCGCAACTTGATTGCATCAAAGAGACCCAGCAAAGCAATGTTGGTCTCTGGGGTAGCCCTCCGGCCACTCAATAGCCCTTTCGGACCTGCCGTAGCAGAACGGCAAATGCGACAGGACGGACAGAGGCTGAAGGGCGAAGACATCAGACTCAGACGAAGACTCAGGATATGTGAGGGATTCACACGAAGATTCACACAAAGAGTCAGGATACTTGAAGGATTGAGACAAAGACTTAAAAGGCTGAGACAAGACTCAGGGTACTTGAAGGATGAGACAAGACTCAGGATACTTGAAGGGTTGAAGAACTGAGACGGGACTCTAGTTGCTTGAAGAACTGAGATGGGACTCAGGTTGCTTGAAGAACTGAGACGGACTCAGGTTGCTTGAAGAGAAGGACTCCAACCGAGTCACAAGATCAAGAATTATGAATAGGTACTGCCACACCATGCACCCTACACAGCCAATCAAGGCAAGGCACGGACCACGCTGATATGGTACAGGTTATGCAGAGTTCATTCATATGGACAAAGCAAACGCAAGGGACTCCGAAGACCTGGACAGGATTCAGGATAAGGATAAGGACCTCAGGATCCCAGGGACTCTGAGTAAAAGGCTCAGCGCAGAGCTCGAGCAAACTCGAAGTATGGAACCTGAAGCTCGAAGGATTAAAAGCAGGAATTTTCTGGAGGCTTACGCTGCTGAGGCAAAGGACATCTGAATATAAGAAGATCAGAACGTGAAGAGATCCAGAGAAAAGGACATCAGGAACATCAGGATCTGGATGGACAAGACACAGGATCCGACAAGAGATCTTGACGAAGACAAAGGCATGGAATTCCAACATGGAACAGAGTGCCTAGGAGAAGCAGGTTGAAGAGAAGTCCTAAGGAGGACTGGTTCCTTGCAAAGGCAATGAAGCAATGAAGACAGGCCCTTCTTATAGGGCTGAAGAGGAGGCTCCCACAATGACATCATAGGAGGACCACTCCCATGCTGGCCCTTTAAGAACAGAGAGGAGGCGCGGCCCCGCACCTAAGGAGATGGAAGGCAGGACCCTGGAGAGCAGCGTCCCTGCTCAGCACAGTGCAGAAGGAGAGCTGGACCAGGGAACAGGCCCCGATGTGGGAGGTGGCTTCCTGCCGTGGAGAAGCAGCTGAGAATGGCTCCCTGCCCCAAGCAAGATCGAGGATGAAGGCCCCTCCCCACGGAGGAACAAAGTAATGTCGGCGGCCTCCGGGTTGCGTGGAATTGCAGTCGATAGCCTCCTGGCCACAAGGCCAGCAACCGGGCAGCTTCCTGCCACCGGATAGCAGTGCAGGAATGTCGGTGGTCTCCGGACCGCATGGGAACGCCATCAGCGGCCTCCTGGCCACAGGATGGTACTGGAGCGGCTCCAGCTGCACTTGAGAAGATGTCGGTGGCCTCCGGGCTGTGGGAAAACAAGAGGGAAAAGAGGTGAGAAGCTTCCCATGGCTCTGGCTGCGGGCAGAATCGTAACAAATAGCTAGTGGTAGGATACCTAATGTGCAAAACCTTTTTTTTCATGAAGTAAAAAGAGGGTTAGGTCTACAACTTTTAACACTTTTGTTCCAGTTGGGGTTTTGTGTAAGAAAATCTTGTGAAGGAAAATGTTCTATCTGTTTCTCAAATCTGTATTTTACATAATTTCAGAAAATACAAGTAAGTAGGGATGCCTGTGGAAAAAAAATTTGGTTCGGCCCATTATTTCATTTTATATGCCTCTATAATTAATTTTGTTTGTTTCAAATGAAAATAAATTATTTGTTTATTCATGCCATTTATTCACTCTTTTCTCATTAAAGTCAATGGGAGAAGAAATGCATCCTATTTTGGACTCCAAAACTGGGGTCTTCTGTTCAAGTTTAGTGAAACTTGGAGGCAGACATCAGCAGCAGAGGGGAGATCACTCCAAGACACTAAGACTGTGCCAAAGTGACATCAACAGTGGCATGAAGAGTAGCCTAAAGCATTGCATCAGGGCAAAGAAGCCCAAACAGATGCATCAACACCCCAATGCACCAGAAGAGGAGCAAAGCAGCACTAACAGAAGCATACACATCTGCAAAGGACCATGAGAGGTGCAGCAGGTATGTAAAGCATTAGATTGGCACGGCAAAATCAATAGTCAGTAAGTATTGACTGTGAAGACAGAAGGAGCAAAAAAACAACAGCAGGAACAGAGGCAGACACACTCATTACCCAAAAGCACTAAGACAGACTCTGAACAGCAGGAGCACTGGCACCAGAGACCACAAATCATAGGTACAAAGCAATGCATAGGTCAAATTAATTTATTTGGTTTGTTTCAAATGAAAACATTTTTTGTTATTCATTTTATTTGTTCATTTGTTTTCCATTAAAGCCAAATGGGGGAAGCAATGCATCCTGTTTGGGGCTCCAAAATTAGAATTTTTTAATCATTTCTAATTAAACTTGTAGGTAAACATAATCAAAAGGGTAAAAGGTACTTCAGCACATCAAGACTATGTCAGAGTGGCACCAAAAGTAGCTTCAATAGCCCAAGAACATGAATTGGCACAAAATATTTCTAGCAGGGACAGGAGTTTTCTATGTCACCTTGAAAGGAGCAAAGCAGCACCAAGAGTGACCAATTCACCCCAAGGTCCCAAAAGAGGGGCAAAGGGCAACAACAATAGTGGATGAACCCCCCAAAAGAGCATGAGAGTCTCAAAGTGGCACCAATGATGGCATAAACAGCTGAAGTTATCATGATGGGAAAGAAAACATCAAAAAGTGTCAGAGAAACCCCAAGTCAGCGACATAATGTCAAAGCAGCAGAAAGTGTGGCATGAAGACCCCAAAGCACTAGGGATGTGAATCGTTTTAGGACAATTAAAATTATCGTCCGATAATTTTAATATCGTCTTAAACCGTTATGGAACACAATACAATAGAGATTCTAACGATTTATCATTATAAATCGTTAGAATCGTGAGCCGGCACACTAAAACCCCCTAAAACCCACCCCCGACCCTTTAAATTAAACCCCCCCCCCTCCCGAACCCCCCCAAATGAGTTAAATAACCTGCGGGTCCAGCGGCGGTCTGGAACGGCAGCGGTCCGGAACGGGCTCCTGCTACTGAATCTTGTTGTCTTCAGCCGGCACCATTTTCCAAAATGGCGCCGAAAAATGGCGGCGGCCATAGACGAACACGATTGGACGGCAGGAGGTCCTTCCGGACCCCCGCTGGACTTTTGGCAAGTCTCGTGGGGGTCAGGAGGCCCCCCACAAGCTGGCCAAAAGTTCCTGGAGGTCCAGCGGGGGTCAGGGAGCGATTTCCCGCCGCGAATCGTTTTCGTACGGAAAATGGCGCCGGCAGGAGATCGACTGCAGGAGGTCGTTCAGCGAGGCGCAGGAACCCTCGCTGAACGACCTCCTGCAGTCGATCTCCTGCCGGCGCCATTTTCCGTACGAAAACGATTCGCGGCGGGAAATCGCTCCCTGACCCCCGCTGGACCTCCAGGAACTTTTGGCCAGCTTGTGGGGGGCCTCCTGACCCCCACGAGACTTGCCAAAAGTCCAGCGGGGGTCCGGAAGGACCTCCTGCCGTCCAATCGTGTTCGTCTATGGCCGCCGCCATTTTTCGGCGCCATTTTGGAAAATGGCGCCGGCTGAAGACAACAAGATTCAGGAGCAGGAGCCCGTTCCGGACCGCTGCCGTTCCGGACCGCCGCTGGACCCGCAGGTTATTTAACTCATTTGGGGGGGGGTTCGGGAGGGTGGGGGATTTAATTTAAAGGGTCGGGGGGTGGGTTTTAGGGGGTTTTAATGTGCCGGTTTTGCGATTTTTAGATTTTTAGATTTTTCACGATTTTTCACGATATTTTACCCCCCCAAATGGCAACAATACGATTCCCTCCCCCTCCCAGCCGAAATCGATCGTTAAGACGATCGAGGACACGATTCACATCCCTACAAAGCACCATGACAGGAACAAAGTAGCCACCCACAGAAGAAAGAGCAACCAAAGGCTCCAAATGAGGGGCAAAAGGCACCAACCAAATTGATACACAGCTCTAGGCAGGGTGAAGCCAGAGAAAATCGCAGGAGGAAGCCTCATGTCATTTCTATATGTCTTCATTAGGGGAAGTGGCAGGCTGTTCAGGCTTGGAGATGGTCTTTTCCTTTGCTGTGTATAATCTCAGCCCTGTCAGTATCATCTACTTTCTTCACTTCCTCACTGGAGGCTAAGATGCTACTGACTAGAGGCACCAAATTCTCTTCATCTTCTAGCTGTTCAATATCCTGTGATTCTTCTTCTGAATCAGTTTTTGCAAATACTATCTCCATTACCTGAGAAGCAGTAATAATGGAGCATTGCAGTCTTGGTTTTGGGTGCTGAACTTCTGCTCCTGCCTTTTTCTGTAATATAATCCATTGGGAGCTAAATACCAGATGAGACCAGTAGTCAGTAAGAACTGTAAGGAAAAGGAGATTGAAAAAAATGTTTATGAAAGAATAAAATTGTTAAAGATAACTGGATAAAGTCAGTGTAAAGCACTGGATTATAAACAAGTTGGGGAAGAGAAGTTAATAAATGTAACTAAATGCCCAAATAATTTTAGGAACATAATTTTTTCTTTGTTTTGTGTTGCTTCCGAAACAAGACAAAATAGACAATTTTGTTGCCATTGTCTATTTTGTTTAAAATTAATGCACATCCCTACTATTTACTCATTTTTAAAGGGGGCCACAAGGACTGAGCAAAGACCCTCCACCCCAGCCCTGCATCCCTGGCTAAAAATCATTTCTGGGGTCTAGCGCCCTCCTCCACCAACCCAGGGATACAAAGTGGGGTCTTTCCTTGGGCTGTACAGCCCTGGTGGCCTGAAAATGAAATATTTGAAGATTTTAATTTTATTCATATTGACTCATTTGTTGCTTTTTACCCATTTTGATAAAACAAATGCACATTCCTAAACTAAACCTTTTAGTGTGTGTTAAACCTTTTAACACACACTAAATTAATTAGAGGTACACTAAAACCATTTCTGTATACATGGACATGTTTTAATGTGCATTAAGATGGTTTTAGTGCATATAAAATAAAACCCACACTAAAGTGAAACTATATAAAATTAAATTAAAAAGAAAAGGAAAGGAAATGACATCTGTTCTTCTGTGGTAAACATGTTCAGTATAAGTAGAGCTGTGGGTGGTTCATAGAGGGTGATAAATCTGCAGTTCTTTCAGTGTGATTTCTTTATTTTTCACACTGTTCAGAAGTAGATTTCACTATTGAGTTGTGCTTCCTTTCTTTTTAGCTGACTGAGCTTCCAAGTCCTGCTGCAAACTCTGATATCTCCCAGTCTGTGGTACAGTACTCATACTGTTATTAGTCCTAGAGAAAACTGAAGTCTCAGTAAGTTGTGATATTTTTTAAAAGACCAACAAAAATGATGCTGTAGTATATGAACTTTCAAGACTTCACAGCTTCCTTCTTCATTATAATCTATTAATTTTTCAAATTCTAATGAAGTCATTAAGAAATGAAGCCAAATTAATAAGGAAAAGCAACACAAAATTAGAATGCAGTGGTGGAAAAATACTTATAAAACTTGGGTGGCACTTAAAAGGGTAGATTTAAAATAAATATACACGTGCCTCCATGTGCGCGCACTACCCGGTGCGTGCACATGGACGTGTGATTTTATAACTTGCGCGCACCAGCGCGCATGTTATAAAATCCGGGCCAGGATGCGCAGGGGGGCAGATTTGCCCAGTTTGCACGCGACGACGACTTCGGGCCTCCTCCAGTTCCCTCCAGTTCCAATTAAGGAGCGGACTGGGAGGGAACTTTCCTAATCCACTACCTACCCTCTCTCCCTCTTCCCCTCTCTTACCCAACCCCTTTGAAGTCTCTACCTTTTGCTAATTTCTTTATTTCGGAACTTACACCAGCTCCTGAGCTGGTGTAAGTTGCCGGCGTGCGATCCCCTGGCACAGCGGCAAATGGCTGCTCTACTGGTGGCCTCCAGCTTTGCCCCGGCACTTGGTCCACCCCTCCCTGTCCTGGGACCACTCCTTGATAGAGGCCTGGCACTTGTGCGTGTAAAGGGGGTTACGCGTGCGACCGGGCCTCTTCTAAAATGCACACAGTAGGCGTATGGCCCAGCCATGCACGTATCCCCCGTTTTCCCCACACGCAAGGGATTTAAAATTTAGTTGAAAATGTTTAGAACTAGGGAAAAAAAAATTTTCTTTCAAATTTTTTCTTATTTTGCTTTTAAATGTTATCTATTTTTTTTTTATTTTGCTAGTTTTTTGTATATTTTTTTGTTTTTGCTTTTTTGTTCTTCCCTCCAGTTTCTATTCTTTCCCTCCATCCTCCCTCTACAAAAACTCTTTCCTTTTCATGCAGCTTCTTTTCCTCTTCATCCCTTTCTGTAGCCATTCCCCCTCCCTCCAGCTTTATTGTTTTCTTTTCATCCAACCTTTCTCTCCTTTCACTTCCCCAGACAGCCCAAATGTAGACTGTGGACTTGAGGGAGATAGTAGTGATATAACAGAGATTGATGGGGCTGGGTGGGACATGGCAGAGATGAGGAAAACTAGGTAGGGCTAGATGCAAATGGACAGGGCAGGACAAGGCAGGTGATAGAGAACAAAAGTTATAGTACACACAATATCCCTTCCTAGCCAAAACTGGCAAAAATTATAAAGCATCAGTTGCTAAATTTTGCAAGATATAAAGAACTGCCACATATTAGATGTCATTTATTATACTAGAATATTAAAATCTATTTTAAAGATATCTACAAAATAATAGGGATGCATTTTCATTTAAAATGAAATAGGAAAAGTCAAGAACATTTCTTATTTAGTTTCATTTTTTTTCCATACAGTACTTAAAAACGTTTCCAAAAGCCCCTCACACTTGTCTTATATGCCTCCATCCCCCTTGGATCTATCACCCTTTAACTTACACTATTGCTTGGTCCAAATAAGGAAGGAGTGATTTCTAATTGCTATTGCCCCTACCCCCTTCCATCCTCTGGTGCCATACCTGTCATCAGCACCATTTTAGAGTACTTCCTTCCTCTTGTGCCCAAGGAAAGCTGCAAAGAATTATTGGATGACATGCTGAATGAGGAACCTGTTGTGGGAACGCGGGTAGCGGACCCATCTCTGGTGGTTTTGTGTACCCTTGGGCCACAACACAGCCGCAGAGGAGCTCTGGCAAGCGCCAAGGCAGGTGAAGAATGTCCAAGTGTAGGCTGGTGTTGCTGGAACCTTGGCCACAGCTGAACCTGTACACAGCAGAGAGATCCAAACAACGCAATGTTGGTCTCGAGAGTGGACCTCCGACTACTCGATAGCCCTTTCGGACCCACCGCACCAGAGCAGCGACTGCGACAGGACGGACAGTGGTTGAAGGACAAAGATATCAAACGAAGACGAAGACTCAGGATATGTGAGGGCTTCACAGAGACTTGATTACATGAAGAGTCGAGATGAAGACGAAGACTTGAAGGGCTGAGATGAGACTCAGGGGATTCAAAGATTGAGACAAGGTTTAGAGTTCTGAAGTGGCACTGCAACATCACGCACCCTACACTACCAAACAAGGCAGGTCGCGGACCACACTTGAGGTTCCCAAGGCAGGTAGCTTGAACAGTTGAGATGTCAGAGAAGGTTGATTGAAGAGAAGGTGAGACGGGACTCACGGTTGATTGAAGAAGATGTGAGATGGGAATCACGGTTGGTTGAAGAAGATGTGAGATGGGACTCACAGCTGGTTAAAAGGAGATGTGAGACGGGACTCACAATTGGTTGAGGAAGGACTCCAAAAGAGTCACAAGTTGCTTGAAGATTCAGGATGACTTATGACAAGACTCAGCAAGGCCTGTACCAGGATGCGCCCTCCTGGCCAATCAAGGCAAGGCGCGGACCATGCTGGGTGGAACAGGTTTTATGCAAAGGTCATTATCAAAGCAGAGACACTCACCAGGGATTCCAGAGATCCTGACAGTAAAATAGGACCTTAAAGAAGGACCTAAGGGCCGGACCCCAAGAACCAAGGACTCGGGGCCCAGGACTCAGCACTGGAGCATAAGAAGGACACGGAGTATGGCACTGGAGCTCGGAAGTAAAAGCAGGATCCTCTGGAGGTTGCGCTGTCAACGAACAGGACATCTGAAAGTTCAAAGAGAAGGACCAGTGGCGAGACATCTGGAACTTCGGGGTTCATTAGAAGGTTAGAATAGAAGGACCAGTGCCGGGACATCTGTAACTTCAGGGTTTGGATGAAGATTTGAAGAGACCAGTGGTGGGACATCTGGAACTTCAGGGTTTGGATTAAGATTCGAGGAGAAGGATCAGTGGTGGGACATCTGGAACTTCAGGGTTTGGATGAAGAAACACTGAAGACATCAGAGATGAAGAAGAAGATCAGGATACATGAAGACATCTGAAGAGGAAGGTCCGGGAACACAGGACTGGACGAGAGACCTTGGTGAAGACGAAGACCTGAGACCATAGGACACAATGAAGATGAGACATG
This sequence comes from Rhinatrema bivittatum, assembly GCF_901001135.1. Lineage (NCBI taxonomy): Eukaryota > Metazoa > Chordata > Amphibia > Gymnophiona > Rhinatrematidae > Rhinatrema > Rhinatrema bivittatum. The sequence goes on along the minus strand of NC_042615.1, from coordinate 233,140,255 downwards.
GAATTCCAACGAAGAACATGAAAAATAGTGCCAACGAGAAGCTGGATGCAGAGAAGTCCTAAGGAGTGGCTCCTTGCGAAGGTAAGGAAGGAATGATGACAAGACCTTTTTATAGGCAGAAGAGGCAACTCCCACATGACATCATTGATGAGCCTCCTCCCTCGCTGTCCCTTTAAGAAGGTAAGGAAGACGCGGCCTCGCCCCCTAGGAAGGGAGCAGGAAGTGCTGCAGGACATTGGAGAGTGGTGTGCCTGCCAGTGAGAGGAGCTGGAGACAGAACCAGGCCTCAGGACGGGCCTCGAGGTGAGCGGCAGTGTCTAGGCCGCTGAGGATGGACTGCTGGCGGCTCCATGCCGCAAGAGAGCCCGGGGATGCAGGCCCTTTCCCTTGGAGGGACCGGAGTTAAGTTAGTGGCTTCTGGGACATACCCAGATGGCTCCCTGCCGCCGGGTAAGGCAGCAGAGGTGTCGGCGGCCTACAGGCTGCAGGAGACACTGTTGCACGGCTCCAGCTATGTCAGGAATACTTCGGTGGCCTTCAGGCCGCTTGGGGTGCAGAAACGCAGCACCAGCCGCGTAGGGAAATTGTCGGTGGCCTCCGGACCGCTTGAGGAGACACAGTGCGGCTCCTGCCGCAGGATAAGGGTGCTGGCGGCCTTCGGGCTGCGGGGGAAAGGAATAGCACGGCTTCAGCCATGAAGGAAAGAGGTGGAGAGGCAGCCTGTGGCTCCTGCCACAGGCCGGATCGTAACAGAACCAAATAGTCCATTCCTGACTGAAGGCTCCAGAGAAACCAACTCCAGAGATGCAACATGCCCCAAAATGTTTCCCCAGAGGCTGAACCAGTGGCATAGCCACGGGTGGGTCTGGGTGGGCAGGTGCCCACCCAACTTAGACCCAGGCCCACCCAACTAGCACCGGAACTGCAAGGCTATCGCGGGATCCCATCCCCGCGACAGCAAACAAGAGAACCCACGCCTCGCGCGCCATCACGGCACACGTGGGGAAGCGCTGCTGCGGCCGTATGGCCAACCGGTCTTCCTGTTCGGGGGGGGGGAGCGGAAGCGTCGCGCGCAGCTTCCGCTTCCTCCCCCCAATGCAGGAAGATCAGCTGCCTCTCTGCCACCCGTTCTCCTGCTATCTTCGGGTCAAACGGCCCGCCGAACTTCCTGTTTGGGGGAGCGGAAGCGCTGCGCACAGCTTCCGCTTTCTCCCCCAAAGCAGGAAGATCAGCTGCCTCTCCTGCTGCCACCGGCCTCCTGCTATCTTCTTCGGGCGTCGGGCCGTACTGCCCGCCGATCTTCCTGCTTGGGGGGGGGGGGGAGGAAGCGGACGTTGTGCGCTGCGCTTCCGCTCCCCCCCCCCCAACAGGAAGTTCGGTGGGCAGTACGGCCCGACGCCCGAAGAAGATAGCAGGAGGCCGGTGGCAGCAGGAGAGGCAGCTGATCTTCCTGCTCTGGGGGAGAAAGCGGAAGCTGTGCACGTGCTTGAATGTGTATGTGTGGATGAGAATGGGAGTGTGTGTGGGTGAAAACTGGAGCCTGGGTGTGTATGTGGGTGAGAATGGAAGCTTGAATATGTGGGTGAATGGGAGCTCGAATGTGTGTATGTGTGGTTGAGAATGGGAGCCTGGGTTTGTGGGTGGGTGAGAATGGGAGCTTGAATGTGTGTATATATGGGTGAGAATGAGAGCCTGGGTTTGTGTGGGTGGGTGAGAATGGAAGCTTGAATATGTGGATAAGAATGGGTGCTTGAATGTGTGTATGTGTGGGTGAGAATAGGACCTTAAATGTGTATATGTATGGATGAGAATGGGAGCTTGAATATGTGTGGGTGAGAATGGGAGCATGGGTTTGTGGGTGAGAATGGGAGTCTGGGTTTATGTGTGTGGGTGAGAATGGGTGCCTGGATGTGCGTCTGTGTGTGCATAAGAATTTAAGCCTGGGGAGGGGTGAGAAAGTGAGAACTTGAATGTGAGCTTGTGGGAGGGTGGGGGGGGGAGAGCATATGAGAGTGACAGCTTGAGTGTGTGAGAGGGAGTCTGTGAGAGAAAGCGTGTATGTATGTGTGTGTGTGTGTGTGTGGAAGGGAAGAAGACAGTAATAGAAGAAAGACACTGAAAAGGAATTAGGAAATGAGCTATAAGGGAAAAAATGGGAAAAAGAGACCAGGACCAACTGATTAGAAAAATACAAAGATCAGACAACAAAGGTAAAAATATATATCTATATTTTGAGATGTTAGCAATTTAAATATAAGCAACACAACCGCTCTCTCAAAATTTATGGACAGGTAGGAGCCGTGTATAAAATCGTAATAATAAGAAGGCTAAAGTACCACAAATCACCGTGAATTATGTTTGTATCATTAAGTAAACCTCATACTTAGGCGTAGATGTGAATGCTATGCTGCATAATTTGGCATTATTTATCAGTAAAAAAACAACTAGTAGACCTGCATGCCTACAGCCCACCCATGTTAACCTTGTGCCCACCCAAAAAATCAATTCTGGCTACGCCACTGGGCTGAACCAGGATGAGATGCTAGAGATACCACTGTTGTCTGGAGATACCGCTGCTATCGATGTCCCAGCCGAAACCTTAGTGCCTCCACCATGGACCATGAAGCCGAAAGGATATTGGCAATAACAGAAGTGCAAAGCAACCAGGTTTCCTTCTCTTGTGGTTCTCCAGAAAGATGAAAATAAATGTAATACAAATTGTTAAAATACAGAACTGGCCCAAGACAGCACTTAGTGAGCATTTATCCTACTGACTTCTTCTTGCCTCCCCATCACAGAACTTACTGACATTGACTTCTGTTAATGGATAATGGATTTCTGAACAATGAACAACAGTATCACTCAGGTAGAAAATTAATAAAATGAGTTTTGTACATTGAAATAGAAGAAAAACATCATTAAGATAAACTATCTTGCTGCTGTTATTTGTTGAGAAATGCTTTTTGACTAATTGAAAAAGTATCGGTGCTAGTACTGGTTCTGAATGTCAAAAGGATAATCTGTTGAAAATGGAAGAAAAGAATTTAAATATATTAACAAAAGTAGATACATGAAGCAACCTAAATTGTCCTGCTTTATTTGCTACTGTTGGTTTCATTACAACAGGAATAAGATGACAAGAAGAACAGATTAAAAATTCAACAGCAGCAAAAAAAGCATGAAGATAGCACTTATGAGGCCTATTTCTACACCTCGAGCTACTTGAGGGGGGATTTCTGCTTCCTGAGAAGTCAAATGTTCCTTATGGTCAGGGGTGGCTCAAGGTAATTTGCTGCCTGAAGCGAGGAAAGAGATAGCGCCCCACCAAGGTGCGGCAAAAATCGAATCAGCACGAGGGCAAATGTGTTTCCCCCTTGGAGTCTGGCTCTTTCGGCGATTTATAATGCTGAGGAAGGGGGAAGGCACGCACTAGATTTCCCAGAGAAGTATCAGATAATGTGCTAGTGATAACAAGGAAGATTTTAAGCCCCATGCATGGGAGCATATGTGCGCTTGTTTGCCAGCTCAAGCACGGATGTGGCAATTTTATAACATTTGCGTATATATGCATGTATACGTGCGCTTGTTATAAAATTTGCTATGCAAAGGTACATGTGTGCACCGTTTTATATTGATGTATGCATCTGTACGGAATTGGCGATTCGAGCGTGTAAGTTGGAGGAATTTTATTAATATGCACGCCAATGAAATTACTTGTTTACCCAGTTTGTTCCCAGTTTGCCCCAGTAAAGGAGAGGACTTCCTAACCCCCTAGTCAACTTGCTTCCCTTTTACCCTATTAGCCCTGAGCCATAAAACCCTGCTGACTAGCCTAGTTTCTTTTGTTACATGACTTACATGCTGTCCATTGCAGAAGTTATACAGTAGGGGACCCCGGCGCATGCTTGTGTGCATAAATACTTACATGCAGACTTCATGGTGTAGTTATGGCCTGCCCATGTCCCACCCATGCCCTGCCCAGACCATGCCCACACCCCACCCTTTTTGGTGAAAAAAATATATGTGTGTACCGAGAGAAACGCTCGTACCCGCGCATGTTTTAAAATCTGTGCAGCATGCGACATGCTGAGTCACGTGCATATCTCCCAGCTTCAGCACCCATAGGGGTTTTAAAATCTACCAGAATATTTTTAGGAAGCTGGCAACTCTGCTACACTCACAGCAAGCCTACCACCTGAATCTTACCCTTCTCCAGCATTTGACCTCTTAGGAAATCGGAGATGGATAAATGATAGGATGTGTGTGTCTGTGTGATGCACTCCCTCCAGGTCAGTGCAATGTTATTGGGTGTATTAGGTGAACCTTAGAACCTTGCCCCCTCACTGCCTTGCCCCCCCCCTCGGGTCCTCATCCAAACACACAATTAAAAATTATGCATTTATATTAAAAGATTTTACATTTAAAAGGGCATTCAAGGTTCAGTCTTCTGAGGCAAAAATATCACAACATCCATATTATATTTACATATACTCTTGTGGGTTAAACCAGAAAATTCTGCAAAAAAAGCAAAAAGAAAAAGACACTTGGAACATATATGGTATTAGGTAATAGGTGTTGGGTGTGGGCTTGACCCTCAGAAAGCCATAAATAAACTGAATTACAATTACAATATTGTAGACCTCCCATACCAAAACAGCACTAACTACTGATTATTCCTGATTAGTTGCTAGTTAGCCGGATAAGTCTTATCCAGCTAACTTTAGACCTGACCTTGAGCATATCTAACATATCTGGTTAAATTAACTGGATAAGTCTGAATATTAGTATTTATCTGGCTAAGGCCTAATTTCACCAAATTGCTATAAATTTTGCAGAAATAGCACCCGCTATAAAAAATGGGCATGGTTAAGCCAATTTCTTATCTACTGCATCGCATAGGCAATTTTTGCGAAGCAATGTTGTGCATTTGTTTTACGTGGCACGTGTGGATTTATGTGCGGCACATTATATTTTTGTTTATATATACCAGCTTCCTGCAGTTGCTTCTTTGAGGGTGTGTCAGTTGTTGGAGATAGGAGAGAAGAGTTAGTGAGTTGATTTGTAGGAGGAGGAACCTTTTCAGAATTGTTTACCTGAGTGCATTTTCTGGTCTTTTATTGCCATCTCTTTTCCTTTCCCTTGGTCTTTTGTCTTCTTTGTTGGAGTGAAAGTTTTTGTTAGTTTGTCCAATTTGTCTTTTTGTGAGGAGGAGTGAGGAGGAGTGGTGATGGTGGTGTGTGGAAGAGGACTGGTGGTGGTGTGTGGGGGAGGAGTGGTGGTGGTGGTGTGGTGCTGGTGTAGAGGAGTGAAGAGTGGAGAGGAAGGAGCATGAGAGGCATGGGGAGAGAGTTGAAGAGAAGTGTGAGGAGAAGAGGGGGAGGAGGGAGAAGAGGTGGGATAATGAGGTTAGGAGTTCTAGGAGGAGGAGTAGGAACAGGGACAGGGACAGGAGTAAAGATAGGCAGGAGGGAAGGGATAGGAGGAAATGGGAGGGGGAAAGGGATAGGAAGGTGAGTATGCTGGGAGGAGGACTGCAAGTTATGGATAGACAGAGAGGGCAGATGGGTTGGGAATTGATAGGGCAGGTGCAGGAGGTGGGGGAGAAAAGGAGGGGAAAGAGGAGTGGGGAGTGGGAGCAAAAGTGAGGAAAGGGAGGATACCTCTCTGGAAGCAGAAGAGGCACCCCATTCTGGCAGTCAAGCAGTGGGGCATACTCATCTGAGGGCTTTGAAGTTCAGCATGGAGGACAAAGAAATGATCATTACAGAGGTCCTGGATTATTATGCAATGTTGTTCGGCAACCATGCGGCCAAGACATCAAGGGCATCCAAGGGCCAGATGTGGTACATGATTGCCCAGGCCATATCCAGGTGCAGTGGTGTGAAACAGAGTACAGAGCAGGTGGCCCACAAATACTGTGACATCAAGGTGCAACTGAAAACCAAGGTGTCAAACCGCAACAAGTATATACGTCAGACTGGAGGAGGAGCCCTTTGTCCCATCATACTGACACCAATGGAGGAGTACATCAGCCAACAGCTGGGACCATGTATCTTCAAGGGCATGGATGAGCAGCTGGACACCAAGCAAGCTGGAGCTGGACACCAAGCAAGCTGGAGTTCATCTCGCCTGTAAATGGCAAGGCTGCTACAGTTGTCCACATAATTTGGTATAAGATGTTCACATTGATTGATGCACAGTGCGCATCTGTCTGATGCCAAATGGTACATGTGTACTTCTTAGCATTGGTACTTATGTGTTCTTATTTGTTTCCATAGCTCCTGGCCAGGACTCTGTTGGTCCCAGCCGTCAAGCCCCAGGAGCAGCAGTCAAGTGTCAGGGACCAGCAACACTGCAGCAGTTTTCCGTGGCCCCTTATTGATGGAAACACAGACTCAGTTCAGCTAGGAGGAGGAGGAGGAGCAGCAGCAGCAGCAGCAGCAGCACCTGCCTCCTCAGCAGATGCTGCAACCCCTTGGTTCAGCAAGTCCACTCAATGTAAGCCTCAACATATCTGGCATCATGGATGACCCAAACCTGCAGTAGGAGCCAGTTGATCCAGCACAACCCACCTCCAGCATACCATGTCACCAGCAGAAGGCAGCAGGCACCAAGCCAGAGCAGCCCACCAGCCCCATATTGCCATGTTTGGAGGCCCAAACAGCAGCTCCGACCCCACCTAGCACAGCACCAGCTCCAACACCAGCAGAGCCTTTGATGCACGAGCAGCTGGACTGGCTAGAAAGCAAGCATGGTGTACACCTCCACCACATATAGGCAGAGCTAGTGCAGCTGAGAAGGACTGTCAACAGTCAGACGTAGGCCCTGCATGACCGGAGAGCAGCCTACACACAAGCTCTCACCACAGTGGCAATATCAATGAACAACCTGACCAATGTCTTAACCCTCATTTTCCAATGCATGCTGGAGCCTTTAACTTTGTCTTCCTCAGCATCCCAGGAATCCATGCCCCACAGTAGTCTCTGACCCAATAGATGCCACAGGCAAAGGCCCCCCCCCCAAAAAAAATATGCCTCCCCCAAGGGTCAAGCTATGGCATGGCCAAGAGCCATGATGCTTGTTGCGAACCAGCCCAGTGAATCCTGGGAAGGGTGTAGAGTTGCGATCGCTTGCTCCTGAGAGAGAGTGAGCCCTTGGGCCCTGAGGTGGCTCAGGGAGGAGCCCCAAGACACACCCCAAGGGAGGTGAGCAAGTACAGGCATGGGCGGAGCAAGAACACAGGAGGAGGAGGAGGATGTGGTTCAACCCTCTGTTGAACCAACACGTACTAGAGAGGACAGGGGGCTGGAAATTCTGAGGCAAGGTACAGGTGTAGGAGATTCCGGACCCGTGAGAGTCAAAGAGTCAGAGTACATAGGGGAACAAGGACTCCTGGAACTTGGACGAGAAGAGAACTCCTGGACTGGACGAGACGAGACGAGACTCTCGAAGACATGGAGACTTGGACAAGTCGAAACTCTTGGAGACTTGGACAAGATGATACTCTTGAAGATTTGAATGAGGGGAGACATTCGAAGACTTGGGAGAGTGCTGTCCCTCAGGGCGCCCTACACAGCCCAGCGTGGACTGGTCATGGACTACCCTGTCCCGCTGCGCGCCCTACACCACCTGGAAGGCTGGTCGCAGACCACGCGGAGAGCGGGACGTGCACAGAGTAGAGAACAGAGTCCGTGCTGCACTTTAGGGAAGTCCAACTGGAGATGATTCCGGTCACATGAAGACTGACACCGGGGATGCGGACACTTCTTCTCCACTCTGTGCACGTTAGCTGTTAGCTAAGGATCATTTGATCATCCCTAGCTAACTGTTATTATACAGATCCACAATCCAGGCCAGTACATGGATGGCAGCCAGCCTTTGCAAGTCTGCCTTCTCTCAACCAAAAGCAGGCCTCCTAGCTGTCTGCCCTTGGCCTGTGGGTATTTTCTAACATACTCAACTCCCTCACTCCTCCTCAGTTGGCACACAGCAGCTGACATGGTGTTAGAGAAGGCTGCAGGTAGACAGAGGTTCATAATCATGAGACTATGTAGTGGACAAGTAATGTGGCTCCTGTTAGTAGCTGAACCTGTCCCCTATAATCTGCTGGAGCTAAGTGACCCTAGCTTATGCTGCTACCCAGGGTGGATCATTTGCATGCCTAATCAGGCAATGTGTACAAATGGAAGAGAAAGACACAAGTGAAGGGGGCTTTGTGTGGCAATTTCTAGGTCTACTTACTAGGATAGGTTACGCAGATAAGTGCAGACATTGGGAAGTGTCTCTAAAAACATAACCCCTCATAGAGGTGCTGGCAGGGCTCCAGCCATCCCCCGCTCCCAGCTATCATCAACACATAAGAACATAAGATTTGCCATTCTGGGTCAGACCAAGGGTCCATCAAGCCCAGTATCCTGTTTCCAATAGTGGGCAATCCAAGTCATAAGTACCTGGCAAGTACCTAAACATTAGATAAATCACATACTACTATTGCTTATTAATTACCGTAATAGCAGTTTATGGATTTTTTCCTCTAGGAACTTATCCAAACCTTTTTTAAACCCAGTTACACTAACTGCTGTAACCATATCCTCTGGCAATAAATTCCAGAGATTAATTTTGTGCTGAGTAAAAAAGAATTTTCTTTGATTTGTTTTAAATGAGCTACTTGCTAACTTCATGGAGTGTTCCCTGGTCCTTCTAGTATCTAAAAGAGTAAATGATTGAGTTACATTAACTTGTTCAAGTCCTTTCATGATTTTATAGACTTCTATCATATCCCCCCTCAGTCTTCTCTTCTCCAAACTGAACAGCCCTAACTTCTTTAATCTGTACTCATAGGGCAGATATTCCTTGCCCCTTATCATTTTGGTTGCCCTTCTCTGCACTTTCTCTAGTGCAGCTATATCCTTTTTGACATGTGGTGATCAGACTTGCCCACAGTATTCAAGGTGCGATCTCACCATGGAGCAAAACAGAGGCATTATGACATCCTCCGTTTTATTTGACATTCCCTTCCTAACAATTCCTAACATTTTGTTCACTTTTTGATTGCCACAGTACACTGAGCCGATGATTTCAATTTATTATCCACTATGATGCCTAGATCTCTTTCCTGGATGGTAACTCCTAAGATAGAATCTAACATTGTGTAACTACAGCAAGGGTTGTTTTTGCCTATATGCATTACTTTGCACTTGTCCACGTTAAATTTAATCTGCCATTTGGAAGCCCAATCTTCCAGCCTTGCAAAGTCCTCCTGCAAGTCATTACAATCTGTTTGAGATTTATTTACTCTGCATAGTTTTGTGTCATCCGCAAATTTGATCACCTCACTCGTCTTACCCCTTTCCAGATCATTTATAAATATATTAAAAGTACCGGTCCAAGTACAGATCCCTGAGGCAGTCAGTGTTTACCTTTTCCCACTGTGAAAACTGACCATTTAATCATAATCGCTGTTTCCTGTCTTTTAACTGGCTTGCAATCCACAAAAGAACATCGCCTCCTATCCCATGACGTTTTAGTTTTCTTTGAAGCCTCTCATATGGGACTTTGTCGAACGCCTTCTGAAAATTCAAATACACTACATCTACTGGTTCACCTTTGCCCATATTTTTTCACTCCTTCAAAAAAATGTAGGAGATTTATGAGTAAATCCATGTTGGCTGTGTCCCATCAAACCATGTCTATCTAAATGTTTTGTAATTGTATTCTTTATAACAGTTTCCACAATTTTTACCGGCACTGAATTCAGGATCACCAGTCTATAGTTTCCCCAATCATCCCTGGATCCCTTTCTAAATATAGGGGTTACATTGGCCAATACAGGGGTTATGATGGCACAGAATACTCCTCCCACCGTTTTATCAGAAGAGCCTGATAGTAGCTGCCACTTCCTTACATCCCTGCTTCCCCAAATTCAGTGGACATCATCTAAACTCCACCCACCCCACCAAAAACAGACACATCCTCTCTACCAGCTGAATATCTTCCAAACAGGCACCCTCACAAATACTAGTAGAAATAGGCCCACTCTATTTCCTGGGTGGAAGAGCATCAGGTATCAGGGACGGGGGGGGGGCGATGTACACTACAAGCAGATATGCACTCATCTGGCAAAGTGCTCCAGGAAATCTGCATTCACATACTGCCATTTTTCATCACCCCTCCCCTTCAATTCAATTAGTAAACAGTGTCAGGCCAAGGTGGAATATTAGGTTACAAAGCGTGATGCTGTTTGCTTCCTATCCTACACATACACATAACAGAGGCATCCATCATAAAGAGTGAAAGCACAGGCTTGCTTGTGTCACAGACCAATGTGTGCTAAATGTGTGCACACACAGTGCATGCTCTGGTGTATGCATTGTTGTGGTAAAGAAGGGAACCACAAGCCCTACATCACCCCCCAGATACCAATATAGACAGAGACTAACATAGCATGTCACTCACACAAATCCACATATGTAGCCTGTCATTATTTGGACTATCTCCAGCACTTAGGTTACCTACCCAGTCCCAATGGTGATGTTTCCGGACAGTTTTGATCAACCGTCAATGATGTCTGTGCCAAGCTTGCCCCTTCCTGCAAATGGTGTCTTCTGTCATTACTCCTCACAGAATGTTGTCTACATGACAGATATCAGCCTAAGGCATTCATGATAACTAACATGTATTAGTTACAGAGAGTGGCCCTTCCCGCACTCAGATCCCTTCCCTGCGATGGGGTAGGATGATGGCTATGTGAGTGCAGTCGATAGTTCCCAGAACATTTGGAAAGTTGGCAATGGCATAAAAGCCTCTCCTCAATTCCATCAAGTCCTGCTTGTCATGAGGGAATGCTATGTAGCGATTATTTAATGTGGTCATGTATATCTGTGTGATCTGGCTCAGGCAGCGGGGAAAAAAAAGATTTGGAACATTCCTCTGATGACACCAACTGTCGTTTGGAAGGAGCCAGATGCCATGAAATGCAGGGTGCACCAAAGTTTGGTGAGGCCTGGTATAACGTGAGACCTTTCCGTGACCGGATCCAGATCCTCTCCGATTTCTTCATATAATTCCAGGATAGACTAAGAGCTGAGGTGATACCTTCTAACCAGGTTTTCTTCTGGAATGCCCAGCAATGTGGTTCTTGGAGGAAAAATGAGCTCCCTGTATCTGTGCTGTGCCCGCCTGTGTGGCAAGCGGTGCCATGGACCCCGGCACTCTCCCTGCAGGGCCAGTGGCTATGGCTTTGGTGCAGGGACTTCTCTAGGCGGGTTTGGAACCTTTCTTGCTCGTTGCTGCAATTGTTGTTCTTCTTGTTGTTGTCTGCTCCAAGAATCCCAATGCAGTAAACGTGCCTCAAACATAGTAATTTTAGGAAGACAAGCCAGGTAAGAAAAGGTGTTTTTATTGGCCCAGGACGGATTGGTAGGTGTGTCTGATAGAAGGCCTCATTTTATAGCGCGTAATAATAGCCATGAAGTGCGCTAATGGCACCTCTGCCACAAAAAAGAGGTATTGTTATTAAATCCCGTGCTATTGTGCATTAAATCCATACAAATTGTGCTAGGAGACCCTAATTTGCATTAATTCCTCCCATCTTCATACTCAATTTAAAATTTGCATGTCAGCTTGTGTTGTGACATTTATTGTGTGCCTAATGTGCGTTAGACCCACAATGCAATTTGATAAATGACCCTATTAGTTAGTAGGATATTTTTTTATTTTGATTTATTTTGTTTATATTATGCTTTTTCAGCACATACTGTAGATATTTCCTTATCCCCAGAGGGCTTATAATCTAACAGGGTCATTCATCAAAATTTGTTAGGGCCCTAACACCCATGATAACGCAATAATGCATGTGTTATTTATCGCAGCGCATGTTGTATATGCAAATTTGCAAACTTTATTTGGATGGGTGGATTAAATGAAAATGAGATGTGGTAATGCTATGTGTGATAGCACAATGCATGTGTTACATGTGCTATTGTTGGCAATAACTACACCTGTTTTCCTGGTGTTATGGCCTGTGATAGCTGTGTGATATGCATGAAATGGGACTTTTAGCAAATTCTGTTTTGAGCAGTGGAGAGTGGAATGGAGTGGAGAGAGAGCGAGAGCCTCTAGGGAGGCATACATAGTAGTCAACTATTTATAACACTATAGGAGGGCCAGCTAGTAACTCAAGGTGAGGTTTTGATGGTGGTCCAGGGTTTTGGGGCCAGTTTTACATGAACAGGCAGACATATGAACAGCAAAGTACACATCAGTGAAAATTTGACTTGATTTGGAATTAGGAAAGGTACACAAAGATGAGTTTCTATAATGTTCTCTCGTCCTAGCATGACAGTACTCAGGTAGAGAATGCATCAAGCTAGGGCGAGAGAACATTGTAGAAATATAGAAATCTCATCTTTGTGTACCTTTCCTAATTCCAAATCACATCAGATCTTCACTGATGTGTACTGTGCTGTTCATATGTCTGTTGTGAGCATGGAGGCGCGGTTGCTTCTGATGGGAGATGTGAGCCCTTGGATCACCACGCCACTCTGGGAGGAGCCCCGAGAGTGCAGTGAGAGGTGAGCCGATGCAAGCACGGGCAAACAAGAAACAGAAGAAGGCTGGAGCGAAGACAAGGAGACTGAAGGTCTGACCCTCTATGCCCATCTGCCCAAATAATTTAGCTTTATAACCCTTATCATTTCTTTATAGATCCCCTGTGCCCGCTTTCCACAAATAATATTGCATCGGCCCCTTTGTTAGGTGTGTATTCCGTAATGAGGGCACAGACAGTAGTCCTTTATTATGAGATCTTAGTGATCTCTGTGGCATGTATGGTTGTAGCACCACCCCTACCAAGCCAGCGTTGTCAGAATGGAGGTGTTAGGATTCTGTTATGATTAGTTGGTAAGTGGGCCCTGGGCCAAAGTGAGAGGTGGTTCCACTCACAGGGAGGAGCCCAGTGAGCCTCACTGTCGGGAGGCAAGGTCTCAGTTGACGTCAGACACAGGAACAGACTAGTCTTTATTAAAGAGACAGAAGCACTACCCGAGGAATGGGGGGTGCCCAGAGATTAGGCTCTTTATTAAAGAGACAGAAGCACTACCCGAGGAATGGGGGGTGCCAGAGATTAGGCTCACAGGCTCAGAGAGACTGGGTCAGTGGAATAGGGAAATACCTAGAGGGAATACCTCCGAAGAGATGGTAAAGGTCCATAGAGCAGGGTACTTCAGTGAGGTCTTCCGTAGAGGTGGTAGTGGCCCGCAGAGCGGGGTACACCAAGAATGTCCTCAGCCGAGATGATAGCAGTCCACAGAGCAGGGTACGCAGATGAGGTCCTTAGCGTAGATGGTAATGGCCTGCGGAGCGGGGTACACCAAGGAGGTCCTTGGTAGAGTTGGTAAAGGGCCGCAGAGCGGATACGTCTGAAGGAGTCCTCCGTAGAGATGGCAATGGCTTGCAGAGTGGGGTATACCAAGGAGGTCCTTGGTAGAGTTGGTAAAGGGCCACAGAGCGCGTACGTCCGTTGTCCTCCGTAGAGATAGTAATGGTCCGCAGAGCAGGGTACACCAGGGAGGTCCTTGGTAGAGCAGAAAGTGGTCCGCATCACAGAGTACTCACAAACGAGCAGTGTTGGTTCAAGGGAAGCCCTGGGGAACGGAGCAGGCAGATTCTAGGCATTAGGCCCTTCAAGGAGTGGATAGCCAGGACAAGGAGAGGACCCCTGAGGAGTGGGTTCCTGAGATGTCCATGCCGGGAAGCAGGAACTGGAACGCAGGGTCCTCAGGAAGTGAGGCGGAGTTAGCAAGGATGGGTCTCTTTGCCAAGTCGTTCATAGGCAGGACCAGCTGGTTTAAATATCCAAGAGGGATGATGTCATCCGGAGGGGACGCCCCTGAGGTCCCCGCCATGAGTGGCCTGTGCGCGCGCGCGCCTAGGGGGCCCCGATGACAAGATGGCGGTCGGCGGCGTCTGTGCCGACCCAGGAGACCTGGGAGCAGCAGGCAGGTCGTCAGCAGCTGGCAGAGGCTGGCAATCTACCCCATGGAGTCAGAGAAGCAAAGAAGGAGATGAGCAATAGTGGTCGCAGCCGTCTGCGACCGACGGGCATAATAGGAGGAAGGAATGTATTAATGTTAAGACTTTGTAATAGATTTGGGATTGTATTGGTAGTCAGTGCAGAACTAACAGTGATTGTGAGAAGTGATCAAATTTCCTGGATCCTGTTAGGAATCTAGCTGAAGCATTTTATAGTAGTTGTAATTTTCTTATAAGACCTTTAGGTGCTCCGAGTAGAAGGGAGTTGCAGTAGTCTGAGTTTGAAAAAATGAGGGTTTGTAGTACCATATGGAAGTCTACTTGAGTCAGCAATGGTTCCAATCTATGTTATAATTGTAGTTTAGCGTAGCCTGATTTGTGTTTCTGAAGGAATTTAAATTGGCCTATTGCACTGATCTATTTAGCCTTTTCCAATATATATGCCAGCTATATGTGTACCAGAAATAAAAGTTTGAGTAGGGTCCTTGAATCTATACTATTTCAGAAGGAATGCATAGCAAACAAATTTGCTATAAAATAATATATTTGTAGGAAGGTGGATTCTGCAGTATTTTTTACGGTTAGTGAAACACCAGGTTGAATGCACACTGCCTAGCTTTTTTCCTGTGTGTAATAAATAAAATGGTTTGCAAAAGAATATCCTTGGCCTTTTCTTTGATCACTGAGTGACAAAGGAGCACTATCGTTTTCAAGCCTTATGTTTTTAAATGGACAAGAGCTAATCAAGACAAGAACAGGGTAACCAATAATAAAACAGGGAGAGGCATAAACATTTTGCTAAGGAGAAAAGATTTGCTGTTATACCCAAATTGTATATATGCCTCATTTTCTATTTGGAATTTATATTGTTTGGCATGTATATTTTTAATGGGGGGTGCTTGTCATATCGTACTTCCTGTAGATTGATCAGAACTATGAACTTATTAAAATTGTATAACTCTTTAACTGGAAAAATAGAAGAGGGAAAAAACACTCAGTTTTCCTTTCTTAAATGGTTAAGAATCTAAAGGCTGCTATTGGAATACTTGCTTTAATATAAATTCTATAAAGCAGAGCTTAGAAATCTTAATTTAACAAAATCCATGAATCTTGTTATAGCAATCTAAAAGACATTGAAAACACATTGTAAGAGTCTAGGTTTTTTTTTTTTTTCTAAAACCCTATTATAAAAGAAAGTTCTTTTCACTCTGAAGTCAGTAGGCCTTACTCACAGTTCTACATTGCCAGATCTTTGACAAGACTATTCAGTTAGGCCTCACTGATATGTTGTGGAGATTTGAAAGTAAAGAATTGCAAGAAGTGCAATTTAATCCCAAAGTCATTACCTAAATGCTGAGATAGGATGGGGATTACCACCAATGTAAATGAGATATGAGACAGCCAATGGATTAGAGAACCCTTTCTTTAGGATGACTTCAGCAAATAGGCTAAGATAAGGAAATCTTTGTAATTACAAGGAGCTACACTGGTCAATTCTGACTTTTAAATACTGTAGTGCTGAAGAAAGGAAAAAGCCTTACCTATGTTATTCTGTGCAATATTAAGTAATTCCTTTTTAATTCTACACAATCAATAGAAGAACATCATGCCAAATGAAAAGATGAGGGCTGACTACACGGCCTTTTGTGACTGGTATCATTCCATCATTTTTGGTCATATCACTTCCAAATTAAATTTTATGGTCCATTACATACTAGCTTCAACACTTTTCTAATGGAATCTTAAATGGAACTGACTTGCTTTGCGTGGGGTTTGTCACTCAGTTAAGATGTTATTTAGCTCTAATTATCAGATAATGAACTCAGGAGATTTAATTTTTAATATTTATATGTCAAAAGTCTATTGTACTTTGGCTAAAGGGTTTAAATTAAAAATTAACACAGGCAGAATAATAATAGAGAAAAATCTTCAATATATGAGAATGAAGAATGGGTTTTATTCCGATGTAAGAGGGCTTGAATTGTTTAACGATAAAAAGCTTCATTTAGTCTTTAAAAATAAATCATAATCTAGCAGAGATAAAAGCTGGACTAAATAAACTGCTTCACATGCTAAAAGGGAAAATAGTGCATGCGTTTGAATATTGTGCACATTGCTGTTTCTGCGCATGACGCAGACTGTGTGAAATTTGGCTCAGGTTAGTACATCATCCTCAAAGACAGATAACAGTTCGGGATGGGTAAAACAGTCCACTCCATAGCTGAGCTAGGCAAATTTCAACCTTGTTGGAGTTAAAAAAACAAAACAAAACAGGATTTTTTTTTAAAATAGAAAACTGCAGGAAAGAATTGTCAGATTATTTTGCCATAGGTCTCGAGGAATATCCGGGGGGGGGGGGGGGGGGGGAGTTTGGTTGGGGAGCAGGGACAGATTGTAGAAAAATATCAGCCCAGGGGATTTTTTCAAAGCAAGCCATGGGTTATATGTCTAACACTCTTGTGCACTTTAAAATGAATTTTAAAGCCCAGTATGCGCATCAATTAGGGGATGCGCGAAGACATCATGCTTATGTGCACCAACCGTATTTTAAAAACATAAATGCCACAGCATGCACATCTGTATGGGGCGTGAGCATTTCAGGGCCTGGCCAAGGGATACACATATAAATACTTATGTACCCCAATGCCCGCAGAGATCTCCTGCCATGTAAATTTATTTCTGCTATGGATTACGTGTAAGTGATAAAATAAAAGGATCAAGTCATTTCTGAAGGATTGAAGCAGTGGCATAGTGAGACCAAGGCTCCCGGGCACCAGGCTGTAGGGGGCACCCTGGCAGGGGCTCCCATCCCGTCCAGGCAAGAAAAGGGCCCAGCAGCCGCTGAGGGAACCCATCCCTCCCAGCAGCAGAGGAAGAGGTGGTGAAGGCATGAGGCTGCTGGGGGAGCCCATCTCACCCAGAGGCAGAAGAAGAAGAGGCCCTCGGCCGTAGAGGGAGCCTAATGGCCACTGTTGGAAAGAGGATGCTGGGCTTGATGGACCCTTGGTCTGACCCAGTATGGCAGGTTCTTATGCTCTTATGTTCTTATTCACTGCGTTCTTGTGCTACTTCCTGGGCGAACGTTCAATCGGTCTCTCCGTAGCAGTTTTGCTGTGCCGCCACTTGGACGTCCTTGTATACTTTGATCGACACTACCGCCTGGATGTGCAGGCTCCACTTTTTGGCTCCAGGTGCTTCGAGCGGGACTGTCTCGATCCCACCCGGTTTAGGGAAGCTTTGGTACATCCCACGGTCTGGACTGATCCGGGTACGTACAGGGAAAGGAAAATTAGTTCTTACCTGTTAATTTTCGTGCCTGTAGTACCACGGATCAGACCAGACGCCCTTCCCTGTTTGTCTCTCTTTCTGTCCTCTCGAAGCTTGTTCTTGCAGGTTGCAGATTTTAAGACATCATTTTGGTGCAAAAATACTGAGCAAATACACCAGAAGCCTTGGTTGTTGAAGTACCAAGATATGCAAGAGCAGTTAAGGCATAACATGTTTCAGTCATTGTTTTACAGTTGCTCCATTGAGCTTTATGGTCACTTGCTTGATCCTACTCTGGTTGTGTTGTTTTCTGCTTTGACAGTGGTTATACTGAAGGGTATAGGAGAGGCTCTGTCCTCATATAGGATATCCTTTCAGTTTTGGTCTGTCTCCACCTGCTGGAAAGGAGGCTCAACCCCACAGTCTGGACTGATCCGTGGTACTACAGAATGAAAATTAACAGGTAAGAACTCATTTTCCTTTACAACAACATGTTTATTATATTTATATGCACTTCTGTGGTGCCAACCAGAAAACCCTGCAAAAAAGACATTTGGAACCCATATTCTATTAGACCTATTGTTACACATGCTGGGTGTGAAATTGGCCCTTGGAAAGTCTTACGTAAACTAAATTACAATTTTGCAAACCTCCCATTCCAAAATAGCATTAACTGCCAGCACTCACACAGTAATAACCTTATATATGGAAAGGTAGCATTAAATATATAACACCAGGTCCTAAAACACCAATTCATCTCCTATTAGGAAAACAGAACAAGTTAAGCTACTAAAGATCCCTATACAGAAACTACACACTAGCAGAATCCCTTTCCTCAGTTACACTTGCAGAACACTGACAGACCCTCACCATAATCAAAACAAAAAGAGCATAAAGTATAAACAGAAATATGCAGACAAAAAATGAACTGAAAACTACATCAAACTCTGTATACATTACAACAATGGAAAATCAGAAACATTATCATTCCTCATAAAAGAACAAATAAAATCAAGAAGTATAAGAATTATAATAATTAAAAAGAATTTGTATTTCAAAACATTTGATGAATAGAATATCCAATAATTAAAAATTCACATCATTTTTTAAAAATTTCCCAGACACTAATAAAATATTTCAAAACAGCAGATACATCAGACACCCAACAATTAAATCAATAAGGTAAAATATCCCCTGCTTTCCATACTTAGGAGCTTTTGATTCCAAACATCCTCTGAATGTTGGGGGTGGGGTGTATATAAAGACTTTCTCCTCTCACTCTCATTTACACATATTCTCTACCTCATAAACACACACACACACATACACAAACACACACTGAGTGACACACACTTTCACATGCTCACTGATACCCACGCATAAGTTACACACACGCTCTCACACGCTCACTGACACCCACACACTTTCTTACATGTTCACAGACACACACTCACTCAAATACTTGGTCACATACTGACTCACACATACACACTCTCAGAAGCTCAGTGACTCACACTCACACTGACACTCACTTTCTCACAAGTTCACTGTCACACACTGACACACATACACACACAAATGCTGTTACACACACTTCCTCACACACTCACTGATACATACCCACTTTTTCACATGCTCACTGATACGCACACACACAAATGCTCACTGACAAACTTTCTCACACGCTGACTGACACACATACAGAAATGCTGTCAGTACTTTCACTCACATACAGTTACACTCATTCATATGCTCACTGACTCACAGATTTTCACTGACTTGCAAACTCCCATACATTTACTTCCTCACCACCCTTCCCCCCCAAAAAAAATGCAGAAGGGGCAGTAGCTGCCTGTAATTAACTTTTTTCAAGAAACGTTTTTACTCACATTGGTGGTTAGGGGGATGCAGGCAAAAACCCAAGATAACAGGGTCTTGGTGAGCTGATTGTCTTCCTGTCATGGTGGGAGGAAGTGTCCATTGAGGTAGGAAGGGGCAGGCTACAAGACTCGATACCCTTCAGTTTTTTTGGGGTTTTTTTTTTTTGTTTTTTTTTTGTTGAGGCCTTAGGATAAGGAGGCCTGCAGCAGAGGAGCAAAAGGCATGGAGCATGGAGATGGTAGTATGGCAGCCATGGGAAGCCTCCCTCAGGCAGGGGCAAAACCAGAACCGTTGAGGGGAGGCAGGTGAAGGTAGGGGTTGGGTTGGAGTGCCAAAAGAGCAGTAGGAGAAGGACTAGGGAGCCACTACTGTTGTGGAGCAGTCAATGGGCAGAGCCTAGTAGGAGGCTCCCACTATCAAAAAGAGCAGCTGGAGGCTCAGTGCTGGTCACAGCAGCTCTGCAGGTTTGGGGCTGCTGCAGTCAATACTAATTATGTGATTGGTTGGGCATGCTCCATTGCCCCTAGCCTCAATAGGCCAATCCACCCTGTGAAACCCATTGAGATTTTCAGTGAATCTGCAGAGACAGGCAGAAATCTGCAGGGGGTTTTGGCTTGTTCCAGCAACTGATTTCTGGCCTCTGGGGATAACTGAATGAATGACTATGAACTCCTGATCATCTCTAGGTTTGTCCAAATATTCCTTATGTAACAACAAAAATGAAACAGTTTACCCAATGAGAGACCCATGTTAAAACTGCCAAAAATGAAAATACATAATTTTATGCACAGGAAGGATAACTTTCAAATATCTCCACATGGCTCCATATACATATGTATAGGGGTCTGTGGAGAATTAAGATAGTATTTTTAAAACTTCATGAATCCATCTGTACAAGTTTAAAAATATGCAGATCTTCACCCCTAAAGTATGCATGTACATTTCAATATGTGCAAAATTTAGTGCCAGATAATCAAAGAGATACGTGCGTACCCCCCAAAAACCTGGCCAAAGTACCCCCTGCGCGCGCCGAGCCTATGTTGAGTAGGCTCAGTGGCTCGCGCAAGCCCCGGGACACACATAAGTCCCTGGGCTTTCCTGGGGGGGGGGCGTGTTGGGGGGCATGTCGCAGTGGCGAGTCATTTGGGGGCGGGGCCGCGGGTGTGGTTCCGGCCTGGGGGCGTTTTGGGGGTCTAGCTGAGGCCTCCGAAACGGCTCCTGGGCCAGGGAATCGTGCGCCGGCGGCTGGCCCGGTGCGCGCAGGTTACGCCTGCTTCGGGCAGGTGTAACTTGTACAACAAGAGGTAGGGGGGTTAGATAGGGCTGGGGGGGCGGGTTAGGTAGGGGAAGGGAGGGGAAGAGGCCGCTCTGATTTCGGAGCGGCCTCGGAGGGAACGGAGGCAGGCTGCGTGGCTCGGCGCGAGCAGGCTGCCGATTTTGGGCAGCCTTGTGCGCGCCGATCCCGGATTTTAATGGGTACGCGCGGCTACACGCGTATCTATTAAAATCCCGCATACTCTTGTTTGCGCCTGGGGCGCGAACAAAAGTATGCGCGGGCGCAGATTTATAAAATCTACCCCTTAGTGTTTACATGGGAACTTTAGTATTGTGCATACTTTTTCACGTGTGAACTCCTGGTTTTGCTGTGCCAGACTCATTCCAAAATGAACTCCCTCTCCCCCAGCAAGATAAGCCAATTCCATCGCCAGAG
Organism: Rhinatrema bivittatum; assembly: GCF_901001135.1. Classification (NCBI taxonomy): domain Eukaryota; kingdom Metazoa; phylum Chordata; class Amphibia; order Gymnophiona; family Rhinatrematidae; genus Rhinatrema; species Rhinatrema bivittatum. The sequence goes on along the minus strand of NC_042615.1, from coordinate 233,119,365 downwards.
ATGTGGCCAGGCTGGTCTCCCGGGTGATGAGAAACGAGGATGTGCTGTTTCTCATCTGGGAAGTGTGGAGGAACAATCACACCATGAAGCAGGCCTGGCAGGCCTTGAGGAGAGAATTCAGCCACGAAGCATCCTTCCCCCAGGATTTAAGGAGGGTAAAAAAAAAATAGGGTGACTAGGAAGCATGTGCAAAACCACATTAACTTGTTGCAGGCATTTGCACACTGCATGCAGTTTTGCATAGAAGCCTCGGAAAAGCTTTCACATGTTAAAGTTAATCCTCATACACAGGCATACTGGGGCTGAATGCAGCCCCATAGCCAGAGCTGAGGGAGCAGCAGAGTCCTGCTAGAAGGCTCAGAGGACAGCAACAATGTCCTTATGACATTAGGAAAACTCAGATCAAAGGGCAGCCAAGGCTAGAGCTCGTAGAATTAATGTATCATTTGCTGTGACAAGCCAAACTGCATATATTGATGTCAGAAGCGATAGTGAAGATCCACAGTAAAAGTGAGTCAAGGGTTAAGTGGCATGAATGGATCATAATAACAAATATTCAGACCAATGCAATATTGGCTTGGTAAAACAGGTGCTTATGATTGAGCACCTGCTCTCCTAACGTGTGCCCAGCCACCTCTCCTGGGCATGCGATTCATTATTTAAATGAGGGGTCGCACAACAAAGGACATGCTAGGGATAAATTGGATGTGCCTAGCACGTCCGTGGCATCGGGTGCCCAGGAGAAGTGGCTGTGCACTGGTTAGGAAAACAGACACTCAATGGGCGTCAATTTCCCTAACCTTACCACTGGCAAAAAAAATTTTCATGCTACTTCCTGTGGTTCCTCTTACTTAGTATCAGGAGGAACCACAGAAAAGCAGTATTTTGGGCTTTTTTGTGGCTTTGAGGGGGGTTCTTTTAGACAGCTCGGTGTGCGTAAGATTTAACGCCAGCTCTACTTCAAGAACCTAAGCATAACACAAGTCACTTCATATGATTAAATATTTATTTGGCATCCAACATGGAAATTTGAAAATAAGTCTTTTACAAAGCTATATACCCCTTGACATCATATTCCATTTCATAGATTAAGTGAAGTGAAAAACTCTCAATGGTTTATACTTAAACATGATGCATATGATCAGTCTCATGTGGCAAGACCTTTTCTTAAAAGGCAAAACTGCAAATATTACACAGGTCTTAAAACACCAATACACCTCCTATTATGAAAAAAGAAAAAGCCAGACCTCTAAAGATTCCTAAACTGAAACTACATGGTGGCAGACTTCTTCACCTTTATCACACATGAAGAAAACAGACAACCTCAAATATAGAATAAAGAGACCATAAAGTATAAATAGAAATGTGTAGACAGAAACTGAACTGGAAACTGCAAGAAGCCAAATTCTCTATGGAATTCAACAATGAAAAAACAGAAACATTAAAATTACTTATAAAACAATAAAATCAAGAAATATAGAGGTCTATATTTAGTCATATGCTGGATAGCAAAGTTAATCAGATAAACGTATCCAGCTAAATTTGGAGCTGGCTATCTAAAAGTTAACCAGATAACTTTACCTGGCTAACTTTAAGACAGCTCTTTGCACAACAATCCAATCCATTTATTTATAGTCTGCCTTTCAAACACTTTAAAGCAGATTACATGCAGGTATTGTATGTATTTCCCTGTCCCCAGAGGGCTCACATTCTAAGGGCCTGATTGATTTACAATGGCTTTTCTCCCACTCTGTGTCTATGGGAAAAATACCTAATAACTGAGGCCCTAAGTTTGTTCCTGAAGCAATGGAGGGAGAGGTGACTTGCCCATGGTCATAAGGAGCAGCAGCAGCAGGATTTGAACCTAGTTTCCCTTGTTCGCAGCCCACTGCTTTAATCACTAGGCTTCTCCTTCACTCCAAGTAACTCTGCATATCAGCTAAGATATCTAGCTATAATTTATCAGGATACGTGCCCAAATATTCATTTAGCAGGATAACTTCATATGGACTTCATAAATAATATCAATAGTAGTAAAACCATACCAATGAGAAGACTAATTCAAAACAGTTAACAAACAGAATAATATCCAGTAATTAAAAACTCGTATAAAACTTTCTTACCACCAATAAAATATATCGAAATAGACACGTCAAATCTCTCATGCACAGATACATTCTCTTTCACACACCATCTCGCACACACACGCTCTTTCACTCTCACACACACACACAAGCATGATCTCTCTTTTTCTCTCTATCATAGAAACATTGAAACATAGAAATGGCAGCAGAAAAGGACCAATAATCCACCCACTCTGCCCATGGTAGTATTTACCGCTCCAGGCAGGTTACCCCATGTATCAGTCAGTGCTGCTTGACGTGTTTTGCTTATGGTCTTGGCTGTAGAAGCAGTCCTGTGTTTTTTCCTTAATGTATGTGCATCAGTACCCCAGACTGTACAAACGTCATGGCTTGTGTTGATTGTTTCTGAATTAAAATTACTCTTCTTTCCACCCTCCACTCCCCTCCTTCGAAGCAGAGAGCAATGTTGCAGTTTCCTCAAAAGCATCAAGGCGTATTAGTTAAGGGTAGTTTCTGTTAAGGGTAGTAAGTGCTGCTCTGTGCAGGTTACCCCCATACTTAGTACTCCAGAAAATAAAAGTCAGAGCCCTCGTTGGTTGCTGTCTGAATCCAATTCCCCTTTTCCGATGCCATTGAAGCAGAGAGCAATGTTGGAGTTGCATCAGAAGCATGAAGGCTTATTTGTTAAGGGTAGTAAACCACTGTCTTAGGATTCGTGGGTTTCGTGGACCCTTGGCTCGAGGGGAGGGTTGATACTACCTGAGGGGAGGAGCCCCACAGGGCCTCACCATCAGGAAGCGAGGTCTAGTGCAGCAGGAGCTTGTGGAGAGAAGTCTGTGGGAAGGTCCCGAGGAACAGGGTGACACAGTGCAGAGGGACCCCACAGTATACAGGCTGAGCTGAAGAGCAAGTGGCAGGGCAGGGACCTCCGAGAGAGCAGCGCTAGCAGGCCCGAGGAGCGGGGAGCGCGAGGCAGGAGGTATGCTGCAGAGACAACCCTGAGGGGCGAAGCTGCGTAGAAGGAAACTCTGGAAGAGGAATGGAGACACCACCCTGAGGAGCGGGGAGGTGTAATTACAGTCACAAGAGTAAATGAGGGTACTGCTCTGGAGAGCAGGGAAGCACAGTCACTGGTGTAGAATGCAGGCACTGCCCCGAGGAGAGGGGAAGCACAGACAGTCACAGGCATAGAACGTAGGCACTATCCCGAGGAGCGGGGAAGCACAGTCACTGGTATAGAACGTAGGCACTGCCCTGAGGAGCGGAGAAGCACAGAGTAGAATCTCCAAGGTAGTGTGGCAGTCCTGAGAGGCAGCCCCGAGGAGCAGGGAGCCGGTAGATACGACCTCTGGGAAGCGCAGGGCTAGCCCGAGGAGCAGGGGAAGCCAGGAGACCGGAGTGCAAGGTAGAACAGAGACAGCCACCACGGGTCCGAGGAAACAGGAGCAAACACCAATAGCTATGGAACTCGTTGCCAAGCCAGCTAGCAAGGGGTGAAGGCAGTGCTTAAGAACCCAGACCAAGTGATGTCATCAGTCGGGGATGCCCCTGAGGTTCCCGTCGTAGCGTCTTCAAAGGAGAGGCTGGTGGCACGCACCTAGGAAGGCCCGGAGTCGTTGAAGATGGCGGTGGCATCCTGGCCGCCACGTAGATGTTAGAGGTATGTGGCAGTGGAGGCTAGCCCCCGCCGCGAGCAGGCCCGGAGAGGGAAGAAGGGCAGCACAAGTATAAGTACAAGCGGTCGCAGCCATCTGCGACCAATTGTCATAACACACTGCACCATCAAGTTACCGCCATGCATGCTTTCTTTGTTTCCTTTAGGACTTGATCATAGTAGTAGTCCTGTGCTTTTTCCCTTATAACTGTGTTCAGTATCCCAGACCATGGAATTTGGGGCCCTCGGTTGTCATCTGAATCCATTTTCTCTTTTCCCTCTGCTGTCTAAGCAGGGAGCAATGTTACAGTTGTATTAAAAGCCTCAAAGAATATTGGTTAAGGATAGCAACCTCCATACCTTCTTCTAAGTGTAGTAACCATCATACCAGGAAGTTACCCCCCTGCTCGCTTATCTCATTTCCATCTTTTAGCCTGTAGAGATCCACAGTGTTTATCCCATGCTGCTTTGAATTCTTTGACTGTTTTCTTCTTCATCACCTCCTCAAGAAGGGCATTCCAGGCCTTCACCACTCTCTGTGAAGAAATATTTCCTGACGATGTTTCTGAATCATCCCCCTGGAGTTTCATTTTGTGACCCCTAGTTCTATTCTTTTCTTTCTAGTGGAGAAAGTCCAAAGTCCATACATTATTGAAACCTTTTAAGTATCTAAAGGTCTGACTCATACCTCCCCTGCACCTCCTCTGTTCTAGGGTATACATGTTCAGATCCTTCAGCCTCTCCTCATAGGTCTTCCAATATAGACCCCACACTATTTTCGTCATTCTTCTCTTGACCACCTCTATCCTGTCTCTATCCTATTTGAGATATGGGCTCCAGAACTGAACACAATACTCCAGGTGAGGCCTCACCAAGGACCTGTACAAGGGCATCATCACCTCCTTTTTCTTATTGGTTATTCTTCTTTCTATGCAGCCCAGCATTCTTCTGGCTTTAGCTATCGCCTTTTTACATAGCTTCGCCATCTTCAGATCCCCAGACACTATCATCCCCAGGTCCCTCTCCCAGTCCATGCACATTAGTCTTTCATCCCAAAACACATGCTCTCTCTCTCTTACATATAAACACATTCAGGTGCTATCTCTCTCAGACATGCACCCTCTTTTTCATTCACAGACACATGTGCTCTCACATATATACGCTCTCTCACACATTCACATATGATCTCTCTCTCACATATGTATACTCTCTCACATACACACATATAAAGTTCTCTTTCTCTCTCACTCACACAAACACATGGGCTCTATCTTTCACACACTCAGATGCTCTCTCACACACACACAACACCTTTTTCTCTCTCTTACACACACACACATAAGTGCTCTCTCTCTCTCTCTCTCTCATACACACACACATTGTAACGCTGACTGGGAGAATGGACCCTTAGTGTTGTGGTTCGATTGGTGCTGCCTAGTAGGGATGTGAATCGTTTTTTGACGATTTAAAATATCGTCCGATATATTTTAAATCGTCAAAAATCGTTAGGGCCACGATACAATACCAATTCCCCCGATTTATCGTCAAAAAATCGTAAATCGGGGGAAGGGGGAGGGCAGGAAAACCGGCACACTAAAACCCCCTAAAACCCACCCCCGACCCTTTAAATTAAATCCCCCACCCTCCCGAACCCCCCCCAAATGCCTTAAATTACCTGGGGGTCCAGCGGCACACTAAAACACGGCACACTAAAACCCCCTAAAACCCACCCCGACCCTTTAAATTAAATCCCCCACCCTCCCGAACCCCCCCCCAAATGCCTTAAATTACCTGGGGGTCCGTAGCCTTAAATTACCTCCGTAGCGGCGGTCCATAGCTAAATCGGGGGAAGGGGGAGAGCAGGAAAAGCGGCACACTAAATCGTGTAGTCTTCAGCCGGCGCCATTTTGCAAAATGGCCACCGCAAAATGGCGGCGGCCATAGACCAAAACGATTCGATGCAGGAGGTCGTTTCGGACCCCCACTGGACTTTTGGCAAGTCTTGTGGGGGTCAGGAGGCCCCCCCAAGCTGGCCAAAAGTTCCTGGGGGTCCAGCGGGGGTCCGGGAGCGATTTCCTGCCGCGAATCGTTTTCCGTACGGAAAATGGCACTGGCAGGAGATCGACTGCAGGAGGTCGTTCAGCGGGGGGGGACCCCCGCTGAACGACCCCCGCTGAACGACCTCCTGCAGTCGATCTCCTGCCGGCGCCATTTTCCGTACAGAAAACGATTCACAGCAGGAAATCGTTCCCGGACCCCCGCTGGACCCCCAGGAACTTTTGGCCAGCTTGGGGGGGCCTCCTGACCCCCACAAGACTTGCCAAAAGTCCAGCGGGGGTCCGAAACAACCTCCTGCGTCGAATCGTTTTGGTCTATGGCCGCCGCCATTTTGCGGTGGCCATTTTGCAAAATGGCGCCGGCTGAAGACTACACGATTTAGTGTGCCGCTTTTCCTGCTCTCCCCCTTCCCCCGATTTAGCTACGGACCGCCGCTACGGAGGTAATTTAAGGCTACGGACCCCCAGGTAATTTAAGGCATTTGGGGGGGGGGGGGTTCGGGAGGGTGGGGGATTTAATTTAAAGGGTCGGGGTGGGTTTTAGGGGGTTTTAGTGTGCCGTGTTTTAGTGTGCCGCTGGACCCCCAGGTAATTTAAGGCATTTGGGGGGGGGGGGGTTCGGGAGGGTGGGGGATTTAATTTAAAGGGTCGGGGTGGGTTTAGGGGGTTTTAGTGTGCCGGCTCACGATTTTAACGATTTTCACGATACTTTACACACCCAAACGGCAACAATACGATTCCCTCCCCCTCCCAGCCGAAATCGATCGTTAAGACGATCGAGGACACGATTCACATCTCTACTGCCTAGTGGGTGAACCCATCTGGTGGGCACTGACAAATGGTAGAGAAGCCCTTGGGCAGGACCGGCTGGAATTTCGCCTATACTAGCCCCCCATCCCCCCACAGGTTGAGCTCTTGGAGTCTGGCAGATCTTAGGTTGGTGTTAGGTAGTAGGCACAGACAGCAGTGATCAGGGCAGACAGCAGATGAAGCAAGGCTGGAATTTGTTGTTATTATTGTTGTCTGTACTGAGGGTAAGAACCAGAAAGTCAAGAGGAAGAACAACACAGACAAGACAAGGCACAAACAAGGCAAGGAAAGGGCAAGGCACAGACAAATTAGCAACATGCACTGGGACATAAGGCACACTAGGGGACCTGTTGCTGAGGTGTCAGAGGCTCCTCTGAAGAAGCCTTTTGTAGGGAGAGTTTGGTGATGTCATCTAAGGATGTTGTGCGGACTTCCCTGCCACAGCCCCTTTAAGAATCCAGGTGTCGGGCACGCATGTACCTAGGGGAAGCTGGCTGGAGCATGAAGCTGACAACATCCATGAGACACTGAGCAGTGACAGGTGATGGAGGCAGTGTCTGTGCCACTCTGGCTTTGCAATGTCTGGAAGGTGCCAATGGACAAAAAAGACCAGGGTCATTGTTACCCTGACGAGTACTGGCAAGGCATGGTCTCTCTGAGTGGAAGGACAAAGTTCCTGCTTTAACTGATGGCATAAGTATAGTATGGTTTTCTTATTAAACCTGAACCTGCAGAAGACAGATCCAGAAATTGTGCCTTGGTTCTGTATCTATGTAAGGGGTACTTTCTCCTCTTCCTCCTCTTTCTCTGTCCCTCCTCAAATGTTGAACCCTGAGTATACATAGGTTTGTAATACTTATTTTGATGGTCATTTCATCACCACTCACATAATCCTGGCCACCCAGTAAGACCCAGTCAGCCCCAGTGACACGCACATATATAGACACACACACATACACACACACACACACACATCCAGTTAGCCTCAGTTAGCCCCAATGAAAGACATTCGCTCCCAAAAACGCAGTGCCATTCACTGAAAGGTTCACCCTAAAGAATGGAAGCAAACCTTGGATCAGACAGAAGGACAGAGTGGCAAAATAAAAAAGTTAAAAGAGATGCCACACAAATTAATAGGTAAGGACAACAATCTCCCAGTTAGCCTCCCACACCTTCTGCCTCTACTCCTATGAAGACATCCTTTCTACTCATCAGGAGAAGCAGGCACCCCAAATGCCAGGTCTGAAAAGATAATGAAAGTTTGAATTTGGTGCATTAAATAACCTGTGTAAAAGCACTCACATATTCTTGATGGCATTTGCATGTATGTTCTTTACAAATTTACAAAGTATGTGCGAACATTCAAACTACCCCTGACATGTCCCAAACAAGCCCACTTCATTTGAACATGCTTTCCCATGTGAACACATGAGAACACACATACTCAACCCTTTTTTAAAATTGTATGTACATGTGTATGTCAAATGTACGTGTGAATAATGCCTTTTTTTCCTGTGAAACCCCTTTGAAAATGTATTTGATAATGTGTTAACTACATTCATATGCATATCACAATGTTGACTGATTTATTCTAGTAAGGTCCTGGCCTGAGGGTCCTGAGGTTTAGTGAAATCAGAAGAATCTGCATAGTTGGGATTTGTCTAGAAATTGTGGTAGTGGCCAGGGTTCACCCTATGCTTCCACACATAACTGTATACCTATCTGAACACAAGGCCTAGAATCTACTCCATCCCCTCTAGAAATTTATACCTTCTAATTCAAACTGAGCTACTATCCTAATTATACCACTTAATAAAATAAAATAAAAATGTGTATAGCATTAGAACATAAGAACATAAGAAATTGCCATGCTGGGTCAGACCAAGGGTCCATCAAGCCCAGCATCCTGTTTCCAACAGAGGCCAAACCAGGCCACAAGAACCTGGCAATTACCCAAATACCAAGATGATCCCATGCTACTGATGCAATTAATAATGGCTATTCCCTAAGTAAACTTAATTAATAGCAGTTAATGGACTTCTCCTCCAAGAACTTATCCAAACCTTTTTTGAACCCAGCTACACTAACTGCACTAACCACATCCTCTGGCAACAAATTCCAGAGCTTAATTATGCATTGAGTGAAAAAGAATTTTCTCCGATTAGTCTTAAATGTGCTACTTGCTAACTTCATGGAATGCCCCCTAGTCCTTCTATTATCCGAAAGTGTAAATAACCGATTCATATCAACTCATTCAAGACCTCCCATGATCTTAAAGACCTCTATTATATCCCCCACAGCCGTCTGTTCTCCAAGCTGAACAGCCCTAACCTCTTCAGCCTTTCCTCATAGGGGAGCTGTTCCATCCCCTTTATCATTTTGGGTGCCCTTCTCTGTACCTTCTCCATCACACCTATATCATTTTTGAGATGCGGCAACCAGAATTGTACACAGTATTCAAGGTGTGGTCTTACCATGGAGCGATACAGAGGCATTATGACAATTTCCGTTTTATTAACCATTCCCTTCCTAATAATTCCTAACATTCTATTTGCTTTTTTGACTGCTTCAGCACACAGAGCCAACGATTTTAAAGTATTATCCACTATGATGCCTAGATCTTTTTCCTGGGTAGTAGCTCCTAATATGGAACCTAACATCGTGTAACTACAGCAAGGGTATTTTTCCCCATATGCAACACCTTGCACTTGTCCACATTAAATTTCATCTGCCATTTGGATGCCCACTCTTCCAGTTTTGCAAGATCCTCCTGTAATGTATCACAATCCGCTTGTGATTTAACAACTCTGAATAATTTTGTATCATCCACAAATTTGATAACCTCACTCGTCATATTCCTTTCCAGATCATTTATATATATATTGAAAAGCACCGGTCCAAGTACAGATCCCTAAGGCACTCCACTGTTTACCTTTTTCCACTGAGAAAATTGACCATTTAATCCTACTTTCTGTTTCCTGTCTTTTAACCAGTTTGTAATCCACGAAAGGACATCGCCTCCTATCCCATGAATTTTTAGTTTTCTTATAAGCCTCTCATGAGGGACTTTGTCAAACACCTTCTGAAAATCCAAATACACTATATCTACTAGTTCACCTTTATCCACATGTTTATTAACCCTTCAAAAAAAATGAAGCAGATTTGTTAGGCAAGACTTCCCTTGGGTAAATCCATGTTGACTGTGTTCCATTAAACCATGTCTTTCTATATGCTCTATGATTTTGATCTTTAGAATAGTTTCCACTATTTTGCCTTCACTGAAGTCAGGCTCACTGGTCTATAGTTACCCAGATTGCCCCTGGAGCCCTTTTTAAATATGGGGTTACATTGGCCACCCTCCAGTCTTCAGGTACAATGGATGGTTTTAATGATAGGTTACACATTTTAACTAATAGATCTGAAATTTCATTTTTTAGTTCCTTCAGTACCCTAGGATGCATACCATCCAGTCCAGGTGATTTGCTACTCTTTACTTTGTCAATCTGGCCTACTACATCTTCCAGGTTCACAGTGATTTGGTTCAGTTCGCCTGACTCATCACCCTTGTAAACCATCTCCGAAACTGGTATCTCCCCAACATCCTCATTAGTAAACACGGAAGCAAATAATTCATTTAGTCTTTCTGCAATGGCCTTATCTTCCCTAAGAGCCCCTTTAACCGCTCAGTCATCTAATGGTCCCACCGACTCCTTCACAGGTTTCTTGCTACGGCAATATTTTAAAAAGTTTTTATTATGAGTTTTTGCCTCTATGGCCAACTTCTTTTCAAATTCTCTCTTCGCCTGTCTTATCAATGTTTTACACTTAACTTGACAATGCTTATCTTTTATCCTATTTTCTTCAAATGGATCCTTCTTCCAAGTTTTGAAGGTTGTTTTTTTGGCTAAAATAGCCTCTTTCATCTCACCTTTTAACCATGACAGTAATCATTTTGCCTTCCTTCCACCTTTCTTAATGGGTGGAATACATCTGGACTGCACTCCAGGATTGTATTTTTAAATAATGTCCATGCCTGTTGAACAATTTAAACCTTTGCAGCTGCAGCTTTCTGTTTTTCTATTTTCCTCATTTTATCAAAGTTTCCCTTTTGAAAGTTTAGTGTTAGAGCTGTTGATTTACTTATTGTCCCCCTTCCAGTTATTAGTTTAAATTTGATCATGTTATGATCACTATTGCCAAGAGGCCCCACCACTGTTACCTCTCTCACCAAATCTTGCATTCCACTAAGAATTAAATCTAAAATAGCTCACTCTCTTGTTGGTTCCTGAACCAATTGCTCCATGAAGCAGTAATTTATTACATCCAGGAACTTTATGCCTCTAGCAAGTCCTGAAGTTACATTTACCCAGTCAGTATTGGGGTAATTGAAATCTCCCATTATTATTGCACTGCCAAATTGGTTAGTTTCCCTGATTTCTCTTAGCATTTCATCATCTGTCTGACCATTTTGTCCAGGTGGACAGTAGTATACTCCTATCACTATACTCTTACCCAACACACATGGGATTTCTATCCATATAGATTCTACTGAGCATTTAGACTCTTGTATGATCTTTATCCTGATGGACTCTATACCCTTACGGACATAAAGTGTCACACTCCCACCAAGTTGATCCTCCCTATCATTGCGATATAATTTGTACCCTGATATAGCATTGTCCCATTGGTTATCCTCCTTCTACCAAATCTCTGTGCTGCCAATTATGTCAATCTAATCATTTATTGCTACACACTCTTAACTCTCCCATCTTACTTCTTAGACTTCTGGCATTGGCATACAGACATTTCAAAGTGTGTTTTTTGTTTGTATTAACAACCTGCTTTTCAGTTGTTAGGGATAATTTGGAAATCATTAGCTTTGGTGATTTTTTACATATAGGCACATGGACTACGTTTTCTTTTATTGGAACCTCTCTGTTGGGATGCCCTAACTCTCCTGTTTCATTAGTATACTTCAAGGATACATTTCTCCGAACCATGTACTGCTGAGTGACTGTCGGCTTTCCCCTTTGTTCTAGTTTAAAAGCTGCTCTATCTTCCTATTTTATACTTATTCTGCTGTGTCTGGATCTCTAATGAATAGATAACCAAAACTTAGTTTTTTAAGGACAGGAAGACAATAATTACATCCCAGTGAAGAAGCGTCTTGTTCAGTTTCACAGCCATGACAATATTTTCCTGAACGATAGCACGTCCATCTATAATTAGGCACCATATTATGAAATGAAGCATCAATTATGACAGGATTATGAATTCTGAACTATTAAGCATTAATTAATTAGTCATGAAATGGAATAATGAGTTAGCTTTTTGGGCAGTTTCTTTCTATGATGCAGCTACTGGGGTGTACTACTTTAGTACTGTATCAGTACACATACCTCTTAACGTATCATGCTCCAAGTGAGAGGCATTTCTCTTAAAAATCAGGGATAAATATCTAAAAGGAGGCAAACAACTTTTTTTTTTCTTGCTTTTCACCCCAAGTAAGAGCTAATCTGAGGGAACTGACTGCAGTACAGTGATCCTCTTATGAGCAGTCCTCCCCATAACAAGCTCCCTACTGCTGAGGGCTATGCGATTTGACTGACCCGAACACACAGAAAAGCAAAACAAGTCAATCTCCAAAACATTTTCAATTGTGTGTAAATCATGCAAACCTAGGAAGGACAATTTTCAAAGCAATTTACAAGGGCAAAAGCTTTTTTTAATTACCTGTATTAATCAGGTGTCTGAATACTGTCTTTCCTCCATGCGGCTAAAAATTACAAAAGGTAAATTAGAGCAGTCTATTTGCTTGCAAAACAATCTTCAGCTGTGGACCAGTGAAACAAGGTGTGAGCATTCATACCATACGAAGTTCAAACCAGGCCCTCTTCACTATCCCAGAATTATGTTCCTCAACACTTTAAGGATGAATCCAAAAATCACCCCTTAGACCTTTCACATGGGGTTTAAAAGAACAAGGCACTCCATCCAATGTAATCAATAAATCTGACATAAACTCAATGGCTTTGCTAGTACACAGAATTTCAGTCTTTGAAAGAATTAAGGATCCACAAACAAGTTGTAGATGAACACCTTTTTACTGGACTAACGTAATACATCTGTGACAAATTTCAAGAATTATCCTCTCTTGAACAGGTCAGTGAATAAACAGTGCTGACTTGATGAAGGGAGGAAACCTTTCAAAAGCTTATCATAGATATATTTAGTCCAATAAAAAGATATTAACTACAACTTGTTTGTTTTTTTGTGTTCAAAATTGTTTATTAAAGCATATTGAAAATAAAACAAGGTTGGAGGTCATTATAAGGTGCCTTTTATAAGTTGCATAGGTTTTTAAATAAGAATGATCTCAAGACAACTGTACACTCTATGGCAATGTCATCATTGCACTATTGAATTGCCTTGTTCCTTGATTTGCCACAAACAACTATTCAAGCATTACAATATGTCCAGAATTCAGTTGCATGTATTGTTTCAGGTGTTTTTTTCTGACAACACATTATGCCCATACTTGTCAAATATCATTGGCTCCCATTTAACTGGACCCAAAAATCAAGAAGGGAGGTGATCTATGAAAGCTGTTATGGTGTAAACAAAAGAGATAGATGCCGAATGTCCTTTAAAAATGTTTTATTACAGTGGAGATGTGTAAAAATGCCCGACTCTGGCCGAGTTTCGCCACTTCTTAAGTGACTGCCTCAGGGGCTTGCTGTTAAGAATTCAAAAATAAATTGTTCGTACATCAGTCTAATATGAAGTGCATTAATGATTGATGAAAAAACATCCACAGTAGGTGCATATCATTTACGTCCTGTACGAATGTACTGTCTCTACTCTTACAGATAAATTTATTTTTGAATTCTTAACAGCAAGCCCCATGAGGCATTTTTACACGTCTCCACTGTAATAAAAACTTTTAAAGGACATTCGGCATCTATCTCTTTTGTTTATCCCAATTAACTGGCACATTAAATTTAAAATAATCAAGCTTGTTTTTAAAGGATTTAATGGACTTGCTCTGCCTAGCTTCAGTGCCATTCTTAAACTTACTAACCTACTCAGCACTTAAGATCAACATCACAGAATTTACTTGATGTTCCCTCATTTACAATAATCCATTTGGATGAATCTCGTGAGTGCCTTTTACATACTGTTGGAATCTGTGGGAGGGAGTCCTAGGGAGCGCTCCCTATTCTGGGGAGATGTGTGCCCTTGGACCATAACGCAACTGCAGAGAGAAGCTCTGTGGAAGTACCGCAACAGGCAAGAAGTGTCCAAGCATGGGAGGAGCAGACTGACCATCGCCTTAACCTCCGCCAAACCTGCACGCACCGGTAGAGACCCAGCAACACAATGCTGGTCTCTGGAGTAGCCCTCTGGCCACTTGAAAGCCCTTTTGGACCTGCCACTAGGGAGTGGCAGATGTGGCAGGATGGACAGAGGTCGAGGACAGGTGATGGTACTGGAACTAGGAACAAGATGGGACCTCAGACTTGGACTAGGCTTGAAGACTTGAACAAGGCAAGGATACTTGGAACTTGGAGCTCAGATGAGACGAGGACACTTGGAACTCCAACGCTAGATGCTCCGACATGGAAGGAAATCAGACATAGACTGAGGAGAGGATTCCAGTTACTCAGATGAGGACTCTTGGAAGGACTCAGATGAGGACTTGGAACTTGGAAAGGCTCACACGAAGACTTGGAACTTGGAAGGACTTCCGATAAGGACTTGGAACTTAGAAGGACTCAGACGAGGATAAGGACAGGTACTGCCCCTCAGGGTGCCCTACACAGCTGATGTGGGCTGGTCGCGGACCACCCTGTCCCATGACGTGCCCTACTCAACCTGGAGAGGCTGGTCGCAGACCATGCAGAGAGCAGAACAAGCACAAGACTGAGGCTCAGGATGAAGGAGGAATCTGGGCAGTGCTCAAAGATAAATCCTGCCGGAAGAGGACTCCAGCCACCAGGAAACGGACACTGGATAGATACAGATTTACTCCCAGGAAAGAACAGCTGGAGATGAGGTCTGGGATGAGCGAAGCTGAACCCGGAGCCAGGAACTGATGGTACTTCAGGATCAGGATTGGACGAAGGACATCAGGATTGAGACTTGGAACTTGGAACTTGGAACATCGAAATCAGGACTTGGAACTCAGGATATCAAGGTCAAGAATTGGAACTCTGAGACTTGGAACATCAGGACTGGAACGTAGAACATCGGATATGAAAGGACATCAGGACATCTGGACATCTAAGTCATCTGGACATCAGGGACCTCTAGGGAAGAGGACCACAGGGACATCTGGAACATGACAGACAAAGGCATCAGAGGGCAGAGACGTCTGGACATCTGAAGACAAGAGAAAGACTGGACATCCGGAAACAAGGAGATGACAGGACATCTGGAGATAGGGAGACGTCAGGACACCTGAAGACGAGAAGACATCTGGAGACACGGTGACATCAGGACATCTGAAGACAAGAGGATGGGATCTGTCAAGAGACCAGGACATGGAACAAAGATCAAGATGAAGGTTCAGGAACCATGGACGAAGATGACGAGGAACAGAGTGCCTTGAAGAAGTGAAGAGGGATCACAGAGGACTCCTGGAAAGAAAAGCTGGAACTGAAGATCCAGGGGAGGTCCGACTCCATGACCAACTCCTTGCTAAGGTGATGATGGAATGGAGGAAGGCCCTCTTTATAGGGCTGAAGAGGAAACGACTAGAGGACATCAGCAGGAGGAGCCTAGGAAGACAGCCCACTGCTGGTCTTTTAAATGGAGTGAGGAGGTGCGGCTGAATCCCTAGGAGGAAGGCAGGACCTTGGAGAGTGACATCCTGCCGCACAGGAAGAAGCAGGCCTGATGTCAGCAACTCCATGCTGCAAAGAAGAGAAGATTGATGGTGGCTCCCTGCTGCAAGAAGAGGAGCTCCAGGGTGGCCTCCTAGCTGCGGAAGAGGACGTTGGAAGCAGTCTCCAGGCCACGATGAAACGGTGGAGTTGGCGGTGTCCTCCAAGCCGCATGAGGGGAGCAAGTCGGTGGCGGCCTAGCCACAGACGAGGAGTGTCAGCCACGGCCTAGCTGTGAAGAGCAGGAGGAGGCGGCACCCAGACTGCGAAAGACAGCGGCGATAGCAGCAGCTTCCAAGCCACAAAGAAGGACGTCGGCGGTGGCCTGTGCCGTGAGAGAGTGGCGGCCTTCAGGCCGCGAAGAGTGGGCAGCGGTAGTGGCTCCAGTGGTGTCGGGATAGCAGCAGCAGCGCCTCCAGGCTGCAACACTTGGGTCTTATGTCACTGTTTGTAATGCTTTGACATCTGTTTTATGTTTTAAAGAGTTGTTTTATGTATTTATGACTGGTCATGGTACTTAATGCTTTTATATTTGTTTTATGTTTTAATGATTTATGGATGTTTCCATGGAAACCAATTAGGAATGTTGATAGGCAGTCTATAAATTTTAAATCAATAAATAAAAGAAAAATATAAATAACAGAAAAAGAAATACATACCATACAATAACATTAGCTTTAGTCTACAGCATATAATAAAATAATGATAACAGACAAAAAAAGAGAAGTGGATCAGTTAAGAAAAAAAAACATTTGAATAGTTCCCATATCTTAAAAGTTGTAAACAAAGTACTTTGTGCTTTGCAGCAGCTACATCTTATTTGTTGACCTTAATTCCACATATGCAAATGGACGAATACAGCTGTTACACAAGCATTAATATTGCCGACTGAAGCTGCCAGATTTCCTTCTAAAGAATAATAAATTTGGAGATCATCTGCATAACGCTGTAGGTTAAATCCATATGATCTAATAATGTCTAATAGAAGGTGAAAGCAAATATTAAATAAGCCAGGCAACAATACTGCATGCCCTGGGACTCCCCACTGCAAGCCTACTGGAGCCGACAACTTTCTTTCCAATAAAACTGGGGGACAGCAATGTTCAAGAAAGGACCGAGACCACCGGACAATATGCAATTGCAAGCTCTGATACTTGGTAATTCCTTCACTGCAGAGACTGAGCTGTGTGTTGTTTCATGCTTAATCTTTTCATGCTTATCTATTGTTTAATGTAACGCCTTACGGCGAAAGTTTTGTTCTTTGGAAACCGTCTTGATTTCATTTTTGTATATCGAGAAAGTCGGTATACAAAAACCCTAAATAAATAAATAAATAAATAAATGCTGAACAACACACAGCTCAGTCTCGTAACTCAACAAAATAAAACAAGTTTCCTATAATTGGTCAGCCATTTTATGAAAATTTAGTTAATTGCCTTAGTTGAAGTTGCATTATTGCTTTAGAGGTCCCAATTGCCATATCTGTGGATAGAGCACAAAATTTGTGCCAGCCTGGCAAGAAACTAAACCCACATAAGAGAGACATGGTTACATGTGCAGTTGATAGTACTACCTATCATATCAAGTACACCAGCCATTTCATAACAGGCCTTTTCTTTTACATGTACTTCCATGCTGTCCCCTCACTGGGAAGAAAGATATAGAGGACATTTGAAAGCTGATTTTGATGGCCGAACTGCTTTTTACCCACATAAATCAACTTTTTAAAAAATTTCCACCCTTTTAGGCCTAGATTTTCTATGACACCGCGGCGTCGTGAATCGCGCGGTACAGGGGGCGGGGGGGGGGGGGGAGGTGAAGCGGGGGGCAGGCCTGTGAAAGCCGGCAGCGATCGCACTTTTGCGGTGTGATCGCTGCCGGCTTTTGCACCCAATAGCGCCATCATAAAAGGTAGTGCTATTGGGCGCGAAATAGGCAGTGAAAAGTGTTCTTACCTTTTCGCTGTCTGACATGTCTTTGCGGCGTCCACCACGGTGCCGCCCCGACTCCTCCTGTTCCAGTCTTGACGCTGCCCCTTTTTAGTGATCGCGTGTGAAAAGTCCCTTTTCGCGTGCAATCGCTTTGAAAAATGCTCTACAAAGCATATAGCTTTACCTGCATTGTCAGGAGGATTTCTTAAAGTTGTTTTAGGTCAGAGGAGGAAAATAAAGCTTGTAGAATGCATTTATCAAATCTATGCATGTTATTTTCAAGGAAAAGAGTACCCACAATAAAAAAAAAAAGACACACATCTCTGTAGGGTTTTATCCAGGGCAGTTTTCAAAGGGGAAGTATATTTGTACTAGGAATGGGCGTGGAAACATTTTTCAGTTATTTATTTATTGATTTAAAATATTTATTCCAACTCAATCATCAGCTCTTGGCAAATTAAATAAAAACAGAGGTTAAAATTAAATTACACAACACTATAAAATGACAATAAAGCAAAACCAGTTCAAAACATTGACAGCATAGATATAACAAATAGATGACATCACCCCATTTACTCACTCTACCATGACTTCAGCTCCAAAGCATAAGATGACTATCGCCTAGTATACCCATTCAGCTGTTCTGCATACTGATGGAAAATATTATTATCAAATATGGTGCCCTCAATGCCTAGAGATATATCTACCTATGGGGTTTGAAGATAAGCAAAAATACTCTGTGGACGATCACATGCCAGCTGTTTGTCCTGCCATAGCTTTATATCTCCTTCCCTATTTAGAAAATGAGCAATTAATGGAATTCCATTATCTGTCTCCTCAAAATAATAGATTCCAATTCCGGGGTGAAATATTTATTCTTTCTGAAAGGAAGCCAAGGTGAAACCCTATAATAATTTTGAAACTTCAGAGAACTTGCCAGGTCTTCCTCACTGAGGATGCCCATGGATTTGGATTAGAAAGCAGAGGATGGGGTGCATGCACTATGTAGTTCAAATGGTATGGATGAAGTGGCTGACTTTCCTTTTCCAAAAGAGTGAAAAACCTAATGTTGTTGAACCAGACATGCATATATTATACATTACCCGCGTCCTGTGGCACCATCCTCGGTCCTGCTCTGTCTCTCATCCCTCCTGACCACCTTTCCTCGGTCTGCTTCTCACACCGACAGCACACACTGTCTGACCGCTCCCTGGGACATCTCTCTCCGCTGCTCACTGCTGAGGACCCGGCTGTAGAGCCTGAAAACACAAAAGCACTGGCCGCAGCATCCGAATGCACTGCCCCTTCAATATTACCCCCTTTGTCCCCGCCTCCCCAATCCAGGCCCGCCCACTCCTGTCCCAACCCTCTAGTTCCCATATCGTGACCCCCAAACCACGCCCCTAGACCTCGCCCGCTCCCACCCTCCACCCTGTCTTCCCTCCGCTCTTCCTGCCTTGTGCAGCCCTACCCCTGTAAAACCCCTACTACCCATTCCTGTATGCCCCCTGAACCGTGACCCAGTTATACCTTCCGGCTCACCACATGTGGCGTCTTCTACATCATCGCCTGGCTCGGACTCATGTCCCCGAATTGCCACATTCTCTGCATTCGTACCAGTCCTTCCGGCACCCTCTGCTGCTCTCCTCCTCCCTCTTGTCTCTCCTGCTGGCCGTGGGCTGGCCTTTCGCCCCTCAGATCTCCTTCGTTGCGGGTTGCCGAATACCATTCCCCGATGTCCTGCTCCTCTCCTCCCCGCCTGCCCCATACTTCGCCGGAATTCCTCTCCACGTAGGGCCTCCAAGGTATGGCTCCTTTGCCTGCCTGTCACCGCATATTCGCTGCTGGCATCAGTCTGCTTGTAGGCTCTAGCTGCGCGGCCGCCCCCCACGTGCTAACACAGACTCTCTCGGGCGAACGGGAGATTCGACGTCGGATACCAACGCAAGAATAGACAATTCCCTCTCTCCCCCCTGCCCCGAGCCGCCTATAGGCGTCATCATATTCTCCGTAGTCTCTGCCTCGGCTTCAGGGCCGCTCTCACCGGAACTGTGATCTCTCTGCACACCCCGGTCGGCCTCTATGCCGTGAGGCCCGCTGCCCTCACCCGACTGCTTGGCTCTCCCCTCTACACCAGCCGGGACGCCTCCCCCTGACTTCTCCGCTGCTTTTCCTCCGCCTCTGCGGCCCCTATCTCCTCCTCTCCTCATGCTCCCAAACTATTCCCCTCAGACTTATCTAGCTCTGGCAAGACAACGCAGCTCATGCTCTCCTCTCCGCTGCTCCCACTCCAACTGCTGCTTGCCCTCGTCTGCATCTCTTTCTTATCCAATCCCTGCTCTGCCTTTGAATCTAACTCATCCCCTGCCTCCAAACCTCTTTACTGCCCTAACCCCTCCCTTTTCTTTTCCCGCACTTTCTATTCCTTCCTCATCACCCCCCCCACCCCGCTCACTCTGACCCGGCCTGTCTCGCGCAGTTGCCCCCATGTTAATGTCGCGGCGCAGTAAACTTTTGCCGCTTGTCTCGAAGCTTAAAGGCACAGGTTAAAGGTACAGGTAGACATTTTAAGATTTCAGTGACAGATTTCTCATTTTATTGCCTGATTGCGTAGCTCACAAATGTGTGCATGTCAAATGATACACGTGTACTGGAGAAGTTTAGTGTCACATGGGCATGCCAAGACACAGCTGACACCACTGCCTCACCAGTTTCAGAGCCACTGCTGCCTAGGTTTACCAACTGGATACAGATTTACAGGACATGTTGATCCTTTCCTGGTCTTACTGCCATGCATGCAAGTATTGACAGTCTTGGTTTTGTTCAGAAACGCTATTGGGAAATCAGATGAAATACCAGCATGTAATGGGTTACAAACCAGGACATGCTTTACCTGTCCTGAAAATTGGAGCCAGTTGGCAATAGTACTGCAAACATCAGAGTGCTCACATAGCAGGCCTTCCCTTATAGCCTTGGGTAAAGCGCCTGTGCTTCCTGGTGCCATTCCCACAATGTGTACAGCTCCTTCCAAGCTATCATTCCTCTTGGTGGTTGGATGCACCCCGACACAGATGCGCCGTACTACACTTAACTGTGCAATTTAGAACTGATAATGTGCAGATGAGGACCCTGGCTATCAGGATGTCATTTAGGTTCCGTTACCTTCTCAGGGAGCCTACACCAGGATGCATGTCCAGCTCTGTGAAAGCAGGATATGGAATGAGATGGTGTCCTGCCTTCATTTCTCTTTTCCAATGACCTTTGAGATGTCACCATCACAGTATAGTTTCTAACCATTCTTACAGCCCCAACATCTATCCTGAGCAAAGGTTCACATCATAGAAGCCAAAGGTAAGGTGTGTTTGATCCTCCTGTATTCAACTCAGCCATCACAGGTAGCCTTACTCAGATGTGGAGATGTCAGGATGCCGCAAGGGCCTTGGCCATTATGGGTCACTGATAGTCATGTGGTGCAGCTGTTTTGACGTTAGTATGTACCCTGAAAATATGCAGAGTCTTTTGTTTTTACCTATACCTAGTATCTCTTACAGTCCTGGTGCCATCTGTGACCACCCTTAAAGCATATAGGCTAAGCACTCCTGCGCCAAACAGCTTGCAGATAGTTCAGTTTCCACCGTCTCTCCACACATTTCCGTGCTTTCATGCTTGCTGGCCCTTGCTGATCCACATGCCTGTCAGGACTTGGGTGGAACGTGCAAGAGCTGCTATCACCTAGGCTGTGCCGCATGTGGTGCAAGTCACTTTTACAGTTAGTGGTGAGCAGGGCAGGTGTGCTCCCACACTGTGAATGATCTGCTCTGTGTATAGCATTAAGGCTATGGAAACTGTTGTCAGCTGATGACTTGATGAACGAGCATACAAGCTGGCTCCATTGTACATGGGACTCAGTGCTGAATGTATAGGCCTACTGCTCCCAGAGGTCTCATGTGGTATACATGTCGGCTGATGGCCTTTATATGTTGGACTCTTGCCATACACCCCTTTACAGGCACCTAAGCGCTTGAGGGGCCCATGTCACAGCCTCAGACAAAGTAGGTGTCATATAAGCCAATGACAGATGTGTTTTATGTGGGCAGGTATAGATAATCAGTGCCAAGGAAGGACTCTGACTCCCTTATTAGCTGTTAGGGACAAGCAGCCACAGACATCAATGTTGTTTGATGACAAACATTCCAGGAACATACGCATTGCCATCTATAGGTGCAGGTAGAACAGCAGGT
Organism: Rhinatrema bivittatum; assembly: GCF_901001135.1. Taxonomy (NCBI): domain Eukaryota; kingdom Metazoa; phylum Chordata; class Amphibia; order Gymnophiona; family Rhinatrematidae; genus Rhinatrema; species Rhinatrema bivittatum. The sequence continues at coordinate 233,097,703 of NC_042615.1, read as the reverse complement.
AGCCCATACTCTAAAGATAAGTGTGTCATTGTGGGACTCGGTGAGTGACGTGCTGTGTTAGTCTCTGTCAATCTCTGTGTCTGGGGGTGCTGTTGCACTTGGAGGTCCCTCTCTTGCCACATCAATTCATACCCCAGAGCAGGTAGTGTGTGTGTGCATGAAATTTGCACACACAACATTTGGACAGCAGTGATTGACTCTTGAGAAGGGGCGCCTCTGACAGTTTAGAATATGGCCTGCAGTATGAATGCCCTCACTCCTTGTATTCAGAAATTTCCCCTACTATGCTCACAGTCATGGACATCGTTCCCCCACCCTCCACGGATGCTTTTCCACCTAGTACTTGGAGTGCTCCTAATAGTCCACTTATTTGGGTGTGTAGAGCCTACCCATAGCGAATGCTCTCACAGAGACTTGCTGCTTTAGGGAGGGAGGGAGATAGTGGGTATTAGAAGCTGTCCACTGAATATGGGGATGCTGTGATGGCTGGAACATGTAGTGTCAAGGACCACCTGATGGAATTGATGTAAGGATGTTTCAGATGAATGGTTTGCATGGTGATGGCTTACTGACAGCATGAAATCAGATAGTTGGTGCGGCTGTGTGTGTGTGTGTGTGTATGTGGGGATGGTTTGCTTGGCAGGTACTGCAGCCTGGGGAAAGTCCTATTTGACAGTTCCTTTTTGCTGTCTTTGGTCTGCTTTTCCTCATCTCTGTTGATCATATCATGCACAGTTGACATAGAGGCTGCCACCCCAGGACGCATCATTTCACATTCACTATATCCTCTGTATACACTGGCAGGGTAGGGCTACCTTCTTTCTGCCATATGTAGGTCAATAGCTTTCCTGTCCATTCATAGAGGTGGTGCATTCATATCTGCTGTTGAATGTATGGGACAGGGTTTGCTTAGCATTTTAGGCACTTCACTTGTACAATAACTAACCTTTCCCTTCGACATCGCTGTGTACTTGCTGATTGTTGCAACCAATTGTGGGCTGCTTTGTGACAACTAGGGAGAAGTGAGGGCTGCTGCTGCTACTTCAGACCAAACAGACTTCCACAGACAGACTGCCATCCCTGTAGTGGGCTGCCTTTGGGATCTGGATGCTACCTGTAAGGTCATCCTTACCTTACACATATTGTACAGATCCCCGAGTCATCCCAGTACAGGGTGCCAGCCAGTCTGTGGAAGTCTGCCTGGTCCCAAGCAGCAGCAGCCCTCTAGGCCGTGTGCTCTTTGCCTATGCACACTGTAGACAACATACTACTCCCTCACTCCTCCTCCCTAGTTGTCATACAGCACCTCACACTCTATTATAACAGTCAGCAAGTAGACGTCATATTAGGTTTAGTGTTAGTATCAAAGGGTTAGTTACAGATAGCCTTTTAGTCATGACACAAGTAAGGGGGTCTGAAGATGAAGTCTTGTGTGATGATTACTCAAGCTTCCCCTTAATACCTCACAAGCTCTACATGTACATAATAAACTGTGTGTGGCAGCAACCTACTGCCCATCTCACATATAGGCCCATGTAAGCATGATTTAGCTAAGAGTATGTAGTGTGAAGAAGGCAACAAGAGGCAATACTGAAGGTCCCCAGTAATGAGCTTCTTCTTTAGGAGCATACACTGAGCGTTCAGTTGTATGGCCTAGGCCTTATGGTCTTGCCAGCTAGATGTGGCAAGTTGGAATGTGTTAGGGCATTCTAGCATGCAAGGTCATTTGGAGGCCAAACCTTGTACCTAGTGAACCATTAACATAAGAAACACACAATTAAATGAGCCAACCAGTAAATGTAGTTTTCAAACTAGTAATTCCTTTATTAGTGAAGATATGTAGTACATTGTTTTAAATAAAGTCAATGTCTTAGGTAATCACAATCTGTAAGGACAAGATAGCAAATAGCACAAACCATTGTAAATTTAATGAACAACACATTTTGTGTAGACCTGTACATACATTGTTTGAAATGGGATCATTACATATATAGGCTTAGCATCTTATCCTTTTGGCACAATCATGATAACAACTAAGAACATAGAAAGCAGAAGTGGCACCCCAAAAGCTACAGTACAGCTTTATTGTTATAGGAAAAAGCAGCACTAATAACGTGCTGTTAACCCGAAGGCCCAGGCAGTCCATGTTGAAAGCGTGAACTCAAGGGGAAAGCCTAAGGGCCAAGGCAGCAGATTCATGTAACAGGCCCAGGCAGTCCATGTTGAAAGAATGCACTCAAGGGAACAGCCTAAGGGCCAATGCAGCAGAGTTTGTGTAACAAGCCCAGAAAGTCCATGTTGAAAGAGTGCACTCAAGAGGTCAGCATAAGGGCCAAGGCAGCAGATTTCATGTAACAGGCCCAGACAGTCCATGTTGAAAGAGTGCACTCAAGGGGAAAGCCTAAGGGCCAAGGCAACAGAGTTCAGCATGGAGGCAGCAGGACTAGGACTGGAGAGCACAGCATGGAGGTAGCAGAACCAGGTGAAGACACAGAAACTTGGAGTCAGGAGCCCCAGGGGAAGACCCAGCAGCATGGAGGCAGCAGCAGTAGGAGCTGAGATGAGATGAGACATCAGGATCTAGAGCAGGAGATCAGACATGATGAGAAGAGGTAGCAGCTAGACCATGACTGGAAACCGCTTCAAGGAGGATGGAATATGAGCAGAGCATCGAGGAAGGCTTTACAGTAGACCATTCCTTCTGCATGCTGGCACAGCAGCTCTACAGTGAGGACAGGCCCGGAAGACTTCTTCCATCTACATTGCACAGCAACTCTGTAGTGAGGATGGGTCCAGCAGACTTTTTCCATCTAGACAGTTCAGCAACTTTGTAGTGAGGATGGGCCCAGCAAACGTCTTCCATCTAGATGGCAAAGCAACACTGTACAGAAGCCTGGCCAAGCTTGTCCTACAAGTCTCGTTCTTTGGCTTTAGAGGCCAGGTGTTTCGTGTATTCATGGCCCATTGCCACATTGTGGCTTGCCACCTGGAGGGGGCATGGATTTTGGGGGCCTAACCCTCTAGCGTCTGTCAGCATAAGGACTGCTGTATGGTGTGGAGTCCATTGATGCTAGGGAAGACCCTGATGGCTGCTCAGGCATCCTTTGCAGCATCTGGGTGAGAACGTTCGTCATGCTGTTCATTGCAGCAACGAGCGTCATGACATTCTGGGTGTTGGTAGTGGTTTGATCATGGAGGATCTGGTTCTTCTTGTTTACCGCCCTCCTGAGGCGTAGTAGCTCTGCCCATATGTGCCTCAGGTGTACACCATGCCTCTTTTAGAGCTGGTCCAGCTGCTCGTGCATGGACACATTTGTTGGTGGTGGGGATTTTGGTGCTTGTGGCAACCCTAGTGCTGGGCCTGGTGCCAGTGCTGGAATTTGGGGCTCTAAATCAGGCATCAACAGGCTTGTAGGCTGCTCCTGCCGAGGACATGGTGCTTCGGGCTGGCGCTTTGGTGTGCTGACTCGAGTTTGTGCAGATTGTAGAGGCTCCCAGTCAAGGATGTGTTTCTCTATTAAACCAGAGAGAGTGAGGGACACATTGAGTGGGCTTGTTAAACCCAGCGGTTGCAGATTCGCCAATGGCTCTTTAGCTGGTGGTTGCTGCTCCTCTTCCTCCTTGCTCACCTGGTTCTGTGCATCCATAAGGAAAAGCTGGTGGTGCACTGCTGGTCCCTGGGGTTCCCTGGCTGGTCCCTGAGGCTTCCTGGCTGGTCCCTGGGATTCCTGGTTGGGACCAGCAGCTTTATGGGTGAGAGCTGTGGAAAAAAAACATAAATCATAAGTACTAATGGCAGTTACTATCCTTTTTTCATTTGGCATCAGAAGTGAACTTTGCTTTTTTGCATTGTAAGCATCTAATGCCAAATGATGTGTATACCCATTATTGCCTTCCCATTTACAGGTGACATGAACTTACTGGCTGCAGCTATCATGGTATCCTTCTGCTCATCCATGCCCTCAAAGACATCAGGTCCCAGACTTTCCATGAGGCACTCTTCCATGGTGGTGAGGACAATGGGACAAGGGGCTCCTCCTCCGGTCTGCCTTTGATATTTATTTCTCACCGCCACCTTGGCTTTCAGCTACGCCTTGATGTCCCAGTACCTGTGCACCACCTGCTCTACGCTTTGTTGAACTCCGCTATGGGTGCTGATGTTCTGAGCTATGTTGCGCCATATCTGGCACTTTGCTGTCTTCAAGGTCTTGGCCGCCCGGTTGCCAAAGAGCATGGCATAATAGTGCAGGATCCCTGTAATGACCATGTCATTCTCCTGCATGCTAAACTGGATAGTCCTGAGATAAGGCTGTGGTGCTGCCTGGCTGCCAGAAGGGGGTGCCACTTCCACTTCCAGAGAGGTGTCCTTTCCTCACTCTCCCTCCCATTCCCTTCTCCCTTCCCTTCCTAGCCCCTCCTGCCCCTGCCCTCCCAACTCCCTTCCCCTCTGCCCTCTCTCTCTCTCTGTCTCTAGCCTGCCGTTCTCCTCCCTTCATCCTCGCCTGCCTATCCCCTTCCCTTTCCCATCTCCTCCTATCCCTTCCCTCCTGCCTCTATCTGCTCCTGTCCCTACTCTTACTCCTCCTTCCTCTAGCATTCCTGTCCTTGTCCTCCTGCCTCCTCTCCTTCCTCCTCCCACCTCTCCTCTCTCCCCAAACCTCTTCCACTCCATCCTCTCCACAACCTCCACTCACCTCCTCCACACACACCTCCTCCACACATTTCCTCCCTCCTCATACACTTCCTTACTCCTCCACTCACTTCCTCACTCCTCCACTCACCTCTTCACTCCTCCACACCTCCACTCACCTACTCACTCCTCCACAAGCCTCCTCACTCCTCCACAGAAAATGACAAACTGATAAACATGACAAACACAAAATTTCACACACACAGATAGACAAAAGACAAAGGCAAATGTAAACAGAAAAATAAACAATAAAGGACAGGACAATGCACTCAGAAATTGCAATATCAACTAACTCCTAATCCACTGACCACTACTCACTTCCTCTCCTCTGACCCACACCTCAACAAACCCTCAAAGAGGCAGCTGCAGGAAGCCTGTATATATAACCTGGAAAAAATAATGCACCATGCATTAACTAACACGAGACGTTCCAAATCATGTGGCACACTGTAATGCAAAGCGCTACGCAGTGTTGCAACGCACTGCACGGTGACACAATGCGTGTCGTGCTGACGCAGCACTGCATGCAATATTTACCTACATGATGCGGCAGGCTGCAAAGTATCCTAAACACGCCCTATAAACATTTCCACAATATTTATAGCGATTTGATGATTCTGGGTCTAAGTTAGCTGCTTCAAAAAAGGTCTAAAGTTATCCAAACTTGTGTGGCCAGATAACCTAACTAGCTTTATCCAAACTTGTGTGGCCAGATAACCTAATTAGCTATATTCAAACATGAAACAGTCAGTTAGGGGTTTTTTTTAATGTTATCCAGTTACACATAGCCAGATAACTTTTGGCTAGTATATTCAATGGGACATTTCACCCGCTGAATATACGGGACAAGTTATTCCTGCTAACTAGGCATGCTGGTTTGTGTGCAGGAGAGGAAATCTTCTTAAAAATGTTTTCTTTGGCTCTGAGAAAGAACTTTAAAAGCACAACCTCTTTGAAATTCAGCAGAGAAATGATGTAACACAATATTAACTGCTGAAAGTTGTATTTTGGGGGTCACGTGATGGTGGCTGCATGCTTGCTTAGCTCCTGCTCCCAATTGCTCAATTCTTATAAACCCTTCCCAAGCCAGGTTTTGGATTGAAATGGCAGACAAAAGGGCAAAAAAAAAAAATCTCTTCTGATGCTTTGGGGGGGATCAAACATTGAAATCGACGTGGTCAAGCTGAGAAACTCCCGGTGGACAAGGTGGTGACGATGGATGACATAGTGGCAGAGGAGGAGGCTGTGAATGTGCTGCAGCTGCCTAACAAGATGGTAGAAGCCATGGGAGTGGTGCACCTGGAAGATGTAGTAGGCCAGATTGACAAACTGAAGGGTAGCAAATTACATGGACTAGATCATGGTATACATCCCAGGGGTTCTGAAAGAACTAAAAAAAAATGCAGTTTGTAACATGCAGTTTGTAATATCATTAAAATCATCCATTGTACCTACAGATTGGAAGGTGGCCAATATTACTCCGTTATATAAAAAGGGCTCCAGGGATAATCCAGTAAACTATAGGCCAGTGAGCCTGACTTCAGTGCTGGGAAAAATCATGGAAACTATTATGAAAAATAAAATCACAGAAGATATAGATACTGTAGATATGATTTAATGGGACACAGCCAGCATGGATTTACCTAAGGGAAGTCTTGCCTCACAAATCTGCTACATTTTTTTGAAGGGGTGAATAAATTTAAAGAAGCTGTTTGACAAACTCTTTCATGAGAGGCTTCTAAGAAAACTAAAATGTCATGGGATAGGAGGCGATGCCCTTTTGTGGATTGCAAACCTGTTAAAAGACAGGAACAGAGTAGTATTAAATGGTCTATTTTCATAGTGGAAAAAGGTAAACAGTGGAGTGCCTCACGGATCTGTACTTGGACCAATGCTTTTTAATCTATTTATAAATGATCTGGATAGGGGTACGATGAGTGAGGTGATCAAATTTGCAGATAATACAAAAATCTTCAGAATAGTTAAATCACAAGTGGATTGTGATAAATTGCAGGAGGACCTTGCAAGACTGAAAGATTGGGTGTCCATATGTCAGATGAAATATAATATGAAGAAGTGCAAGGTGTTGCAAATAGGGAAAAATAACCCATGTTGTAGTTACATGATGTTAGGTTCTATATATGGAGTTACCACCCAGGATAAAGATCTGGGCATCATAGTTGATATTACATTGTTATTGTTGGCTCAGTGTGCTGTGGCAGTCAAAAAAAACAAACAAAATATTAGAAATTATTAGAAAGGGAATGGGAAATAAAATGGAGGATGTCACATTGCCTCTGTCTCGCTATTTACAGCTGTTTATGGTGTAAGTTAAAGTTTCTTTCAGATGATAAACCATAGTATGAAAATATGACCCTTAGTCACCTTTGTGTAGTAGTTCTTTGGCTTGCGGCTGAAGTATGCTCAGTTTTCCTATTTAAGTTCCTTTCTACATTATGAGGCTGATATTCAACACCACTTAGCTGGATAAGTTGAGATTTATCTGACTAAATGGAGCAGTTACAATATTTGGCCATATTCAGATAACTTCTTAAACTGCTAAAACATTATCTGGATAAGTGAGGGTGGGACGGCGACGTTTTGGGGCACAATTACAATCCAGCTAAGTTAGCCAGATAAATTAGACATCCTATCCAGCAGTTCTAAAGTTAGCTGGATACTTATCCAGCTAACTATTAGATAGTCAAGTATATTCAGTAGTATGGCTGTACCGCTGAATATCTCATTCAAGTTCGATGGATACGTTTTTCTGGTTAACTTGCCCAGCCAGAGAATGGCTGAATATGGACCCCTATGTCATGGAAAAGAAAATTCAGGATTTACCAAGGTGCAGTGGGATTAGATTATGGGAGTAATCTTGTTACAGCCTGCATAAAGTACCCCAATTTTCAGAGCAAACTTACATGTGTAAGATCGTGCTGAAGTAGCCTGGAAAAACCACTTGCACTCAATTACACCTGCTAGATGGTATGGATACTTTTGCTGTGAAAATTTATACGCATAGGGCCAGATTTTAAATCTAATGTGCGGGCGTAGATTTGTTCGCGCAACCCGGTGCGAACAAATCTACGCCCGATTTTATAACATGCGTGCGCTGCCACTCGCATGTTATAAAATCCGGGGTCGACGCGTGCAAGGGGGTGCACACATTTGCACCTTGCACGCGCCGAGCCCGAGGAGAGCCCCGATGGCGTTCCCCATTCCCTCCAAGGCCGCTCTGAAATTGGAGCGGCCTTGGAGGGAACTTTTTTTCCGACCCACCCCTCGTCCCTAACTAAATCCCCCCCCACACACACCTTTGCAGCAAAAGTTATGCCTGCCTGAGGCAGGCGTAACTTGCACGCGCCGGCCAGTTGCCGGCGCGCCATGCCATGGCACAGGCCCCTGTGCCGGAGCACTCAACCCTGCTCCCGGACCGCCCCCGGACTGCCGCCATGCCCCTGGACTGCCCCGGCCCGCTGCCACATATGCGCATCCCGGGGCTTGCGCGTGCCGCCGAGCCTATGCAAAATAGGCTCGGTGCGCGAAGGGGCAGATTTTCTCAGGTTACGCACGTATGTTATGCATGTAGCCTTTGAAAATCTGCCCCAAACTTTTTAAAATCAAAAAGCATGTATGTTATTGAAAACTGTGTCCAGATTCTGCACCCTCCCCTCTTCTGGAAAGCACACACATTTACCCTTCTTTCAGGCAGGCAGTTTTATACAAAAGCATTTCCATGGATAATGCACTGCTTTACCTGTGGAAATGTCTTTTATGATCATCCTTCCCAAGTACTAGTATTATATTGGTGTTATGACCAGTTCTTATAGTCAGTCAGAACTGGGCAAAATTCTTTTTGGCTAACAAAGCACGGCGCAAATATTGAGGTCACACTGAGGGCGATTCTCAAAATCTTCTGCCCAGTGAAAAGTATGTGCAGGCTTCCACTGCATGCATACTTTCTACTAGGTTAAAAAGAGACATGATGTTGCATTACAGCCTGTACTGTGAACCTGCAAATCAGGAGCCTGAGATTGAAAACAAAGCTGTACAAAATCGCTTTACTATATCTGGGTAATGGACACAGTTTGACTAATTGCACACTAAAGATATTAGTTTAGACAGTTTACTTTCATTTTGTACTGTGATTGCCTTGCGTTCACAAGTTCTTTACTAATATTTAACAGTAACAGTACAGAAGCAGGCTAGAGAGAGAAGCTAAAATTTGAGGAGGATAGGCAGAAGAAGCAGCTTCAGCAACAGTTTAGAAACACAACCACAGGTGCATTCTTTAGTTATTAAGGGTTGGATGCACTAAACATTTTTCCCATCAGCACAATAGGATAGATATACTAAATTATGATAATTTTGGTAACTTTTGGTTTAATTATCAAGCTCCTGAGTTGCAGGTTTATAGTTCTAGCTGGAATGCAAAGTTATGAAATACCAAAATGATTGCACAAAAAGATGGTTGATATTGTTGCTTTTCTGCAAAATACTCTGCAGTATTTTTACCACATTACTATACAGTGTCACAGTTATCATGTGGTAAGGTATTATAGCTATGTATCACATGGTTATGATCATGATTGCATCCCGGTTTGGACAATGCTTTGGAGAAAGGAAGTCAATCAAGATTTAAAAATAAATAAATAAACAAAATAGTACAATAAAAAAGAAGTAAATAGATCAGGGCAGAGATTTTGTTTTTGTGGTGCAATTTCTTGGAAGCTAGAATATATGTCCACCTTGTGCTGGAGTTTAGTTATGATATCAGGATTAACATCCACATTTTTACAAAAAGTTTCATGGAATATTTAGGGCCTTGAGAAGACCTCAAAAGGTTCATATCCAAAGTCTCTTGAGAGAGATCCTAAATAGGAAATTCAGAAATGGCTTTTTCCTATTCTGTGCCTATGGAAACAAATCTCTAATAAATAAGTCCCCGTTGCCCCCCGACCCCTTTTTCGCTGGATTCATCATTCTGCGAAGAATGATGAATCCAGCCCTTAGCTGGATATGGCTGAATATTGGAACAAATAAGTGGGTAGTATCTTTTATAATCTACCATTATGTTTAGGCGATGAATCAGTTTGGCTGAGCAAAAATTAATAATCCTGCATCCAGTAATTACAGTACATGTGACATACAAATGCACGGAAAATTATAGCAGATTTTGAAAATCTGATAAAATAGTTTCTGATAGGACAGAGGATACACACAAATCATCTCAACATGCTATGCTTCTCGTCGGAAGTAAGAGAATTAGAATACACCTGCTCTGAATCAGAGAACATTCATGCACACAAGCACATCCTGCTTCAGAGGCTCTGATTTTCCAACTCAAGAGTCAAGCACCGGGTCAACAAACGGTCAATTGTTTCATTGACATTTGACACCAGAAGAAAGAAGGTCATTTCTTTCGCAACTGAGCAGCTCACTACATTAGGGAATTAGCAGCAACATTATTGCCTGTGAGATATATCAATTTTTTAACTGAAGAAATCTATAAACATACAGTAGAGCTGATTCTTTTTTTTTTCCTTTGTAACCCTACAACGCTGAATAATTTTAGATATTGCAGTGTATCACCTTCTGTCAGAGATTTGTGTATTTCTAGTGAACCTGTATTATTTTTAGCATAGTGTAAGCTTAGAATTTTCAGTCTACACCTGGGTAAGTGTAGTCCTATGTTAGTGCAAGAACATAAAAGTCTAGAGAAGTCCTCCCTGTTAGTTCTAGATTTATCAACTCTTATTGTCCTTCTATGCGACATGCAGCTGAATATGGGTAATGATATTGTAAATTGTAAGCTCTAGAAATGGGGGATAAAACTATGATAGGGCTTCCCAAACCTGTTCTGATGGCCCCAATATATGCCAATATATCATGAATATTCATTATTGATAACCAGAAAATCCAACTGACTATAGGGTCATCAAGACAGGCTTGGGAATCCCTGCTGTACGATTTCCTTTTACAATACTGACTACGTTGCAGGTTTTCTATAAATGATAAATGAATTCTTTTTCAGATTTGCTCTTTTTAAAATTTAGGACTATCCACAAACTCCAGACCGAATTCAAGGATCAAGCAAACCCAGGCAAAACATAATGAGTCAAAAGACTTCAAATAAGTTTGCATGCCCATTTTTAATGAATGCAAAATTTCCTAACTATAACAATTGCCTCCATATTTTGGAAAGAACAAAAGCTACAGGGAAAAAAATATAAGAAAACATTTGCAAAGAGTACTGTGTGACTTTTTCATGTAAGGTATTAGAGGGCAATTTCTGTTCTTCTCAGCCACTGTAAACTGGTCTATATTTTTGGGATATCCACATTGAATATGCAACTGCGTCATTGTTGTTTATATCAATCATTTCCGGGCAAAGATCAAAGCATGTAACAGCATGTTAGGTTTACATAGTGAGCGCACTGTGATGTTACTGAGGGTAAATTAGTATATGTAGTGGAATACGTGCAGCATTACTATTTGGGGGAGACAGAAAGTAGTTTCATAGAGTGGGTAAAACAAATTCTAGTTTGTGAATTGGACAGATACATGAAGTATCCATTTAGGGTAGTATTAATAAATATAAACTCACACAGAATCCATTTAGGTGTATAATTATATGTACATTTTTAATATATTCACATGAGAATCTATATGAGAAAAAAATAAATTGGACCTAGATGGTCCAGCTTTTTCTGAGTTCAATAAGGGGCAGATTTTTAAAAAGTATGCGCCCGCGTACTTTTGTTCGCACAACTGGCGCAAACAAAATCCGGGGTCGGCGTGCGCAAGGCTGTGCAAAATTGGCAGCCTGCGCTTGCTGAGCCACGCAGCCAGCCTCCGTTCCCTCTGTGGAGTTGTAGCTAACTTTCCTCAGACACCGGGACACTAACATGCATCCCAATGCCTCCATGCTGAAATTTAAAGGGCGATGCATGCCCAAATAAGCCCTCCCCCCATGTATAAATGACCCCTCCTCAAAAGTCAAACAAGTAAAATAAAATGTGTACAATCGCACGGTGATGCCCAGCCCTGCCCCCTATGCAAACCGCTCTTATCAAAATTGGCCATTCTTCCACTCTTAATCCCTCCCTGATCTAAACCTCCCCACCCCTCCAGGTTCTAGTAGCAGACTATCAAGTTCCCCCCCTGACCCTCCCATCCGAGTCCATCCTCTGGTCACCCCCATAACTTATAAGATGTCACTGGTAATCTAATGGGTTCCCTGGTAGTCTACTGGGGCCTGGAATATCTCCTAGGCTCCAACCTGTCGCCACCATTTTCCAAAGTGGCACCAGCTGGCCTTTGCCCTATAACATTTTTTTTACTTTTTTAAAAACTATTGAGCTGCCTCTAGAAATAGTGGGGGGTTGAGTGGTGGTCTGTCCTGACCCCTGGGGAAAGTCTTTTATACATTGGTGGGGTGGAGAATTTGGATTGTCGTGCCCTTTTAGAAGATGGCTAAGGGGGCTGCCATCGCACATTTATTTTTCTTTCCCTGCAATATTTTTTCTCCCAAACGGGCGGATTTTAAATGCCCTGGATCATTTTTGTTAACCATAGTTTTTCTAACCAATAGAAGGTTTTGACTATGTAAGTGTTCAGGTTATATAGAATGAAGGTAGAAAGCCAAATCACCAATATGGGAGCAAAATATGAAAAAATGTAGCAACCAATCTCAGTGTTCACAAATATTCATAAGAGTTCATAAATAATTTATTTGCTTCATAGCTTTAACAGTGGTATTGAGTACATTGCTGACAGTCATTTATAAGATTTTGGTTCCTCCCGATGCAGTTTACAAAACACGGTCTGGGTCGGGAGAGCATAAATTCAGCTGTAATAAGCACGGATAAAGCTATGAAGTTAATACATTATTTATGAACTATTACGAATATTTGTGAACATTGAGATTTGTTGCCAAATCTTTTTGTATTTTGCATTTGTGTTCAGGTTATACTAGAATTTGAAGATGTGTTTCCAGATTGTAGCAAACTGACTATTCTAAAGACATATTTGAAAACATATTTTAAAAAACTATTTGCTCACTATCTCAGCTGTCTAAACCACCCAAGCAGTGCTTATTTGCTTTTTTTTTTTCCACTTATGCCCATGTTTGCTTCTCTACAATGCAATCTTCCCCAGGACTATCAAATACAAAAGTTGACTCTGAGGAGCTGAAGCCTTATGAAAAATATAAAAGTCACCCAAACAAGTAAAAATATGACAGTGTGAAATAGGTAAAATATGTGTTCTCTATGCTTGGAAATCAGACCGGGGTTCAGAAGGTCCTGATTATTCCTAGTGCTATTGGTTGATTCTTGGATCCATGAGAGTTCTGATTCCAGGTGGCTCAGTCCACTCCTTACATATAATAGCATCATTAAATAATAAAACACTTGATTTTCTGAATTAAAAGGCATGCTACAAAATTCACATATTGCAACATACGTAATCCTCCTTTTATTGAGACTGAACATTTTCGTGAAAGCTGAAAAACATGGTCTAGCAGTTCCTCTCACAAATGTGACCTGGTTTGCAGCAGAGAGGAAATACTGTACAATTGAGAGAGAATGTCCTGCAATTAAACGGACAGTTGAACATTATGGAGATTACTTGGAAGGAGTTAAATTCACCATTGTTACTAACCATAGTTCATTTGCAGTTTTGCATTGTCCAATAGTATGAGAAGAATTAGATTCATTGACCTTTTCTTTTAAAAATAGACTAAAAACCTAGAGAAAATAAGAAATATTGACATTACAGTACAATAGCAAAATTATTAAAAATTATAGGAGGCAAAACAATGAATAATAGTCCCAGATCTGGGAGTTAAATTTCAAAATGATTTGAAACACAACTGAACAGTCAGTAATAGAGGAAGGATGGTGGTTTAACTGGAGGACTATTTAAATTAGGGATGGCCAACCAGCATCTCTTGAGCCATCTGTCATCTGTTAAATGCATTTTTTGAGTGCAACAGGAACTCATACCAAAATTAGTTTCTGGCCTGGCCTATTTTCATGTTGCACCACTCCTTTTTGCTAGTCGTTTCCCATCAGGTTATTTTTCCAAGGTGCTGTCTCTTTCCCTCAGTGCCAAGCTGCTGCTGTTATCTTTTTTTCTCTCTCTGGACTTCACAAGTACCTGCAGTGGTGGCAGGAACTAACATAGTGCTCCCCCATTCTCTGTCTGGCCCTCTCACATAAGTAACAGTGATTTAAGGTGTACTTCTGGGTTCAGGACCTGGAATGCTGCTGATCACTACAATCATTGCTGCCTCCCTCAGTCCCCCCTGCATCAAAGCAGCTGGCAGAAGGCAACAATAATGTAACCCTCCCTTCATGGTGTGCATTGAATTTAGGGGGTCAAAAAGTTCCCCAAGCAGACCTTCTATGTCCTGGACCTCTCCTTCTCCTGCACATGTCTCACAAGAGCTCCTGGAGTCACCAGGGTTCATGCAGTGGTGGGGAGGGGGGTTCTACCTCCTGGCCTCCTGGTGCAGTCATGATGTCAGGACGGCCTCCCCAAGACTTGCCAAAAGTCCCTGGTGGTCCAGCAGGGGTTCGGGAGTAACCTCCTGCACTCGGGCCATCGGCTGCCAGTAATCAAAATGGCGCCATTAGCCTTTGCCCTTATTATGTCACAGGGGCTACCAGTGCCATTGGTCAGCCCCTGTCACATGGTAGGAGCACAAGATGGCGCCGGCCGTCCATTGCTCCTACCATGTGACAGGGGCCGATCAATGGCACCGGTAGCCCCTGTGACAGAGTAAAGTCAAAGGCTATCGGCACCATTTTGAATACCGGCAGCCGACGGCATGAGTGCAGGAGATGGCTCCTGGACCCCCCGCTGAACCACCAGGGAATAAGTGTTGGGGCAGTCAGGAGGGTGGGGGGGGTTGGTTAAATTCACTCCTTTAGACGGCCGAATCATTTGGTGAAGATTCGTTATATTCCTGGGGAATTGCGATACGTTTCGCTTCTTCATGAATACAATGAATATGGCTCTATACGTTGTGGATTACCAATACTTTGCAAACGAATGCACACCCCTTTTAGGAAGATCATAATCACAAAGGACATAGTCTCTTCAAAACAGTAATGAATCCCCAGGCTTTCTCCTCTGCTGTTATGTGGGCACAAAGGTAGGAAACATCTTTAGGACTCAACCCCACAAGATACTGGGGGTTTGCTCTTCTCTCAGGAACTGGCCCAAATTGTCCAAAAACTCAACAATCTTCCAAACTCTTCCAAAACTTCAGTCTCCTTGGGTACAATCTGCAAGGGAAGCAGAGAGACCCCGCTCGATCATTCCTCTTAGGGAGAGGCAATGACCCCAGCCAAATGCTCAAGGGGGAAATTTATATCCCTGAGCCAAGGGATAGAGAAGGGGGAGGATCCCAAAAGTGAAAAACCCCTTAAGATGCGAGAAACAGTGCAATTTAAAATAGCACAGGTTACAACAAGCTGAGCTGAGCCTTGAAGCAAACCCTTCTTTCCAGCTGCCAAAGCAATAGAAATATGCCGACCGCTTGCACTGTTGGCCTTGAGGCTGCCATAATGAAGAAAATTCTTTAAAGGGGCAAGGTTGGCCAACATAAGTATAAAACCTCCTAATTTTTTTAGCCCTATTCACACTGGTTATTCAGAAGGAGGAGGATTGCAATATGGAGGCGCTAAATGCTGCACTTTGCTACCGCACTATCAGATCCATTTAAGGGACACTGTGCTTGAACTGGGAGTCGCCTCCTACCACTGCCACCCAAGAATTGTAACTGCTGCAGTCCTAAGTAATCTCTTACTGCTGGTTCCTGTGGACCATAGGGCCTTCTCTGTCTCCTGCTACTGTCATTGATCCGAAGCTTGAGGGAATATTAAGGAGGTCAGAAGGATGCTCTACAGAGGGTGAGGGAAAGGGGAGAGAGAGAGAAAGAAATGGAGGTAGGGCAGGAAGAGAGAGAGAAAGAAAGATTGAAGGAAAGAG
Organism: Rhinatrema bivittatum; assembly: GCF_901001135.1. NCBI lineage: Eukaryota > Metazoa > Chordata > Amphibia > Gymnophiona > Rhinatrematidae > Rhinatrema > Rhinatrema bivittatum. Next base: position 233,082,009 of record NC_042615.1, on the reverse strand, counting down.
GGTGGGAGAGCAAGCCTAGTAAGGACAGGGTGGGAAAGAATGAGAGTGAGAGAGGAAAACTGATGGAGAGAGGATGGTGGAGACAAGAACGAGGTTGAGAAAGCTGTCCATTTCTTAAATCCCCCAATCCCCATTCCTCAATAATGAGGCTCTCTGCTTCTGTGCATTCTGGTTTTGTGGCTCCTGGGGTGTGAAAAGTTGATCACCCCTGGGTTACACTAAAAGATGGGGGAGAAGGGAATCTTGGCAAGTGAGATTAAGATAGCAAAGGAATCAGAAAATTAAGGATTATGATTCTAAGTCTATTTTTTCCTTCTCTTTGGCTTTTCCTATAATCTTATGTTTCTTAGTTCTGGTCCTCATAGTCTGTTAAACAGGTCCGGTTTTCAGAAATTCCACAATTAATATTCATGAAGGGGGCAATGAACAAAATTTTTTGTGCTGATAAGCACCATGTTTACCCACCTAAAATCACAGTCTGATTATTGCCATCCCTCTCAGGGATGGTAACTGTTAAGCAGGTGCATGGGTGCACATGTGTACACGTTTGTCGGCCCATGTCCAGGGATGTGGAAATTTTATAACATACATGCATATATAGTGGATATTATAAAATAGCCTTACACACATGTGTGCACAATTTTAAGTGGACACACGCCTATGTGCGTAAATGCCACTTCTACCGCGTAAGTGGGGGGATTTTAATAGGGATGTGAATCGTGTGATCGATCGTCTTAACGATCGATTTTGGCTGAGGGGGGGGGGAATCTGATCGTCTTAGTTTTTTAGGTTAAAAAATCGTTTTATTGGGGGAGGGGGGAGGGCGGGAAACCCGGCACACCAAAACAACCCTAAAACCCCACCCCGACCCTTTAAAATAAATCCTCCACCCTCCCGAACCCCCCCAAAATGTTTTAAATTACCTGGGGTCCAGTGGGGGGGGGGGGTCCCGGCACGATCTCCTGCTCTCTGGCCACGGCTGCGTTAAGAGAAATGGGGCCGGTGGCCCTTTGCCCTTATCATATGACAGGGCAAAGGTAGCGCCGGTGCCATTTTGAATATTGGCAAATCGGCCCGAGTGCAGAAGGTCACTCCTGGACCCCCGCTGGACTTTTGGCAAGTCTTGTGGGGGTCAGGAGGCCCCCCCAAGCTGGCCAAAAGTCCCTGGGGGTCCAGCGGGGTCCGGGAGCGATCACCTGCACTCATGACGTCGGGTCACAGGAACCAAAATGGCGCCGGCACTACCTTTGCCCTGTCATATGGTAAGGGCAAAGGGCCACCGGCGCCATTTCTCTTAACGCAGCCGTGGCCCGAGAGCGGGAGATCGCGCCGGGACCCCCCCACTAGACTCCAGGTAATTTAAAACATTTTGGGGGGGTTCGGGAGGGTGGGGGATTTCTTTTAAAGGGTCGGGGTGGGTTTTAGGGTTGTTTTGTTGTGCCGGTTTTCCCGCCCTCCCCCCCTCCCCCGATTTACGATTTTTGACGATAAATCGGGGGAATTGTTATTGTATCGCGGCTCTAACGATTTTTGACGATTTAAAATATATCTGACGATTGTTTTAAATCGTCAAAAAACGATTCACATCCCTAGATTTTAATAGATGCATGCAGTGACACCATTATTAGTTTTTCCCAGTTCATTCCCAGTTCACCCAGGTAAGAAATAGGACTTCCAAACCCACCTAGTTTAAAATCCTCCTTTCTCCCTGTTAGCCCCGACCCTTAAAACCCTGCCAATTTATCTATTTATCTTTATTTTATTACTTACACATCTTCCATAGCAGAAGTAAAGTTATGCAGCAGGGGACCCCAGCACGTGCCTGTATGCATAAATATTTACATGCTAATTTGAAGTTGAAATCCAGGAACACCCAAAACCCTGCCCAGACCATGCCCACACTCTGCCCCTTTTTGGAACTTTTCATTTCTGCGTACAGCGGGATATATGCGCATACTCTTAGAATCCGCTTGGCGCGAACGTGCCTGACAAATTCACGTATCTCCCAGTTTTGGCACGTGTCGGACTTTTAAAATTCGCCTTAATGTGGGTAAAAGCACATGTGCTGTGAATGGGCAGTGACAAGAATGTGGGCATGAAAGTATACACAGATTTCACTTTGCGTACTTGGCACCTGCTTCAAGGCAAGTGCAAAACACATGGGTAGAAAAGTTTCATCATTGCCCTCAAAATGTTTTCATCTGAATTTGGTGTAGAAACTAAGTTAAATTCCATGCTTAGGTTACCCTGACAGCATGGCCATTTGCAGGCTTACACTCCTTATCCAAAATAAGCATTGGCACCAGTATTACTGTTATCCAAACAACCATCTTCCTAGGTCCCTCATGCCTTTTTTGGATGGCTCCCTATCATCAACAACTCATCACACTGATCTGATCAGGAAAGCACAGCTTGCTAGACATACCCAGCTATGTGAGCACCTGCATATCTACTAAGACTTCTAGCGGTCAATATTCAAAAGCCATTTAAAAATATAAGAACACAAGAAGTTGCCATACTGGGTCAGACCAAGGGTCCATCAAGCCCAGCATCCTATTACCAGCTGTAACCAATCCAGGATATTAAGTACCTGTCAATTACCCAAACATTAAATGGATCCCATACTACTGATGCCAGTAATAATCAGTGGCTATTCCCTAAGGGGTAGATTTCAAAAGGTTGCATGCGGGCATACATGTGTGCATGCTACTGGCGCGCACACATGTACGCCTGATTTTATAACATGCGCGGGCAGGCGCATGCATGTTTTAAAATCCAGGGTCGGCGCGCGCAAGGGGGTGCACAATTGTGCACCTTGCTTGCGCCAGGCCCACCCCGAGCCTGTTCTGAGCCTATAGGTTCACAATGCCTGCTTTCCATATTAGAAGTCACCACCCAGGAAAAGCATCCTGGAGTAAATTTGGTCAATATTTTGAGGGGGTAATGTTAAAATACTTACTTGGGATTTGTGGCTGTATAATTGGAGTATATGCATTTGTCACATCACCTTTATGTGTGTGGAGTGAATTTTGATAAGGATGGGAACATGCACATACATTACGATGTCATACATATGTATCTGCAGATAAAGATACGGCATTTTAGGGGCATTTAGAGGTAGGGTTGGCAAGTATGCACACAGTTACCTATTTTATAAGCCATACATGCATATATCATCAAACATGTTCACATGCTTTTACACCTGCTATTTAACATATGGAGAATAAGCTTCACTTTCTTTTGAGACCTGGTGCTTGGAGTGGTGGTTAGTGCTGTAGACTGGAGACTGGTGGGAGTTGTTGGAGCATGATTGGAATTGTTCTGTGTAGAAAAGTATTAATTTTTGTAATTATCTGCTTGTGTGCTCTTTCTGTGTTTTTCTGTAATTTCTTGTGTATTTCTCTCAGGATGTCCTCGCTGTTCATTATTCGGTGTACCTCAGGTTGTGTGTGGTAGGCATTTGGGAATGTATGTGGCTGGTTTTCTGGTGGTGGCTCTGGTTGTGCTGGTAGTAGGCAATAGTACCACAATAAGTGCTATAAATGTATATATTTGGGGAATCTGAAGCAGCAGAGGGAGAGACAATGGGAAGGAGAGGGTCCCCCATGGAGAGGATATATAGGCACAGGACCCAATTTTTGGGCCTGTCTGATGAGCAAGTGATTTACAAATTCATGTTTAAAAAGGAAACCATTTTATAGCTCTGCTAGCAATTGGGGGAGTTTGTGAGTGAAATCTGATGCCTTCTCTTTCTGAGATCCAAAAGAGGAGTGACTGGGAACAAAATGGTTGCTAATGCTGGCTGCTCCAAGTGCACTTACTTTTACTTTCACCTAACACAAATGATGAAGTCAATCCATACAGCTGCCAGCTGGGATAGATTGGTTGAAAAAGTGCTGCAACATGATTGGGCCTGCTTCTTCCTTGTCCCATCCCCACCTATTCTATTCTGCCTGGCTTTGCTTCCCCCATAGATTTTAATAGAATTGAACAAGCCGAAAAGTATTCAGATTGTTTGGGGGACCATGTTCATTTGGTTCAGATGACCCAAACTGAAACAAAAATCAACACATTCAGATCATCTAAATGCACTTCTCTTGAAGAGACCTAGCTTTTGCAATACTGTCAATTATGGCAGACTGCAAATAGGTGGCAATATTATGTTGAAATCTTCTTGTAAATGCATGAACTCTAAAATCAGAAGTGTTAGCTTTATTTTCATCATGTAAGTGCATCTCTTGCAACAAGAGCAGGAGTATATTGTAGGCTTTGTTGATGTATAGAAATATATACCTTTTTTCCTGAAGTAAAGTCCTCAATTTTCAGCTGCCAAATTTCTGGGTTAGTTGGCAGTCTGTGCTCCACAGTGAGTTTGTAAATCCAGAATCTTTTAACATGACTTCAACTGTATAATACAAAACACTGGGCAATTGAAAATTAAATCATACGAACATAAAAAATTGGTATTCTATAATATTGTGCTAAATGCACTATTTCTCAGGCTTTTAATAGAATCATACATCTATTATCTTTATACAAGGTTCCCCAAATTATAAAAAATGCTCAGTCTAAAAGCTCCCACATGTATATTAGACCAAGGGGGTCATTTTCTATAGCTTTCGCACGCGAAAAGTCCCTTTTCGCGTGTGATAGCTAGATAGTGGCGGAGTCGGGGCAGAGTCGGCACCGGAAGGGGAGGAGTTGGGGCGGCACCGAGGCGGACACGGCAAAGACATTGCTGACGGCACAAAGGTAAGGCCCCTTATCGCTGCCAGGAACGTGCTTTCCCAGGCCTGCCCCCCCCCCCCCCCCCCCCCGCTTCTCACCCTCGCCCCCCAGTATCGTGCGATTCACTAAGGCCTGCGATTTTAGAAAATCCAGGCCCAAGTTCCTTCAGTATGCTCAGACCTATTGCTGTTGGAATTTCAGCTTATCTATGCCTGCTTTGGGGAATCTGTGCACATATTTCTTCATAGAAAGCTACAGAAAACACAGATATGCAATTCTCTCCAAACATTACATCTCAAAAATAATTTATCCTTGAGACTGGGGGAACAAATGGATATAAAAGACACTTAAGACCGCATGATTTTCACTGTCCAATCAGGGGCAGTTAATGCAATGGTGAATGGATCAATCATCTGTAGAACAGATGTAGAACAGATGATTGAATGGACCAACTGGCATAGCAAAAGGGAATTTCCAGATTCAAAAGTGTAAATTAAATGGAGTAAAGGGTCTTGTATATTCTTTTGCTCCTCAGATGCAATATTTGGATGGAATTGTATATTATTTGTGTTTACTGCCACTTTCTATGCAAGACTTTTACTGCACAGATATGCGGAAACTCCAATGGTGTTGTGTTGGTGCATGCTGTATGGAAACACGTTAGAACTTCTGGCTTGAGCATTTTGGTTATGAATTTTGGATAATTTAGTATTATCATAAACCAGTTATTTTTATAAATACCTGCATGTTTTTCTGAGGAATAGCATGTCTAGCACACTATTATAGAATACCAATCACTGTGAGAGTATGGTTTTTTTGAGCCTCTCTCATGTTATTTATAAAGTTGAAATTGTGTTATCACTCACAATTTTTTTTTGCATATATATTAAGATAGTTTGAGTTGGGCATTGCTTTTTCTGTGTTGTTTATTTGTGAATTCAGATTATGGGTCAGTTGTCCAAGAGTAAAAACAAGTGCCTGCTAGAGTTGTTCCTTCTATAAGCATATATTTGAGTCTGAGGGTTGTTGGAGGCAAATTAAATGTGCTTATATGTTTGGGTGAATGGGTGTTTGTAGTGTGACCTGTAGGAGGAGTGACAGGCACTAATTTAGCATCTATGAAAATATCTTTTCAGGCTATGATGAATCACTTTTTATGGCTGAATTTTTCTAAATATTATAAGGCATATTTGTGTTTGGCAGTTGTAGTTAAGCTTTTTTGCTACTGTTTAGCCTCCAGATGTAAAACAAATGGAAGAACTGAGCTTCTGAGTGACTTAGTTAAATGACACAAGTTGTGTACTTTTTGGCGAAATTAAAATGCTTTAAAAGATCCTCTCTCCTCTGTGAATCTTCTCCATATTCACTATTGTGCACATTTTTGGGAATATTTACATAGGGAACTTGCATAGTTAGGCTGTAGAAGCCCCAAAATGGAGTCCATTTTGCCATCATTCTGCTTTGTTCACGGTGCCATCAATCCTCATTCTTAGAAAATGCCAGGAGGCATGACAAGTTTTCAAGACAGTGCCTCCCTGAGTCTGCACAGAGATAAAGACCCATTTGTATGTTATTATCGTCTTGCCTTTAGTGACGAAATAAAAGCAGTAAAAACACTTAACAAGCCACTGTGGGAAAACAAACCCACTTTTCAGCCCTTCCAACCAGCATTAACTAGTTGGTGATATTGCATCCAAATGCGGAACATTTATGCCGCTCTCATTTTGCATTAAGGAAAGAAAAGAGTAATATTTATTATTCGGCCACCATACTCCTGCTGGTAAAAGCCTCAAAAAAAGGAAAGCTTGGTATAGTGTGTCTTCCAGATCTCAGTGAATATATATTCTATTCATGTTCTCTTACAATCTAAAATACCTCAAAGTTTAAGTGTTCAGATGTATAGGGGATGCTAGAAACAGCATAACATTAATTTATTTTAAAGATTTTATACAAATATATAAACATTTACCCACAGGTCAAGATATATGGTTTTACAAACCAATAAATTATCTTTCCATTTATAATTGATTTAATAACAATTACTTCACCGTTCTTTCTAAGAGAGGTGGACCATTCATTGTCACAAGGTCACTTTGCAAGTTTTAATTGCTGGGTGCTGTTCTGTCCTTTCATGGCTTTCTAAATGATAAATGACTCCTCGTTTCAAAAGCTAGTCTATATAAACAAGCTTATCTCTGCCCATAGTCTTTAATGAAAAATGAGTTGTGAGTATCATTGTTAATCATGGTAATTGTTAACGTTAAGAAGGCTGGTATTATGAATTTTCCTATTAGGCTTCCAATTCGTTATATAAAATGAGCAATCTAACAGCCATCTATAGTATTCTAAATTTAATTATCAGCCACATTTTAGGGCATCCTATCTTCAAGGAGATGTACAAAACAATTTAATGAGGCAACCATTGACTTCTGATATTACATGCTAGGTTGCTTAAACTGCTTGATGTACAAATTTTGCTGAAATCAAGGTTTCAACTCACAAGCCTTGTTGTTAGGTGAGCTTCTTTTTATTGTATATGGTGACTTCTTTTACTATTCTTGAGAGGTATAGATACGCAAATAAGAGTTACATTTGGTAGAACAGAGAGACTTTCAAGCTGTGGAAAGCAAAATGTAAATCAAGAGACAATTTATTTTTTAAATCAGAACCTATATGAATACCTGCTCAGAGGAAGGCATAACAGGTTTACATTTTTTTTATTGACCTGAAATTTTTGTTTCTGTTTTTGGGCTTCCAGCTCATTTGGAACAGACCTTTTGTTGGATACAGTGCCTTAAGCCTTCATTCACAATTACCTGGACTTTTCCCCCATTCTACAAGCCAAATCCCCATCTAGCTTAGGCATTTCAGCAAATATCCTTGGCCATCTCCCTACTCCAGGATCAGCGAACACTGTATGTGCAAAATCATGGTGTAACACATTCAAGCACATTATAAAGTGCTTTTTAATAAAATGTGGCTCCAATTAAAAGTATAGGAAATAACACATAGGCAGTCTAGGCCAAAAAACCAAGAATGAACAATGACCTCTTACAGGATATTTCATAATCACTTGATATTTTTGTTCACACACATACACATGCACAACTATATACACACACACAGGCACAAGCACATACACACACACTTGTATATTACAAGAAGTTGAAGAACCTTCTACCCAATATAGTAATTCAAAATTAGATTCTGTATTCATGAGTCAAAAAGTTACTTGCCAAGAGCTAACCCCATGATTCACCAATCTGAGAGCCCAAAATCATATGAATCTCTGCTGCCTTTGGCTCTGAAAGATAAAATCCTCATGCTTAATGTTCGAGCAACAGTGAACCAATATGTTTTCCTTCAGAATATTATAGGTCAGAGGCAATAGAACACCTTTTTGGTTTGGGGGAGGAGGGCACCAAGGAAACCAACTACCGATTTCCTATTTAACTTTTACAGTTAGTCATTCTTTCTCACCCACATTCTTTGCTCAAATAAAAAAGAGGTGGTGTCATCTCAGTAATAGTAACACAAAATCCTTTCAACCCCAGGCACATTGTGAAATATAAAATCCTACCCCTCCCCCTCCACCCAGGATATATGTAGCAAACCTGCCATACATTAGCAGGTCTAATTCACAGGACTCAACAGCAACAACCCTAGCTATGAAAAGGCAGCAATGCAAACATATCACTGGGCCCTAGAATACAAATAAAACAAACACACCGCCTGTCGGGAAGACACAATGAGCAAGACTGCTACAGATCCCTACATGCTAGCAAAATACCTCAGCTCAGTTGCACTTGCAGAGCATATAGACCTTCTCCAAATACAGAATAGCTGACCATTTATGAATGTAAGAAATGCCACCATGGGTCAGACCAAGGTTCATCGAGCCCAGCGTCCTGTTTCTGACAGTGGCCAATCCGGGTCACAAGTACCCAGCAGATCCCAAAAGTAGATCTACAAATTACATATGTGCAGAGAAAAATTGAAATGGAAGCTCCATGAAGCCAAACACTGTATGCAGTGCGAAACTGGACAACTAGAAATGGAAATAGAAGCCATCATCATCGTTTGTGTGGAGAATGGGGGAGTAGGGGGTGTTATGTTGGGGCTGCTGAGCTCCTGTCATTGTTCTTGTGTTAAATGGTGGGCGTTTTGTTAACTAACTCTCACCCCCAACAGCCACAAGAACCAAAAAACAAAATTCAGTGGCCCCACAATAACACCTCCTTGACCACCTCTGTAGTACTTTGCTCCCCCACCCCCCACCCTCTGCCCAGTATCCCCAATCCCTATCTCTTTCCCCTGTGTCCAGCAGTTTCTTCCCTCATCCCACTCTTCCCCCTCACTCCTCCAGAGGACCAGGGATAGAGAGGAGAGGATGGGAGGACAGGGGATGGGAAGAAAAAAGTTAAGGAGAAAGGGAAAGGACAGGAGAGATGGAGAGGACTGAGGATGTGGAGGTGAGAGACGAGGGGAAGAGGGTCAGAGATAAGGAAGGAAGAGAAGAGTAAAGGGAGGGCACATGGGAGAACCTGTGATTTGGAAAAAGGAAGGGGGAGAGGTTTCCAGGAACAAGGAAACATCCTAATTGGGGGAAGGAAGAAAAGTGTCCCTATTCTATTCATCTTCAATTCCCTCCTCTCTAGACTCTCTTACTCTCCTACCTCCAGTCCTGCAAGCCCTCTCTCTCTCTCGCTCTCTTACACACCCACAAATACACACACAGCCAGCTCACTACACTGTGCCCACCACCTTGCAAGCCTGTCCTTCATCAGTTAGTCCCCCTAACTAATTAGCCTTGCCACCTGTAAATGACCAATAAGTCAACCAGCCTGGCCCCCATCAGCCTGCAAGTTAGTTCTCCTAGTCAACCATGCAAGCCAGCAGTCCAACCTTGATCTCCTCCCACAGCCAGCCAACCTCCCTTGGACACCCTCTATACACCCTTAACCCCCCTTCCCACAGCCAGCAAGCCAAATTTGACCTTCCTTCTCAGCCAGCTTGGACCTTCACCCACAACCAGCCTCCAGCTCCCCAACCCCAAGTGCTGGACCCCAGACAGACAGACAGCTTTCAGATTTTCTCTCCCAATCTCCAGCCTCAGACCCCGCCGCCCAAGCCAGCCTGCCTGTCTCCCTCCCAGTAAACCAGACACTTACCCTGCTCCCTTCCAGAAGTGCTCTCTACAAGTTTGAACCTCATGGGAGCCTGTATTCTTGTGTTGTTCCCATGAGAATACAGGCACTTGCATGGCTTAATCTCATAAAGAGCTTAGCATTGCTAGTAGGTGCACTTCCAGGGTAGCATAGCCCAAAAGTTGGTCAAGCCGAGGCCTGGATGGCCCACCCCTGTCCGTTTCCTATGTCATGGGAGATTTATCAAATCTTTGCACTTCTGGATAAAATTGATCCAATTATATACCAATGAATTTTTTTCCAATATAAAATATTGGGATATTTTAATTGAGGGCTAGATTTTAAAAGAAGCGTGCGGGCGTACATGTGCACGCGCTACCCGTCACGTGCACATGGACACCTCATTCTATAACATGCACGTACAGGTGCGTGCATGTTATAAAATCGGGGGACGGCGCGTGCAAGGGGGTGCATACTAGTGCATCTTGCATGCGCCGACGCCCTCGGCCTTCTCCTGTTCCCTCCCAGGCTGCTCCAATTTAGGAGCATCCTGTGAGGGAACTTCCCATCCCCCTACTCTATCCTTCCTACCCCTTCCCCTAATCGTACCACCCCCTAGCCCTATTCTAACCCCCCGACCTTTATCCTACCTCTTGCGCCTGCTTCCGCAAGTTGGGCACGACGGCAGCCTGCCTGCACGCGATCCTCCAACACAGCGGCAAATGGCCGCTATGCTGAAGGCCTCTGGCCCCACCCTGCTCCCACGACCGCCCCCTTCCCATCCCTTTTTCGAAGCCCCAGGACTTAGACACGTCCCGGAGCTTTAGCGCGTCGCTGGGCCTTTATAAAAATAGGCATGGCGCGCGTAACCCCCCTATGTGCGTAAATCCTGTCCTGATTGTTTTGAATCAGAATTTACACTGCAACAAAAGATTGATAAATCTCTTTAGAGGCTATTTGTCCTTTGTTGGTATTTCTAAAATTAATAATTTTTAATAAACTTTGTAAGTGTTTTTCAGTCTCCAGGTCATGTCATGCTTTATATAAACTATCAGTTTTTAACTTGTCCATCTTGCTCTAATATACAAATACTTTTCAATAATAATCAAATCCATTGATGTGTTGCCAATTCATATCAATCAGCTCTTGCTTGAAAATAATCACAAAACCTGTTGCCCCTATGATTCCTTGTTTTAAATTAAACAAACAAATAAATGAACAAATATATGTTGTATGAATTTTTTTCCTAACCCTTTCAAGGAATGCTGGGAAATTGCACACAGCATGTACTGAGATTTCACCTTTTTTCAAAGTTGACAGTCAAGATCAAAACAATATAATTAGCTCAGTGCTTAGCACACAATATTAGCATGACACTCTGCCTTCTGGAAATAAGCTAATAACGGGCTCTCAGAAAGCTCCTTCTAGCACATAACTGTTGAATGTGCCAGGGAACCTGCCAAATGCTTAGCAGCATTTTGTGTCTGTGTTTTTGTAGACTGAAAATTATGAACTGAATTTTCAAAAGGATTTTGAACCTGGTTTTAGCGTGTAAATGTGCTTTTAAAATATCGCTTAGGAGTTGCTTGTATCAAAGTATTTGCAAAAGCAATTTTGTACATAATTTTGTGCACACTAGAAAGAGGTATTCTGTGGAAGCTTTAGCGGGGAAACCATTTATATGAACACTTGATTTTTGAAAGCATGCACATAAGTCTACATGCACATTTACACCTGCAACAGTTATGTTGCAGGTATAAATGTGTATGTGTGTCCATTGCAGTTCCACTAATGTGCATAATTCCACTTTGAAAATTCAGGATAAAGTATAAGTCTACATGCAGACTTTAGCCCAGCACAGGCTGCTATAATATATTTTAGCCTCCATATATACTTTTTATTAAAATATTTTATTCGGTATTATTCACTGCGATGTGTATAATTCTGGATCATTAAAAATATTTGGTGCCATACAAATTACAATGAATACTGATATTTCAATTAAAATAAATCTGAAGTATCTCTCTAAGAAGCTATCAAAGGGCAAAAAAACCTGAAATATTATTAAATCCAGAAATAATAATTCATGTTCATGTTTGTCAAGTGATGCAATTGAGACAGTATTGTAAGGAGTTTATCTTTGGTGGTAACATGATCAGTATGCAATGGCAAGTTTATGAATCAAGAAAATCATTATTGAGGGCTGATTCAAACATCAAGGCTCCATACCAGGAATTTGCTGATCAAAATGTCTCAGGAGTTAATTCATCCCCTGTGTGGCCGAGTTCTGGAGGGAAAGTATCTTTAGGAATGTATGTTTTTTACTTATGTATTTAATTGATTTATAGTCTGCATTTTCAGGCACTTCATAATGGATTACATTCAGCCACTTAGGTTATGGTTTGTATCCTCCTGCGCTTTAATCTGCATTAATGTATCCACTCTTTAAAAAACCACAAACTTGGATGTTTTGGACCTATGCAACTATCATCTGATTTCCTCCCTTCCACTTGTATCTAAAGTTATAGAAAAGATAGCGCTTACTCAACTTCAAGACTACATTGAGAATAACAATGTGCTATATCAGTCACAGTTGGGTTTTCACCCGCTCCATAACACTGAATCATTGTTGTTGGATAGCTTTGATAAGGGATTTTGTTATTAGATATATGTCTAGTGATATTTTATTTATATATTTATTTGTTTATTTATTTATGTATTTATTTATTTGTGCTTTTTATATACCATCATTCCAGAGGTAGATCACAATGGTTTACATATACAGCATTGAATTACATTGTAAATAAGGTACTGGTAAATTCAAACAGCATTAGAACTTTTGACACTATTAACCATGACTTACTATTAATCCATATAGGCTCTTTGGGGATCTCATCCACTGTACACTCTTGGTTTGCTTCTTTTCTATCGGAACACTCTTCAGAGTTAGAATTGGTGATAGTTTTTCAGACATACATTCATTATCTACTGGAGTACCACAAGGATCTTGTCTCTCTGCAATGCTATTTAATATCTATCTTGCACTGCTCTGTTCTGTGTAGGGTTCTTTAGAGGTTTTTTTTTAAACTATACACCAACATTCAGTTCTTCTTTCTGATTTCTTCTGATTTTGACTAGGCAATCCAGAAACTTATTTTCTACCTTTCAAAAGTCAAGAATTCGCTGACCAATAATAAACTAGCATTTAAGCATCAAAGTAAACCCAGGTAAATAAGGAGATACAACAGATATGTCACACCTTAGTAATAGAGACCTTCATATGATCGAGACATCAGCATTCGCTGATACAGTGTAAGGATAAGATGTGCCAATGTCTCCTACAACTTGAAGCCACCAATGCTGATTTGTGAGAATGAGAAAACACACATGTAATTTTGGTGTGAGTGTGAGCTTCCCTACTACCATATTTATTTATTTATTTATTTATTTATTTATTTATTTATAGTTTTTTTTATACCGATTTTCCTGCATAAAATGCATATCAAACCGGTTTACAATGAAACAGAATAAGCAGGAAGTAAAATTCCTTAGTCTAATACATTTAAACGTCAATAATGAAATAATTTTAAACAAAGCAAAAAGCTAAATAACATTAATAAAAGTTAAATTATTAACATAAACATAAATATAATTATATTAGAAGGACCACAAAGGTTAGCACAAAGGGGAAAAACGTAATAATGCACGATCTGAATAAAGAGCACAACGATTTGCTGTTTTTACCACTGGAAGAGGATAACCTTGTTGCAAAAATATTTTTGGCAAAAAAATGCTTGCTGAGTGTTTGGCACATCTTATCCTTACACTCTATTTTTAATGAACAACCTCTTATAGCATTTAGCAGTGGTAAAAACATTAAAAATTTGTTGGTAAGAGCTGAATTACCTCCTATAACTTTAACCTCAGGACAACAACACGTTGGTCTCTATAAATGTATCAATTGTGACATTTGCATTAAAATACTCACAGGACCATCCTGGGAATATCCTATCCCCAAAGTTTCATTTAAAAGAACAACTTTCACTGACTGTAATTCATCTTCTGTAATTTATTTAATCATGTGTGGTTGTCCTCTACATTTTCTCCGAGAGATAAGATTTTTTTTTTTAAATATTCTGCTTTTCACACTTTTTTCAGCACTTCAAAGCAGATTACATTCAGGTACTGTAGGTATTTCTCTATCCCCAGAGGGCTTACAATCTAACAGGGTCATTTATCAAATCGTGGAATGGCATTTTTGCATGCAAAAAACATCTTAACGCATGCGATAAACACCATAACGCATGCTGCGATGCAAATTTTTAAAAGGGGAGGGAATGGGGGTGAGTCGGGGGTGGGATTTCTGAAAAAGTGGGATGGCTTCATGAAGCCATAATGATTGATATCGCCAAAAATAATTATACCTTTTTCAATTGTGTTAAGCTGTATGATATCATGTGTTATACCCATAATGCAATTTGTGATTTTTTTAACAAATTCTGTTTGGTCTATTTTTAGGCTGGGGAAGGGCCTGAGATGGAGGTACGGGGGGAGAGGGAGAGAACCTCTGGGGACAGTACCATAGTAAGCAGCTATTTATGCTACTATAGGGGGCCCACCAAGTAACTCGAGGTGAGTGTAGGTAGTAGTGCAAGGGTTAGGAGCCTCTTTTACATGCAGAATGAGATGTACGAACAGAACAGTACACTCTTGTGAAGATTTGATGTTCTTCGGAGTGAGGAAGAGATTTGTACAATATAAAGCCTAGCTTGATGGACTCTCAACCTGGGTAACTAAGGTGGGGGTTATGACATTAAGATGTTTTTTTGCCATCTGTGACATGATGGGATATGCTGTATGAACAATTTCCTGTTGTGGCTTTCAGGAAGAAAGCCAACACCACCTCGGGCCAATGGTCCACCTCCGCAGCAGCATGAATGAAGCTATTAATTGGTATTCTCTGGTGTGAGGAACTCTAATGAGATTTAAATTCTGTTTTCTTATTGGGTCTACTTTTTGACATAAGAAGCCTTTGCTTTCTGATTGGTTCATTTTTGTGTCCTTCAATTTTTAAACCTGAGTTCATTGGTTTAAAAGGCAGGGGTTATGATGTTAAGACGCTTTTTGCCATCTGTGACATAATGGGATATGCTGTATGAGCAATTGCCCATTGCGGCTTTCAGGAAGAAAGAAACATCATTGATTGTGAGGTTTTGGTTATAATATGTATAGACTACAGGCAGAAGGTCAGAGCAGGCAGCAGACAATCCGAAGGCAGAGGAATGTACCGGGGTCAAGCCAGAGAATCAGTCCAAGGAACGGGAGCACAAAGGCAGGAACAGAAACATGGAGCCAGGAACAGGAACACGGAGCCAGGAACAGGAATACGGAGCCAGGGTCAGAAGCAGGAACACGAGGCAGGAACACGGAGCTGGGACAGGAACGCAGAGCAACTCGCTACTCTGATGAGTTTGACCTATTCTGAGGCAAATTCTGACTGCCAGAGCTTGCCTTAAGCAGAAGGAGGCTGCAGACATCATCAGGGAGGGCCAGCAGCCCTCCCCTGCCGCAGGCCCTTTAAATAACCCAGAGAGGTGAGTGCGTGCACGCCTAGGGGCCTGGATGCCGGGAGCAGACGGTGGCGGCATGTCTGCTGCAAAGGACGCTGCAGTAAGCGGCCCATGCCACAGGGAGCAGCAATGGCACACAGGGCCGCAAAAACAGAGGACAAGACTGACGGTGCCTCCCCTCCAGTGCCAGAGAGGTTGGAACCATTCTTGCTGCGGCAGCGCAACGCCGGGTGAGAGAGGCTGGCTGCGGACTCTGTGGCCAGTCAACATAACATTGACGTTACATTTGCAAACCATCAGTCTTCAGGCACCATAGATGATTTTACTGATACTTTACAAATTACTAATAGCAGGTCCACAATTTCATTTTTCAGTTCTTTTAACAATCTGGGATGTATACCATCTGGTCTAGGTGATTTACTACTCATTAGATGATCATTTTTGCCCTATTACATCTTCCAGGTACCCTGAGATTTATTTTAGTTCCTCTGAATATCATTTCTGGCATGGCAGCTCTCTTACATCTTTCTCATGTGCCCCTTTTACCCCTTGATCATCTAATGGTCCTATTGACTCCCTCACAAGCTTTTTGCTTTGAATGTAACTGAAAAGACTTTTATTATAAATTTTTGCTTCCAAGGCAAGCTTCTTTTCAAATTTTCTCTTTGCCTTCCTTATCAATGCTTTGAATTTAACTTGCCAGTGCTTATGCTGTTTCCTGTTTTTTTCATTCACATCCCTTTTCCATTTCTTGAAAGATGTTTTTTCTTAGCTGTTATAGCCACTGTCACCTCACCTTTTAATCATGCCAGTAGTTGTTTAGCCTTCCTTCCACCTTTCCTAATGTGGTGGAATATATCTGGACTGGGCTTTCAAGATGGTATTTTTAAACAAGGTCCATGCCTCAAGTAAACTCTTTTTTCTAAGCTTTTTCTTCATTTTATCATAGTCACCCTTTTGAAAGTTAAATGCTGTCACAGTGGATTTCTTTAGTGTCCTCCCTCCAGTTTTAAGTCAAATTTGTTATGTTTCGAAAAAAAAAAAAATATATATATATATATTCTGGATATGTAGGAAGAGGAGAAGCCACCATAAACCTTCATTAAAATCTATCACTTTGCCTTTGCAATGCAATGAGTTAGTTATTCACCCGTGCACTTATGCAATTTTTATTCCCTTTCCAGCATTTCCCAACTTGAATATCTTCAAAAGATCCTTTGCCAAGGATACATACTGCCTGTTATAGTTTATATAGGATCCATTTAATTTACTTTCAGTTTATTTTTCTTACATGACAAAATCCTCAAACCTACAGAAAACAAGCCTTGCTATTTTATTCTGTCACATCATGAGAGGGAAAGCATGACAAAACCTTCTTATCTCTAAAATCCACTGGCAGCAATTTCTTTTGTCAAAAGTCACTTTTAAAGAAAGTATCACTTTCTCTGCAGCAGCAGCAACAGCCTCCTTAACATTCCTTTCACATCTCCAGTTTGTAAAATGTTTAACATTAATCCAGGTTCTAGCCAGTTAAATCTACCTGGTTAAAAATATTGCTCCCCCTAACTGGAACAGGTCCTGACTTAAGGCTTTTTTCCCCCTTGTTTTGTATTTAAGGAAGGAAAGCTTAGTAAATCAAGCCCTACATCAGTGTGGTTAAAATCACAAGCCACACAAATTTTGCCAGGTAAAAAAATAAAGAGAATCTTAGGCATTCCTGAAACTAGCTTTGAAATTTAACCAGTTAACATGACATTCAGTACTAACAAGCTATAATTAGCTAGGCAGCCCTAGCCCCATATATAGCAGGCCTAAATCTACCCACTCAAATTTTGAGCCCATAGATTTAGACAGAATTTGAGCCATACACTTAAAGGTATGCACGCACCAAAATCGGACCTGGGCGCACATGTAGGACATGCATGTGTCCACTAGATTTTAAAACACATCCACATGTGGGCCCAAGTTCCAATGTGTGAATATCTCGCATCCTAGAAAAAAGAGATGGAGTGTGTGCAAGGTGTGAGTGGGGAGTGGAGTGGGGAGACATCTGTAATTTTGAGGGGTCTGAGTGCTCTGGGATAACTGGAAGGGGTGCAGACTAAAGAACCAGGGGGGTTGGGAGGAACTAGATGAACACTGGACAAACTGGAGAAACTTGAGATCAGCTGGACATGCATCTGTTATAGAATACCTTCACTTGCATGTCTGTAAGCCTACTCATGCTGTTGGCTGTGCTCAAGCTTAAAAATAGGCACATAGATATGTGTGCCTAGGCTATTTTATAACATGCACACGTGTGATGATTTCACTTGTGCTTATCTGAAAGCTATCGAAAGAGAAAAGAAAAAAAATTAGCAATATCTACCTGAAAAAATAACTACATGTATTCAGACTGATCTAGCTGGCTAAGAAAATTACCTTGTGCAGGACAGCTATATTTTAATTGCTTATGACCAGAAGGGAGAAAACATAGTTGCTTATCTAACCAGGTGCCAATGGGCACAATAACACCGGTGCTGTTAGAGCCAGGAGGTAGGGAAAATTGAGTTCTACAACTCAAACAGGTTCCGGAGGACAGATTGGCTGAAATCTACTGCGCGTCAGCCATCCCTATCCAGACAGTAGTGGCATGAGAATGTGGGGAGAGACGTCCATGTTACAGCCTTGCAGATCTCCTCCATGGGAACTGCTCGCAAGTGGGCCACCGACGCTGCCATGGCTCTGTCAGAATGAGCCTTAACATGGCCCCCAAGATGCAGTCCCGCCTGGGCATAACAGAAGGAGGTGCAATCTACTAGCCAACTGGATATTGTCTGTTTGGCAACAGCAACTCCCAACCTATTCCTCTCAAAGAAATAAAGAGTGGGGTGGACTGTTTATGGGCTTCTGTCCACTCAGATAGAAGGCTAAGGTTTAATTGCAGTACAAACTGTGCAGTGCTCACTTGCCTTTGTGCGAATGGGGCCTAGGAAAGAAAATTGGCAGGACGATTGACTGATTAAGATGGAAATCCGTCACCACCTTAGGTGGTGACGGATTTCCGTCACCACCAATGTAGGGTGCGTACGCAAGACTCCCCTGTCATGATAGAACTTAGTATAAGGTGATTAAGTCACAAAGGCCTGGAGCTCAATGACCCTGTGCGCTGAAGTGACTGTCATTAAAAATGTTAAATAAATAAAATAAAATAAATTAATTATTTGTCTTTTATATACCGACATTCGATATGGCATATCACATCGGTTTACAGATTAACATAGTATAATATGACAATGGTGTCTTATTATTATTACATAGTAACAGAAAACCTTAATTAACAGATTGGAACTTATGTTTGAAATACATTGAAACTGTATAACTTAATTAACAATTGGAATTTCGATTGAATTATATCGGGTGATTGGGTACTTCAGGTCACTAGACACAGTGGCTCAAAAGGAGCTTTCATTAACTGAGCCAACACCACAATAAAGTCCTAAGACACAGCGGGAGGCCTTTAGGGAGGCTTCAACTGAAGCAGGCCCCACATGAAATGTACAATTATAGACTTTACAGAGATGGGTGTACCTTCTACACCGTGGTGGTATCCGCCAGTCATACTTAGTTGAACTCTGATGGGGTTAGGTTTTAAGCCAGCCTCCGTTAGGTAAAGAAGGTAGTCAAACAGTTTTTGAGTGGGGCAGGAGAAGGGATGTAGGGCCTTCTGCACAAATGTCCTCCACTTCAGTTCATAGGACTTTCTAGTGGAAGGCTTTCTGGATGCCACCAGAACCCAAGACATATCATCAGAAAGATCAAGTGGCTGCAGGATTAATTTCTTAACATCCAGACTGTGAGCAAAGGTGCCTGGAGATTGGGATGCTGCAGTCTGCCCTGATCTTGCATGATGAGATCTGGGGAAGTCCCCAGACTGGTTTCCAGATGGACAACTCCTGTAGGAGTGGAAACCAGACCTGTCTCAGCCAATGAGGGGCTATGAGGATCATCGTCCCTCTGTCCTTGCGAAGCTTCAAGAGAGTCTTTGCTACTAAGGGAATTGGAGTATATGCTTACAGAAGACCCTTTCTCCAATGACAGGCAAGGGGGTCCGAGGCTGGTTTGCCATCTGACCTGGACAGGGAGCAGAACCTAGGCACTTTCTGGTTGCAGGGGAGCATGAACAGATCTATGTCTGGGCACCCGCAGAGGTGGAAAATCCAATTTGCTACCCTCTGGTCCAGGGACCATTCATGAGGTCTGAAGGCTTGACTCAGCCTTTCCGCTATCACATTCTTCATTCCGGCCAGATACATGGCACTGAGCATGATCCCATGGACTAGGGCCAGGACCAGATTTGGACAGCTTCCTGACTCAGGAGATATGATCCCGTGCTTCCCTTCTTGTTGACATACCACATGGCTACTTGGCTGTCAGTCTGGATCAGGATAATTTTGTTGGACAGCCAATCTCTGAAAGCCCATAGTGCATACCTGATCGCCCAAAGCTCCAGGAAGTTGATTTGACAAGAATGTTCCTGAGTGGATCACAGTCCCTGGATGACGAGCCCATCTACATGAGCTCCCCACCCCAGGGTACATGCATCTGTGGTGAACACAATTTGAGTCGGGAGGCTCCGAAAGGAAATCCCCTATTCTAGATTGGAAAGTACCTGCTAGGGATGTGCAGCAGGGACAGATTCGTCTGATTCGGTATTCGTATTCCTTGGGACCCAAATCCGTTGCATCTGTTTTCGGGGGACCCCGATTCGTCCATTAGTAACATATGGTATTCATTTCCCATTAAAGTTAAAAAAAACCCCATCCCAAACCTTCAAATTTAATTAACTACAACCCCCCACCATCCTGACCCCCCCAAGACTTGCCAAAAGTCCCTGGTGGTCCAAGCGGGAGTTCTGGAGCGATCGGCTGCTGGTATTTAAAATGTCGCCAATAGCCTGTGCCCTTACTATGTCACAGGGGCTACCGATGCCATTGGTCAGCCCCTGTCACATGGTAGGAGCACAAGATGGCGCTGGCCGTCCATTGCTTTAACATGCCAGTCGTGGCCATGTGACCCAATAGTCTCAATATGTGCCAGGCTGATACCTGATGGCTCTATTGTACCTGTGTTGCAATGGTCGCCAGAGCGACGACCCTCTGGTATGGCAGGAAGACCCTGGTTTGAGCCATGTCTAGCAAGGCTCCAATGAAGTCCAATTGAGTTGATTAACTGAGATGTGACTTTGAGTAGTTGAGAACAAACCCATGTGACTTCAACACCCAAATGGTGAAGCGCATGAGGGGGTGGCCTCTGCCTGAGATGGCTCTTGACTAGCCAATCATCGAGATAAGGGAGAACATGTACTCCCAGTCTGCGTAGGTGCGCCGTCACCATGGGCAGGTATTTTGTAAAGACCTGTGGGGCAGACACAAACCCGGATGGCAACACCCGATACTGGAAGTGCTGTTTTCCCACCACAAATTGGATATGCTTCCAATTTGTGGGAGGAGGAATAGCCTAGTGGTTAGATCAGTGGGCTATGAACCAAGCAACCAGGGTTTGAGTCCTGCTGTCGTTCCTTGTGACCTTGGGCAAGTCACTATACCCTCTATTGCCTCAGGTACAAACTTAGATTGTAAGCCCTCTGGGGATAGGGAAATACCTACAGTACCTGAATGTAAACCAATGTGATATATCAGATCAAATGTTGGTATATAAAAATAAATAAATGCTTCCTATGACTAGGGAAGATATGAGTGTATGTGTTTTTTAGGTCAAGGAAACACAGCCAGTCCCCTTTTTGCAAAACGGGGATTAAGGTGCCCAGGGAAAACCAACTTGAGCTTTTCTTTTTTTGGAAATTTTTTCCAGGCCCTCAGGTCTAGGATGGGACAGAGTCCTCCTGTTTGCTTTGGAATCAGGAAGTACCTGGAGTAGAATCCCCATCTCTTTGACCTGGTGGTACAGGCTCATTCACTGTGGCCATTAAGAGGGTGGAGAGCTCTACTAGTAGCACCTCTTGATGCGCTACTAGCCCCCAAAATAGGCACGGAGGGCAATTTGGTAGGACACCCAATAGATTTAATTGGTACCCCTGGCAGATGATGTAGAAAACCCATTGGTCTAAGGTTATACTGGGCCACTTGTTCACAAAGAACTGCAGCCTGCCCCCAACTGGAGGGTCCGTCATCCCAGGAACGGGCAATTGGTGTTACGCCCATTGGTTGCAGACGGCTGTGACCACTACTGCTCACCTCTTTCTTCACTTCCCTGACTACATGGGGTAGACTGGCAGCCTCCGCCAGCTGCCGATGGCCCGCTTACCACTCCCAGGCCTCCCGGCACGGCACGGATGCCACCGACTGCCATCTTGCCGTCGGAATCTCTTATGCACGCGCCCTCATGGGCCAGTCTTAAGCATATCATGGCGGGAACCTCGGGGGCGACCCTCCAGATGACATCAACTCTCCAGGATATTTAAACCAGCTGGCCCTGCCTACTGACAACTTGGCAAAGAGTTCCCTCCTTGCTAAATCTGCCTTGCTCTCCGAGGAACCCAGTTCCTGCTTCCTGGTGTAAGACGTCTCAGGTACACGCTCCTCGTGGGCCCTTTCCTCATCTTGGCTATCCGCTCCTCGGAGGGCCTTACACTTGGGACTTTTGCCTGCCCTGTTTCCCGGGGCTTCCTTGGGACCATCGCTACTCTCTTCATGAGTACCCCGCTCTGCAGACTACTTCTTGTTCTACCGAGGACCTCATCGATGTTCTCCATTCTGCGGATCACTATCATCCCTACAGAGGACCTTCACCGGTGTACCCCGCTCCGCGGACCATTACCATCTCTACAAAGGACCTCATCAGGCATACCCCACTCTGCGGACTGCTATCATCTCTACTGAGTACACTCTCTGGTGTACTCCGCTCTGCGGACCATTACCATCTCTAATAAGGACCTCACTGGCGTACTGCGATTCACTACCTTCTCTGCTGAGGACCTTCTTCGGTGTACCCTGCACCGTGGGCCACTACCATCTCTACTGAGGACCTCATCGATGTACCCCGCTCTGCGGACCATTACCAACTCTACGGAGGTATCCTATATGGGTATCCCCCATTCCACTGACCCTGTGTCTCTGGGTCTGTGAGACCTCCTCTCTGGCACCCCCACTCTGTAGTTAGTGGTAATCTATTTATTTAATAAAGTCTCTGGTCTGATTCTGTGTCTGATGTCAGCTGAGACCTTGCCTTCCAATGGTGAGGCTCACGGGGCATCTCTCTGTGGGTCCATCTCTCACCTCGGCCCAGGGCCTACATAATCCTAACAACTGGCTTACAGTCCCTATGGCCCAGTCAAATCCCCGTACCCGGAGTTGATTGAGGAGCTGGCTGGGGCTTGGGAGCTCTCTGCTGCCTGGAATGGCCACGGGGACTCTGATGGTGTGTATGGGATAGAGGATGTAGAGGATAGTACTTCCTTTGTTGAAAGAAAGACTTCCTAGGCTCCCATCTTGACATATTCTTGAATGAGGAGGATGGGTCAGAAGTGTTGGTGGAGATTTGTTGGAGGGTTTCATGATGGTCCTGGAGTTGCGCCACTGCATCCTTCACTATATCTCCAAAGAGATTATCTCCAGTGCATGGCACATCAGCAAGTCATTCTGCAGAGACCCTCAATGCCATTTCAAAAATATTGTAGGTCGCACGGACCTCGTGTGTTGCAGGAGTGCTAGGGAGCGATCCTGCATCTGGGGAGAGTGGTGTGCCCTTGGACCATGATGTAACTGCAGAGAGGAGCTCCTTAGAAGTGCCGAGGCAGGTGAGATGTATCTCAGCATAGGCGGACAGGCAGAAGACCAAGGACTCGCACCTCCGCTGACCCTGACGCATAAGTAGAGACCCAACAATGCAATGCTGGTCTCTGGGGTAGCCCTCCAGCCACTCGATAGCCCTTTTGGACCTGCCATATGGGAACAGCAAATGCACCAAGATGGACAGAGTTCGAGGGCAGAAGATGGAACGGGAACAAGACGAGACTTGAAGACTGAAGATGATCAGATCATACTTGAAGACGAGGATCAGACGAGGACTGGATAAGGATGAGGCAAGGCTGAAGAGAAACCATCAGGGACACTGATGAAGACACTTGCTGAGTGAAAAGACGACAGAAGAGTTAAAACTCAGTATGAAGGTATCTGGCCATGACTCGTAGCAGCAACCATCCTGAACTGAGGCTTCGGGGACCCGGCGTGATCGGTGCAGCCAACCATAAGAAGCGGAGTTTTCAGACCCAATGTCGAAGATGAATCCACTAGGAGGTAAATCTGGAACCAGGATATCCGAGAGGAAGGCTACCCTGATGGAGAAGCCAAAGAGTCTGAAGGCTCCTTGACGAAGGAGCCAAAAGAGTCTGAATGCTTGGCATCGAAAAGGACTGAAGACGAGGACATCAAAGGAGTTTGAAGATGAAGACAACTTGACACGAAGACGTCTGGCAAGTCAGGACATCTGGACTTCAATCCCCAGGACACTCAGTCAAGAGCATCGCGGAGGTGTCGAGTGAACTGGAGAACAAGACATCTGAGACATCTGGACATCTGGATGTCGGACCCCCCAGTCACCCAACCAAAAGCAGCGAGGAGACTCCAAGAGGCAGAACAACAGGATGACAGACTTCAGGAAGGACAGGACATCAGAAGATAAAGACTTCAGGATGATATGATGGTGAAGACATCAGGAGGGTCGGATGACGAAGACATCTGAAGACAAGGACTTAGGATCCAGCGAGAGACCAAACATGGAATGAAGATGAGATGAAGGATCAGGAACCACAAAGGAAGACAAAGGAATTCCCACGAACAACAGAGTGCCCTGAAGAAGTGGAGTTGGACATGAGGAACTCCTGGATCGAAGAGCTGGAATGGAGGATCCAGGAGCAGTCCGACACCATGACTGACTCTTTGCAAAGGCGAAGAGGAACTGAAGGCTGAGCCTTTTTGTAGGGTTGAAGAGGAACACTCAAGATGATATCACTAGTAGGAGCCAAGGGACTGGCCCTTTAAATCCAGAGAGGAGGCATGGCCTCATGCCTAAGGAGGTAGGAGGCAGGACCCTGGAGAGCAGCCATGCTGCAGAGGAAGGAGCTGAAATGGCACTAGGTCGAGAAGCAAGGCCCAGCTGTAAAGGCGGCTTCCTGCTGCACAGGAGGAGGACTGAGGGCGGCTCCAGCTGCATGAGGCACCGGCGGCTGCCTAGCCATTAAGAGGAAGCTGGAGGTGGCACTCCCTGCCGTGGGAGGTCTCCGGCAAGAGCGGCACCCGCCGTGAAGGTAGGATGACGGCAGCGGCTCCAACGCCACCTGGAAGCAGCATCGATGGCCTCCTGGATGCAAGGGGAAGAAGCGATGGTGGTGGCTCCTGCCGCATGAAGACAGCGTCAGCGGCCTCCAGGCCGCATAGAGGCATGGCAGCAAGGCCCACTATGCAGGAGCAACTGTGGGCGGTCTCTGGACTGTAGGGCATGGTATCGGGGAACTGGCTGGCTGGAAAAAGGTGAGAGACTGCTTGCGGCGCAACCACGGGCAGGATCATAACATTGTGTTTTCCACACCCCAAAGCCTTGTGTACCAGCGACATGAGCATGTCTTGCTGTTGCTGAGGCAGCTGTTCAGCCACCACCTGCACCTGCTTCCATATGTTCCACAAATATTGGCTCATGTACAGCTGGTAGACAGCAATGTGGGCAATAAGCATGGCACCTTGGAACACCTTCCTCCCAAGAGCATCCAATTCTCTGTGTTCCTTCTCCAGGATTGCATGGGGCTGCACTGGCTCTGGTTCCATCAGTGCCATGGTACTGAAGCCTTGCAGCACCCATTCCACCACTAGCTGGACTGGACACTCTAGCTCCTCCTCAAACATTGCCAATGCCAACATTGACTGGGAAGAAGGTGGGGTGGCCAGCTTTTCCTTGGACTTGCGAGGGGGATTGGTGACTGGCACCAGGACCAGTGGAGACCATTATGGATCCCGGGCATCGATGGAGTTTTGGCGCTCCTTGCCATGGGGTCCCTTTGGGGGCATCATGGCAAAAGCCAGTGTATCCCCATACCCAGAACCGTCCATTGATATTGACCAGTGCGGATGCTTGTTGGTCTTCCCACGATGCTCGACCCAGTCTTTTCCTGGTGCTGAGGTTAAGGATGATGAACCTGACATCCTTGGCCTGGAAGAGTTCAGCAACAGTTGGTCTGCGGCACCCCTTTCCACCGGTGACCTTGATGGAACTGACGATCCTGCCGATGTCAATGGCATGATGTCCACTGGTGTGGCTCTGAGGTCCTCTGATGCCAATGCCACCAATGCTGATGGCTTGGACTTCTTCAACCTGAACAGGTTGCCCATATTGTTGAGTTGAAGCCGACATCCCTTTGGGGTTATCTGTGAGCACAAGCAGCAATCCTGGATGTCATGCGATGCCTCCAGGCAAAGGATGCAAACCTCTTGAGGATCAGTGATCAACATGGTTCTTGGGCACTGGGTGCATTGGCAAAAGCCAGACATGCTCATGACAGGGCAAAACAAATGGGGAAAATACTGAATAATGGCGGTGAGTGTCGATGGAAGACGGGCAGCGAGGCACCGCCACCATGGGGGAAACTGACCACGAAAGAAAACTTGCTCAAATGCTGAAAATCTTGACTGGGGATACTATGTGGAGGCACTGAAAGGGACCTGGCAACGGACTATAGAAGAGAGACAGCAAAAAACCGCAAAAAAGATGATTTCCACAAGGCAAAAAGCTAAAAGTTTTAGAGCTCAATCCAACCATGATGCTGATAGCTCTGTGAAAAAAAAGCAACTGAAGGGCGTCCCCGCTTGGATGCATGGTATAGGGATTGCTGGTCATGCTTAGTGTGCCTAGTCAAAGTTTCTAGAAACTTTGACATAAATTTTCTGCATCGGGCTCCATCTGATGATGTCACCCATGTATAAGGACTACTATCCTGCTTGCCTTCAGAGATTAACTGGGATCTGTTGGCAAAGAAACCAGAATGATAACGTAAGAGAATGTTATCAGAGTGAAAGAATTTTTTTTTTAAATCAGCGAATTGCTGCTCTGTGTATCCAGTGACTGATCCTTACTTCTTGTCAGGCTGATGCAATATGGACGTGCTAAAAATGGGCATCCAAACTTGATGCCCATTTGCCTATCGTATGCCCATCCAACTCTCTTGGGCGCACAATGTGATATGCAAATAAACAGCTGCATTAAAAAGGATGTGCCAGGGGAAATTGTGCATCCCAAGTCATCCTTGGCATCAGGCGCCCAGGAAACGAGGCAATACGCACAGCCACGGGTTAGGAAAATGGACACTCAATTAATGAGCATCTGTTTTCCAAACCCACACACAGCCAAGGGTTAGGAATAAGGACACTGGTAAATTGGCGCCTGTTTTCATAATCTGACCAATGTCAAGACTATTTTTCCATGCTGCTGCTTTCTGTGCTTCCTCCGACTTTGTAGCACGATGATATTAAATCAGAGGATCCACATAAAAGCAGTATTTTTGGCTTTTCTGTTGATGGCTTGGGTGCCTCAAGACTTAATGCCAGCTCCAGGGCTGGCATTAATTTTAGAGGGCTAAATCTTGTGTATCTGGCACACAGTGAGGCAGATTTTCAAAGGGGTACGTGCATAAGATACGCGCGTACCCCCCGAAAACCTGCCCCAAGCTCCCCCTGCGTGCGCCGAGCCTATGTTGCATAGGCTGCCGGCGCGTGCAAAGCCCCAGGACACAAGTAAGTCCCAGGGCTTTCCTGGGGGGCGCGTGTTGGGGGCGTTCGTGGCCAGCGAGTCATCAGGGGCGTTCCGGGGGCGGGGACGCAGGCGTGGTTCTGGCCCGGGGCATGGCCTCCGGACCAGCCCCCGGACCAGAACATGGTGCGCCGGCAGCCGGCCCGGCGCGCACAAGTTACGCCTGACTCGGGGAGGCGTAACTTTTCCAACAAAGGTGGGGGGGGGGTTTAGATAGGTCTGGGGGGTGAGATAGGTAGGGGAAGGGAGGGGAAGGTGTGGGGGGGGAGGTGGAAGGGAACGGAGGCAGGATGCAAGGCTCGGCGCACATAGGCTGCTGATTTTGCGGCGTACTTTTGTTTGCGCCAGTCGAGCGAACAAAAGTACGCGCGGGCGCAGTTTTTTAAAATCTACCCCAGTGAGTTTTTACATCGGGGGTACTAGCTAATAGCCTCATCAAAATGGCATTTACCTGTGATGAGAACTATTTGCTACATGCAGATTTTGGATATGCTAATCCCATTATTGAGTTATTCCAGCACATCCAAAACGTGCATCAAATCGCGCATCACGCTGTGCACTAGGCTGAGCACACTGCATTACATCTGCTTCAGTGTGAGCAGACTTTCTCAAACTGCATTTGATCCTTTCTTTCGGAGGATATGGTGTTTTTTGCGGTTCTATGAGTTTTGTGTTCCATAACGTTTAGAATCAACAGTACTCTTCAGGTTTAACATCAGAAACATTTCCATAACATATTTGGCCACTGTGTTAAATTTCATCTGCACAGGTTTTTATTCTATTTAACATCTCACTGTCAAAAGAAAAGCTTTTTTTTTTTTTTTTTTTTTTTAACTAGCTTCCTCTCCCCTTCAGGGGGATAGGTCATGGGAGTGGCTGTTTTTGGACTTGTTGCAATGAACCGACGGAAGCTATGCTAGCTCTGCCATACAGTGCCCAAGATAGAGAGGCTTTTTTCTCTGTTTGGGTCTGAGGTGCACTAGTGTGAGAGAGATTTGCATGCATGCTGCCTGTTGAATACAAATCTATTTCATGCATATTTATTAGGGATATCCTGAAAAGCCGACTGGTTTGTGGCCTTTGAGGTCTGGAATTGCCCACCCCTGCCCTAGAGCATCATGATTGGCAGTCATGAGACAGCTTGTGAAAATCCTGAAGCCCTTTAAGGATGCCACAGAGGAGTTGAGTGCTAGAAATGCCACCTTGGGAAATGTCACCCCCAAAGTAAACATCCTGCTAGAAAAGTTGGAAGGCTTTCAACAGGATAAGGGAATGAGAGCTGAGATACTATGCTCTCTGGAGTCCTTGGAAAATCAGGTGACAGACAGACTAGAACGTAATCAGAAACCCCACATATATACTCACTAGATTATGTGATCCCCTTGTGAAATGGAGGCTCAACCTGCAGGCCAACAATCTAACACATCTGAAGAGGATGCTGACAGAGGAGGTTTATCGATTAGAACTCCAGAGGTTGAGTCAGAGGAGGGATACAGCATAAGAGGAAACACCATCATTGAGAGGGTCAGACAGTAGAACAAGTCAAAACAGCACCCTATCATCAATACTTAGCACTCCTTCCTCCACTGTAAAACATTAAAGCAAGGTTGCCCTGAAATGATCCTTACTTCTGCCCCAGGCGATTGTGAAAGCAGCTGGGAAGAAAAACACACTTCATACACAAGCATAGGAAATGGCAGCTCAAATCTCTGTCACATGCTACCTCATAGAGACCATCGAGGACATGGACACAGATGTGTGGGCATATTAGTCCCACAAGTCCAGAGTCTGGCCAGACCTAGCGAGAGTGGCTCAGCACTATCTGTCTTGTCTACCAATGAGTATGCTCAGTGAAAGAGTGTTTTCGATGACAGGAGACATAGTGAGCTCTCAATGCTCAAGGTTGTCACCAAACTTGATGAAAAAGATAGTGTTCTTGAAAATTAATCTGCTTTTGCTTGGGTTTCCAGATTTGCCATGAGAGTGATAAGATGAAGGAAATCAATGTTAAGGTCTTGTAGCTGCTTTGTCTGTCTGCCTCCTGTGTCTCAAATACCTCAATAAGAGTAAAAATTTACAAATCTTTTTGTAAAGACAAAAATCCTTTCTCAAAAATTTTTTTTATGATGGACAGTGGTTGTTTCATAAACTTCAACGGATACCATCCAGCTTATACTGCTTGTTACTTTTAATCACAAACAAACCACCGGCCACCTATTTTTCTTTAATTATTTATTTTCTCAAACAAATTTTTTAGAATTCATTGTGAATTTTTGTCTAAAAAATGGGAAATGTCGACCGCTTTTTTCAGAAGGCAAATCTTTCCATTAAATAATTACTTCCCATTTATATGTTCTCCATTATTCATAAAAGTACTTAGCTCAATCCAGTAGTATTCATAGTTCTCAACCAGGTCACCCAATGCTCAATTCACACTGTTAACTGAACCGCTGAGGAAATAGTCAATGGTAGCGCTTTAACCTGACCTGGCCAGATTTCGAGACATCTTCTTCAGGGGAAACCGATTACCCACAACTCATCTCAGCTCACCGATCTTATTCCATCCATTTTTCTTTTGCTTTTCTTCTTACTCGCTAAGGGTCAGATTTTTAAAAAGTACGCCGGATTTTAAAAGATACGCGCGTAGCCGCGCGTATCTTTTAAAATCCGGGGTTGGCGCGCGCAAGGCTGCGCAAAATCGGCAGCCTGCACACGCCGAGCCGCGCAGCCTGCCTCCGTTCCCTCCAAGGCCGCTCCGAAATTGGAGGGAACTTTTTTATGTCCCCCTCCACCTTTCCCTCCCTTCCCCTATCTAACCCACCCCCCAGTCCTAACTAAATCCCCCTCCCCTACCTCTGGCAGGCGTAACTTGCATGCGTCACCGGCTCCCTGTTCCAGCCCAGGCTGCTGAGCTGGAGCACTCGGCCCTGCCCCCGGATCACTGTCACGCCTCTTGCCCCATCCATGGACCGCCGCCATGCCCTGGACACGCCCCTGAACGCTGCGCCACCCCCGACACGCCCCCGACACGCCCCCAAAGCAAAGCCCCAGGACTTACGTGCGTCCCGGGGCTTTGCGCACGTTGGTGGCCTATGCAAAATAGGTGCGCTGGCACGCAGGGCTTTTAAAATCTACCCCTAAGTGCTGTAACCACCTTCTTCCAAAATGGCGAACCTATATTCCCATGCACAGCGTCTTCTTTTTAAAGGGGCAACATCATGCGACCTTTTGATGACGCCAATGGCTCCAGCCTTCTCTTTAAACGCAACATCCCAATCAAAACATCACAGTAACGATAGCCAGTCAACCTGGTCATTTAATCCTGCCGGGGATTCAGTTTTCAATTTGTGAATCCAGAGTTGTTCTCTATAATTAAGCCATAATTACCAAGATTCTCTAACCTTCTTTGTAAGTTAAGATTTTCTCTCATCATAAGAGTATTTTGCTCAGTCACAGGTAGAATTTTACTTTTCAAAACAGTTTCTCAGCATGTTCTTGAATCTTCTGAGATTGCTCATTAAATGCCACAGATATGTTACCCACTGAACCCAGCATGGAATTAATCCTTGACGACAAGGTGGCCTCCAATTTTGTGATGGCAACCAACAGAGATTCCAGCATTATTGTGGCTGCTTATCCATATGACTCAATGGAGTAGAGGATCACAATGAAACCAATTGGGAAGCCCACTTAGGACTGAGAGAACAGGATCTTCCATACCGGAAACCTTGTGCAGCAATCCCATCTGACTTAGGCTCCTAACCTTGGGAGGGATAGGTCCATTGGGACTGAGGGAGATCAATGCCTCCAAAGGAACAGAACCAAAAGGTCCAAGTTCAGAAGTACCAGAAACTTCTTGGCTGGTAAGAGGGCTAAGATAGTGAGGAGGCAGGAAAAGGACTAGGTAGAAAGGCTCTAATACCACTGACCGCCCTGGTCTCCAGACGGTTGATGGACCATGTCGCCTCCACCGCCGACCACGTTCCTTGCGTGGCGCTGCGATCGCAGACCGCGCCCCAGCCCGCTAGACTGGCGTCGGTGGTTACCACCACCCAATCCGGTACGTCGAGGGACACGCCTCGGGCTAGATTCGCCGGATCCAGCCACCAGCCCAGACTGTCCCTGGCCTTCTGAGGGAGCGGAAGGATCATCTGGTAGTCCTGCGAGACCGGCTTCCAATGGGAGAGGAGCGCCCACTGTAAGGGCCGGAAGTGCGCAAACGCCCAGGGGACCATGTCGATGGTGGAACCCATCACCCCCAGGAGCTGCAGGTAGTCCCAGGAGGTAGGCTCCGGTAACGCAGAGAACCGTAGTATGTGATCCCGCAAGGAGAGCGCCTTGTCCTGCCGCAGGAAGACCTTGCCCAATCGGGTGTCGAAGGTCGCCCCCAAGAAGTCCAAACGCTGTGAGGGCACGAGGGAGCTCTTGGAAAAATTCACTACCCATCCCAGGGAACGCAGGAACTGTAACACTCTGGACACCGCTGCTTGGCCTTGGGCGAACGACTTCGCGCGAATAAGCCAATCGTCTAGATAGGGATGGACCAGGATGCCCTCCCTCCGGAGAGCCGCAGCCACGACTATCATGATCTTGGTGAAGGTGCGTGGTGCCGTCGCTAGCCCGAACGGCAGGGCTATGAACTGGAAGTGCTGGTCCAGGATCTTGAATCGAAGGAGACGATGATGATCCGGGCGGATGGGGATGTGTAAGTAGGCCTCCGTGAGGTCCAGGGAGGCAAGGAACTCCCCCCGATGCACCGCTGCGATCACCGACCGCAGCGTTTCCATGTGGAAGCGGAGCACTCGGAGGGACTTGTTGACCTCCTTGAGGTCCAGAATGGGCCGAAACGATCCGTCCTTCTTTGGCACAACGAAGTAGATGGAATAGTGGCCCAAGCCCACCTCTCCGAAGGGCACGGGCGCAATTGCGCCTATCTCCTGAAGCCTGTCCAGCGTTGACTGCACTGCTCGCCGCTTGAGATTCGAGCCGCAGGGGGAAAATATGAAACGACTCTTTGGTGGTCGAACAAGTTCCAATGCGTAACCGTGCCGTACGGTGTCCAAGACCCACTGGTCTGAGGTAATCCGCGCCCACTCCTTGTAGAAGAACTTCAGCCGTCCCCCGATCCTGGGGACGGCGGAGTGGGCGAACCTGGCATCATTGCGAGGGCTTGGGGGAGGGGTTTCCTGCCCCGAGGGCGGTGCGCGCGGGTCTGCGGCCGCGAAAGGAGCGCGACCAGGGCTGGGGCCTGGAAGCGGCCGGCCTGGAGCCCCCCGGCCTGTAGGTCCTGTAACGCCGTTGCGCTCTGGCTCTAGTCCGGGACGAGGCAAACGCCCGGGAAGGGCGATATCTATCCTCCGGAAGACGGTGAACCGCATTTTCCCCCAGCGACTTGATGAGCTGATCCAGATCCTCCCCAAAGAGGAACTTACCCCTGAAAGGCAGGGAGCCAAGACTCGATTTGGAAGACGTATCTGCCGCCCAGTTGCGAAGCCACAGCAGCCGTCTGGCCGCCACCACCGAGACCATAGACCGCGCCAGGACGCGAAACAGGTCATACGAGGCATCCGCCCCGTACGCCACCGCAGCCTCCAATCTGTCCGCCTGGGCAGCCTCCGTCGCAGGCAGATCCTGGGAGGTGAGAAGTTGTTGAACCCACAAGAGGCTTGCCCGCTGGGCGAGGGAACTGCACATCGCTGCTCTCATACCCAGCGCGGAGACCTCGAAGACTCTCTTCAGGAAGATCTCCAATTTGCGATCTTGCGTATCCCGCAAGGCCGTGCCTCCTGTCACCGGGATTGTCGTCCTCTTCGTAACCGCCGAGACTGCGGAGTCAACTCTCGGGACCTTAATGAGATCCAGGAAATCTTGAGGTAGCGGGTACAGTCGTTCCATGGCACGACCCACCTTCAGCGAAGCTTCAGGGGTATCCCATTCTCTCGTGAGGAGCTGCAGGAACGATTCGTGAATGGGAAAAGCCCGCGCTCTCGGGCGCAGGGCTGCCAGGACCGGGTCTCCTTTCTTCGAGGATGTGACCACCGCAGGCGCAACTGGAGCGGGTGGGTCCGGCGGTGGATCCAGATCCAGTTCCTGAATGATGCGTGGTATGAGCTCGTCCAACTCTTCCCTCTGGAAGAGGCGCAGCGTCCGCGGATCGTCCCCCTCCGTCGCGGCGTCCCCCTGTCCCAGATCTGTAAAGTCAGGGTCAAGGTCCAATGGGTCCGGCGCCGCTCCCGCCGCCCCTGGCGAAGTCCGGGCCCGGGCGGGGACACGAGGGGCCCCCGCTCCCGCCACAACGGGGGGGGGCCTGAGCTGAAGGCGAGGCCCGACATAGCTTGGCAGGGGGGGGGTTCCACCGGCGTATCCAGACCCTGCAGGTATGCCGTGTGCATAAGCAGGACAAACTCCGGGGAAAACCCCGGTCTCGCCGAGGGGGCCCTGGCGGGAGGCACATCCGTGGCCTCCTGCCCCTGCGGACCTTGCTCCGGCAGCAAGGCTGGGGGCGAATCCGAATCCGACTCTCTGTCATTCAGCCTCTCCTGAGGTTCATCGGGGCGCCGAGCGTTCAAGATGGCCGCCGTTCCCGCCAGGACTGGGGGAGGGGCCCGCCCACGGCGTCCGGGCAGAGGAGCTAGGAAGGAAAAATCGGCGACGGGCTGTGAGGTGCCTTCCCCCCCGGGAAGGCACCGGGCACAGATGCCCTCACGAGAAATGCGGGACCCCGGTTCGCCGCAGGCCGCGCAGCGAGTCGGCCGCGGCATCGGGACGACGTGAAAACCGCGAAAAAATGAGCCGCGAAACAAAATTCAAAAATGAGCCCTCGGGGTCCCGCGAGCCGAAACGCCGCCGCCGCGGGGGGGCCCGATGGCCTGCACTGCCCGCTGACGAACAAAAAATGCCGCGGGGGGGCCCTCCCGGCCGCACTACCCGCCGGAAAAAAATGCCTGCCTGCCTGCCTTCCCGAGCAGCCCACGAGGCGCCCAAGATGGCCGCGGTCAGGGTCGTAAGCGCGGAGAGGCCGGCACTACCGGCATCCGCGAGGCAACCAGAGGTGTTTGGGGATCTGCAAAGAAGAAAAGAAGAAAGAACCACAATAATACTTCAAGCGATAGGACTTACCCCGTCCGAACAGCGAAGGAAAGGACACACACAGAGGGTAAGCCACGCCTCCCCAAAATTGAATCCCTTAATTACCTTTTTTTTTTTTTTTTTTTTTTTTAACAAACTTGATTCAAAAGCAATAGGCAGTCGCCCAAGAAAACAAGACAAAGATAAAGTCAGAAGCAGAGGCTGAATTGGGAGCACTCCAAATTCCCTACTCGCATCTGCTGGAGTCAGAAAATACTGAACTCCTGCAGAGGGGGTAGTTCTACTTATGGTGACGCCCCCTCAAAGCTTTGGCTGACTCCATCTGCTGGATTGGGGACATAACCCACGGTCTGGACTGATCCAGGTACGTACAGGGAATCCAGAGTTGTTCTCTATAATTAAGCCATAATTACCAAGATTCTCTAACCTTCTTTGTAAGTTAAGATTTTCTCTCATCATAAGAGTATTTTGCTCAGTCACAGGTAGAATTTTACTTTTCAAAACAGTTTCTCAGCATGTTCTTGAATCTTCTGAGATTGCTCATTAAATGCCACAGATATGTTACCCACTGAACCCAGCATGGAATTAATCCTTGACGACAAGGTGGCCTCCAATTTTGTGATGGCAACCAACAGAGATTCCAGCATTATTGTGGCTGCTTATCCATATGACTCAATGGAGTAGAGGATCACAATGAAACCAATTGGGAAGCCCACTTAGGACTGAGAGAACAGGATCTTCCATACCGGAAACCTTGTGCAGCAATCCCATCTGACTTAGGCTCCTAACCTTGGGAGGGATAGGTCCATTGGGACTGAGGGAGATCAATGCCTCCAAAGGAACAGAACCAAAAGGTCCAAGTTCAGAAGTACCAGAAACTTCTTGGCTGGTAAGAGGGCTAAGATAGTGAGGAGGCAGGAAAAGGACTAGGTAGAAAGGCTCTAATACCACTTTTCCTCTTCTCATCCATCAAGAGAAGGTTAAATGAAAAACTTACGTTGGAGGTCAAACTGCAAAAACGCTCCTTTGGTGTATGGCTTTGGAGCGTCACTGCATGCCACATTTTAAGCTCAGTCTGATGATATCACTGAAGGGGCTCTCCATCCTCCCAGCTGCTCCAGATGGGAATCAGTGGTGTCGGGAAGTGCAAGATGTTATCACTGTGCAGGGAGACCCCCAACACCCTCTCCACATTTATGCCATTTTTGATACCACTTTGCTACAGTCTAATTACCTTACAGTTTTTTCCCCTTCTGATGATTTCTTCTCACAAATTTCATTAGAATTGATAAGATAATAATAGTTCTGGAGCCCAGAATACACCTCAATGGTTCCCTCATGGCTTTTAATAGCAAACAAATAAACTAATGAAACAAATAAACAAACGGCAGATTTTCAAAGACCTATGCGCATAAATCCAGGAGGATTTACGTGCATAGGGGGGTTATGCGCGCCGGGCCTATTTTCAAATGGCCCTGCAGTGTGCGTAAAGCCCCGGGACGAGTGTAAGTCCCGGGGCTTGAAAAAGGGGTGGGGTGGGGGCGGGTCTGAGGCGAGGCCGGGTCGGGGCCAGAGGCATCTGACAGAGGGGCCATTGCAGCTCTGTCGGAGGATCGCGTGCCAGCAGCCTGCCGGTGCGCGCAAAAGGTGAAATAAAGATTTTGGGGGGTTAAGTAGAGCTGGGGGGGAAAGGTTAAGGGAAGGGGTGGGAAGGTTAGGTTAGGTTAGGGTGAAGGGAATGGAGGAAGACAGTGCGGCTCGGCACATGCAAGATACACAATTGTTCACCCCCTTGCACGCGCCGATCCTGGATTTTATAACTTGCGCATGCCTGCGCGCGCAAATTATAAAATCGGGTGTTCATGACCTCGTGCTGGGTAGCGCACGCACATGTATGCTCGCACGCATGTTATGAAATTTACCCCATTTTTTTTTTCATATTGAAACTGATGAAACAAATTTGGGTCCTGACAAAAAGAATGAGCAAACCAAAACACATTTTTTTATTCTACTCATCCTTAGTACATACATATTTTAAGCTTTTACAAAAATATTACTTATGTGTATAACTTTCATTTTTATGTGCTGAAACCTTTTGAAAATTTCCTTCTAAATTTTTAACAGCATGCATGTTAAAACAGTTTTAGCACAAGTTTTACTGCATCAGCCATTAAGTCTTTGAAATCCCATAATGATCCCAGTATTCTTAGTTAATTTGAAAGAAGCCCATTGTCAGTTTGCGTGGGCATACTATAACTCAATAGAAAGGACATCTTCTAGAATATGTGAGGGAGGTGGGAATTCTCCATCCTTGTTAGTCTGTCTTTCTCACTGAAAACATGGCACCAAATTTGTTTTGTTATCATGCATATGTGAGTAGATGAAGGGAGGGATTTTGTATTGGTTCTATTGACTCTATCAGCGGCATTTAATACTATTAGCCATTGCTTTATACTATAGCAACTGCAAGAAATAGGAATGAATGGCTTACACTGCAGTGGTTAAAATAATTTATTTCAGGGAGGGTTAAAAGAGTGGTTGAAAAGATATTTCATTCACTCCATATCCTTTGAGATTTGGAGTACTACAGGGATCAGTTTTGTCACTCTTGCTTTTTAACCTTTTTAAAGCTCCAGTAATAGGGTTGATCAATGAATATAGAGTGGACTGATATCTCTCTGCTGATGACAGACAATTAATTGTAATTATGTGTGTTTATGTTTATTTGAATTTCGTTTACTTTTATGTTTTCTGTAATTTTTATGGTTTTGCATGATATATTATGCATGTCGTTTATTGTTTACACAGCTTGGATAATTTGCTTTTACAAGAGGGATATAAAATGCTAATAAATGAAATGAAATGTGATGATCAGTCCTCTGTGATTGCTAATGTGAATGCGTTCATACAGGCATAACTTAAACTCAATCCATCAAAAATAGAGCTGTTGTGGGTTAGTAGGTTTAAGAGGATTGTACACTGAAACCAAGGAGACTATAGCTTGGGTGTGCATTTGGGCTCCCAATTTACCATGCCCACCAATGTGTATCACAAGTTGTTAACTCATTGTTTGTGACCTTCAGATATATTCAGTAGGGGTGTATTTTTCTTGATACTAAAATTTTACTGACTGTAGTATAGGCACTGGTACAGGTAAAAATGGAGAAATTACTTACCTGATAATTTTGTTTTTCTTGGTGTAGACAGATGGACTCAGGACCAATGGTTTATGCTCCCCTGCCAGCAGAGGGAGATGGAGCAAGCTGATGTCACAGCATATATAACCCTGCAGTGACCCCAGCCTGCCAGTATTCTCTTCAAAAGCAACTGTGAACAGACTAGTGAAAAAACTGAATAAAAACATGATTAAAAACTGGTAACCAGAACTGTATTTAACAAAGGTTGCATCCTCTGGGCCTTTACATCGAGACATTAAAACCTGGAAAAAGTGTGTAAGGAGGATCACGTTGCAGCTCGGCAGATATCAATAGGAGACAACAAATTAACCTCTGCCCGAGACACTGCCTGAGCCCTAGTGGAATCAGCCCTAACCTGAGTAGGCAACCACTTTTTGGCATCCTTATACATGGCTGTGACCACCTCCTTAATCCAACAACCTATGATAGCCCCCAAAGCCAAGCATCCTGCTTACTCCCTCCATGGAGAACAAACAGGTGATCCATCTTTCAAAAAGGTTCAGAAACCTCCAGATACTGCATGACAAGTCACCTGACATCCAAGGAACACAAGAGGCGATACTCCTCTGCATCCCTGATCTTATTCAGGGATGTCAAGAAGACGGAATGATTCAAATGAAAGTTCGTGACTATCTTGGACAACAAAGATGGAACAATATGCAGCTGTAACACCCCTGGAGTCACTCGAAGGAATTGCTCCCAGCAAGACAAGGCCTGCAGCTCATAAATTTGATAGGCTGAACAAATAGCCACCATGAACACAGTCTTCAAGGTCAACAACCACAAGAAAAGGCTACGCAGCGGTCAGAACGTAGGGCACGCCAAAAAATCCAGCACCAAATTAAGACTCCACAATGGAACCAGTAACCTCAAGGGAGGCCTAAAATGTTTCACTCCCTTCAAAAAATGGGCCACATCAAGATGAGACGACAAAGAAACACCATCCACCGGGCATCTGAAACAGGCAAGAGCCGCAACCTGCACCTTCAAGGAATTAA
Source organism: Rhinatrema bivittatum (assembly GCF_901001135.1). Lineage (NCBI taxonomy): Eukaryota > Metazoa > Chordata > Amphibia > Gymnophiona > Rhinatrematidae > Rhinatrema > Rhinatrema bivittatum. Next base: position 233,043,484 of record NC_042615.1, on the reverse strand, counting down.
GGGCCAATCCTTTATGCAACCCACCCTGCAAAAAATACAGAATGAGTGGGATCTTAAATGAATGAGGATGAACACCCACTCCTCATACCAGGCCTCAAAAACTCTCCAAACCTGTATATAAGCCAAGGAAGTAGAGAACTTGCACACGCAGAGTAAGGTGGCAATCATCGCAAAGGAATAACAATGCTTTAACAGGCGAACCCTCTCAAGGGCCAAACCATAAGACAGAACAGAGTAAAAGATCTATGTGTGGCAGAAGATGAAGGAGGTCTCCACCAGGAGTCTTCACAAATCTGCATACCATGGATGCCTGGGCCAGTCCAGTGCCACCAGGGGTACTAGCCCCCTGGGGCCTTCAATCTTGCAAATTATCCTGCCCAGCAAGGGCCATGGAGGGAAGGCATAAAGCAATCTGTCTTCTGGCCAGACCTGTATAAGAACGTCTATTCCCAGGGACAAAGGATCTGTCCTGCAACTGTAGAATCGAGGAACCTTCACATTGCGAGAAGTTGCCAGCAGGCCTAGAACAGAAGGCCCCAGTGATCTGCTTTGGTTATGAGGTGTTGGAGTGAATTCTTGGGTACTGCGGTGATGGCCTCTCCCAAGGGGAGGAGCCCCCATGAGGAACCGCAGTACTAGGCTAGACTCTATACACGCAGACACAGAGAAGTTGTATTTATTGTACAGCTCGATGGTACTGCCTGGGGGAGCAGGCAGCAGTGAAGGTAACCCAGCAGAAGTAGTCCAGGGGTCCTCAGCAGAGGAGACCAGTCTCACACTCGAGTAGGTGATAGGCAGCGCGGTGTAGCAGGGACAGGTCCCAGATGTAGACACAGAGTGATGAAGCTGAAAGTGAGACAGACTGAAAGGGTTAGTACTCACTGAAGCAGAAAGCTGTATTGTTGAAGGTCCTGGCAGGCATAAGAACATAAGAACTTGCCATGCTGGGTCAGACCAAGGGTCCATCAAGCCCAGCATCCTGTTTCCAACAGAGGCCAAAACCAGGCCACAAGAACCTGGCAATTACCCAAACACTAAGAAGATCCCATGCTACTGATGCAATTAATAGCAGTGGCTATTCCCTAAGTAAAATTGATTAATAGCCATTAATGGACTTCTCCTCCAAGAACTTATCCAAACCTTTTTTGAACCCAGCTACAATAACTGCACTAACCACATCCCCTGGCAACAAATTCCAGAGCTTTATTGTGCGTTGAGTGAAAAAGAATTTTCTCCGATTAGTCTTAAATGTGCTACTTACTAACTTCATGGAATGCCCCCTAGTCCTTCTATTATTCGAAAGTGTAAATAACCGAGTCACATCTACTCGTTCAAGACCTCTCATGATCTTAAAGACCTCTATCATATCCCCCCTCAGCCGTCTCTTCTCCAAGCTGAACAGCCCTAACCTCTTTAGCCTTTCCTCATAGAGGAGCTGTTTCATCCCCTTTATTTATTTATTTATTTATTTATTTAAAAACTTTTCTATACCATTGCTAAGTTAAATACCATTGCAACGGTTTACATGTAGGCACATATTTAATGTAGGTAAAAGTGTACTATAGTAGAGATGTGAATCGTGTCCTCGATCGTCTTAACGATCGATTTCGGCTGGGAGGGGGAGGGAATCATATTGTTGCCATTTGGGGGGGTAAAATATCGTGAAAAATCGTGAAAAATCGTGAAAAATCGAAAAAACGTAAAATCGCAAAACCGGCACATTAAAACCCCCTAAAACCCACCCCCGACCCTTTAAATTAAATCCCCCACCCTCCCGAACCCCCCCCCCCCCAAATGACTTAAATAACCTGCGGGTCCAGTGGCGGTCCGGAACGGCAGCGGTCCGGAACGGGCTCCTGCTACTGAATCTTGTTGTCTTCAGCCGGCGCCATTTTCCAAAATGGCGCAGAAAAATGGCGGCGGCCATAGACGAACACGATTGGACGGCAGGAGGTCCTTCCGGACCCCCGCTGGACTTTTGGCAAGTCTTGTGGGGGTCAGGAGGCCCCCCCCAAGCTGGCCAAAAGTTCCTGGAGGTCCAGCGGGGGTCAGGGAGCGATTTCCCGCCGCAAATCGTTTTCGTACGGAAAATGGCGCCGGCAGGAGATCGACTGCAGGAGGTCATTCAGCGAGGCGCCGGAACCCTCGCTGAACGACCTCCTGCAGTCGATCTCCTGCCGGCGCCATTTTCCGTACGAAAACGATTCGCGGCGGGAAATCGCTCCCTGACCCCCGCTGGACCCTCCAGGAACTTTTGGCCAGCTTGGGGGGGGCCTCCTGACCCCCACAAGACTTGCCAAAAGTCCAGCGGGGGTCCGGAAGGACCTCCTGCCGTCCAATCGTGTTCGTCTATGGCCGCCGCCATTTTTCTGCGCCATTTTGGAAAATGGCGCCGGCTGAAGACAACAAGATTCAGTAGCAGGAGCCCATTCCGGACCGCTGCCGTTCCGGACCGCCGCTGGACCCGCAGGTTATTTAAGTCATTTGGGGGGGGGGGGTTCGGGAGGGGGGGGGATTTAATTTAAAGGGTCGGGGGTGGGTTTTAGGGGGTTTTAGTGTGCCGGCTCACGATTCTAACGATTTATAACGATAAATCGTTAGAATCTCTATTGTATTGTGTTCCATAACGGTTTAAGACGATATTAAAATTATCGGACGATAATTTTAATCGTCCTAAAACGATTCACATCCCTAGACTATAGTACATTCTAACAGGTGCCGTCAAAGGTTCGGTTACAATATATCATTAAACATAGACATTTAGTGAAGTAGTTCATGACCAATTGTACCAAGGTACTTACACCGGTAGTTTTGTCACATATAGTATTATCGTTATGCTTTATTGTGGTGTGGAGTTCATAGACTAATCTACTGTACAGTCCTCGGACTGTGTGTTGATGCCTTTCTGTCTTTTCCTGAATAATTTCTCTTTATTTTCCTGTCTCTTTATAAAATGCTTGTTTAAAAAGCCATGTTTTTAAACTTTTCTTAAATGTCTTGAGATCACTTTGTAGTCTGATCTCTGGAGGCATTGTGTGTTCCAGATTATGTGTCCTGCTAGTGATAGGGCTCTTTTTCTCACTTGGGTTAGTTTAGCACTTTATTTGCTGATCGGAGGTTCCTGTGTGGAATGTGTACTCATAATGCTGTGTTCAACCAGTCTGATTTCTCATCATAAATTAGTTTGTGAATGATACATAGGGTTTTGTATTTAATTTTGTGTTCAATTGGTAGCCAATGTAACTCTGCTAGGGTTTCAGTTATATGGTCCCTCTTTCTTTTTCCAGTTAGTATTCTAGCTGCTGTGTTTTGGTTGCCCTTCTCTGTACCTTCTCCATCGCAACTATATCTTTTTTGAGATGCGGTGATCAGAATTGTACACAGTATTCAAGGTGCGGTCTCACCATGGAGCGATACAGAGGCATTATGACATTTTCAGTTCTATTAACCATTCCCTTCCTAATAATTCCTAACATTCTATTTGCTTTTTTGACTGCTGCAGCACACTGAGCCGACGATTTTAAAATATTATCCATTATGATGCCTAGATCTTTTTCCTGGGTGGTAGCTCCTAATATGGAACCTAATATCGTGTAACTACAGCAAGGGTTATTTTTCCCTATATGCAACACCTTGCACTTGTCCACATTAAATTTCATCTGCCATTTGGATGCCCAATCTTCCAGTCTTGCAAGGTCCTCTTGTAATGTATCACAGCCTGCCTGTGATTTAACTACTCTGAATAATTTTGTATCATCCGCAAATTTGATAATCTCACTCGTCGTATTCCTTTCCAGATCATTTATATATATATTGAAAAGCACCGGTCCAAGTACAGATCCCTGAGGCACTCCACTGTTTACCTTTTTCCACGGAGAAAATTGACCATTTAATCCTACTCTCTGTTTCCTGTCTTTTAACCAGTTTGTAATTCACGAAAGGACATCCTATTCTTCCAAAAAGCTTGAAGCAATCCCCATAGGGAAATACATGTCCACCATCTGCTGGAGATGTGCTAGTCTGTCCACAGTTGCTTTTGAAGAGAATACTGGCAGGCTGGGGTCGCTGCAGAGTTACATTTACTGTGATGTCAGCTTGCTCTGTCTCCATCTGCTGGCAGGGGAGCATAACCCACTGGTCCTGAGTCCATCTGTCTACATGCTAGGAAACTGGCTATTGAAATGCCCTTTATTAAGGTCTTCCTGCTGTAAGATTAAACAAGTTAATGCTGCTTCAGAATAAAGGTGCCCATCTGATTAAGAGAAATAGACCTTATGATCACATTACCCTATCTTCCATAGCCTGCATTGGCCTCTAGTGGAGAAGATGGCCTAATTTAATTTACTTTCTATTGTTTTCAAGTGTCTTCATCAAGGTATTTCATGTTATTTGGCTTCCCAAAGAATCCTGAGATCATTATAATAGGCTCTATTGGCAATCCCAAAATATCATGAAGTACAGTTGTCCATTATTAGGCAGAATGCTTTAGTATGTTGAGGTCCAACTCTATTGAATGCAATTCCCTGGGAGTCTCAACTTGAGCTCAGTTAGCTCTCATTTTAGAAAACAAATTAGACCTGATTTTTTGAGCAGTTTTATGGAAAAGGTTTGAATATTTTTTTAGATTAAGGGGGTCATTTTCTAAAGCTAGCGCATGTGAAAAGGGACGTTTCGAAAGCGAAAAGTCCTTTTTCGTGTGAGATAGCTAAAATGGGGCGGAGTCAGGGGCAGAGTTAGCCCCAGAAGAGGAGGAGTCAGGGCGGACGCCGCGAAGACAGCATGGATGGCGAAAAGGTAAGGAGCCTTTTCGCTTTCAATTTCGCACCCAATAGCACCATCTTTTACGATAGTGCTATTGGGTGCGAAAGCGGCAGCTATCGCACCGCGGAGGTGCGATCGCTGCTGGCTATCGCAGGCCTGCCCCTCACTTCGCCCCCCACCCCCCAGTACCGTGCGATTCATGCCGCCGAGGTATGTTAGAAAATCTAGGCCTAAATTACTTTCCTTTTCCAAATCCAAGCTGAGTTAAAATTATAGGGATGTGAATCGTTTTTCAACGATTAAAATTATCGTCCGATAATTTTAAAATCATCTTAAATCGTTAAAGAACACAATACAATAGGAATTCTAACGATTTATCGTTAAAAAATCGTTTTTTTGGTTAGTGCGCACTAACCATTGTTAGTGCGCACTAACAGAAAATGATACAAATTGACACTTTTCAGGTCAGTTAAGGTCAGTTTAGGAATGAATATGTATTCCTATTGGCTGGCTGCCCTCTTATTTATTGATGTTACCAATGGTCACACTGAGGTGATGGTTGGGGGGATGGGAAATGGAAACGGTTGGTAGCTTGACAAAAAAAGTAATGTGATCAGTCAATGTGACTAGAACTTGTGCCCTTGTGATCTTCCTGCATGCAGTGCCGTATCCCTGATACTGGGAGTGTTGGGATCTTCCTGCACGCAGTGCCCTATCCCCGATACCGGGGGTGTTATGATCTTCCTGCATGCAGTGCCCTATCCCTAATACCAGGAGTGTTGTGATCTTCCTGCACACAGTGCCATATCCCTGATACTGGGAGTGTTGTGATCTTCCTGCACACAGTGCCCTAACCCTGATACCGGGAGTGTTGTGATCTTCCTGCACGCAGTGCCCTAACCCTGATACCGGGAGTGTTGTGATCTTCCTGCACGCAGTGCCCTATCCCTGATACCGGGAGTGTTGTGATCTTCCTGCACTCAGTGCCATATCCCTGATACTGGGAGTGTTGTGATCTTCCTGCATGCAGTGCCCTATCCCTGATACCAGGGGTGTTGTGATCTTCCTGCACACAGTGCCCTATCCCTAATACCAGGGGTGTTGTGATCTTCCTGCACACAGTGCCATATCCCTGATACTGGGAGTGTTGTGATCTTCCTGCACACAGTGCCCTAACCCTGATACCGGGAGTGTTGTGATCTTCCTGCACGCAGTGCCCTAACCCTGATACCGGGAGTAGTGTTGTGATCTTCCTGCACGCAATGCCCTAACCCTGATACCGGGGGTGTTGTGATCTTCCTGCACACAGTGCCCTATCCCTAATACCAGGGGTGTTGTGATCTTCCTGCACACAGTGCCATATCCCTGATACTGGGAGTGTTGTGATCTTCCTGCACACAGTGCCCTAACCCTGATACCGGGAGTGTTGTGATCTTCCTGCACGCAGTGCCCTAACCCTGATACCGGGAGTGTTGTGATCTTCCTGCACGCAATGCCCTAACCCTGATACCGGGGGTGTTGTGATCTTCCTGCACACAGTGCCCTAACCCTGATACTGGGAGTGTTGTGATCTTCCTGCACGCAGTGCCCTATCCCTGATACCGGGGGTGTTGTGATCTTCCCCCACTGAGCAGGGATATGGCACTGCATGCAGGAAGATCACAACACTCCTGGTATTAGGGATAGGGCACTGCATGCAGGAAGATCACAACACTCCCGGTATTAGGGCTAGGGCACAAGTTCTAGTCACATTGACTGATCACATTACTTTTTTTGTCAAGCTACCAACTGTTTCCATTTCCCATCCCCCATATATTGTCAGTGGGAACCTTGGTAACATGAATAAATAAGAGGGCAGCCAATAGGAATACATATTCATTCCGTTAGTGCGCACTAATCGGAAAAACCGATTTTTTAACTAAAAAATCGTGCCAAACACGATTTTCTTCTCCTGCCAGACGATTTCGATCGTTAAGACAATTGGGCAAATGATTCACGTCCCTATAAAATTATGGTGCTGTAGTTATTTCCCTAGCCAAGAAGATTTACAATGTAAGTTTTGAGACAATGGAGGGTGAAGTGACTTCTCAAGATCACAAAGAGTATCTGTGGGAACAGCAGGATTTAAACCCTGGCTTCCCTGGTTCCCAGCTTGCTGCTCTAACAAGTAGGCTACTCCTAGGATCTGATCTGGAGCTGAGTCAGTGGTCCATTGATGATCACTCTGTTTAATGTGGGTCACTATGTGGGGATTGAGGATTGGGTGGGGATTGAGATCTGGTTGATGATGAAATGGATTAGGATTGCAGTGGTTAGGTGGTATTATTTTTATGCAGTTACTGATGTTTGCAATTTGTTGAGGATGGGGGGGGGGGGGGGGGGGAATGGCAAAATGATAGGTTGCACCCAGATGCTTTTAATTTATGAGATTATTGATGTACTGTTTATATTCAGTGAGGAGGGTGGGGAAGATAAAACGAGGGTGGTCACATTAGAAACAAAATTTTAAAACACCAAATTACAACATATGGGCAATTCCTTTTAAAGACTCTTACATAGCCAATCCTGTGCCATTTATCTGCAAGACCTTACTGTATTGAAAAAATGTGTCCTTTTATGTTCAATATAGTGCATGTCATAGTATAGACATTTTTAGTTTGGTACAAAAAGCTTAAGTTATATGACAGTGAAAATAGTTATTTCTGACCTTATGGCCTAAGAACAAAGAAAAGCTTGATATTAAATCTGGCTGAGTGGTTGACATTTACTGAGGTTCTGAGGCTCCTTGGCTTCAGTCATCTATTAAAATACCACTTCCTGACTGACTGTTTTGTACTAGTTTCAAACTGTATATACACAGAGCTACTGAAAAATCAAGAATGTTTGGTATGAACATTTAGGAAAATCAATTAAAAATGCCCATAAAGGCTACAGCTCCATCAGACAATGCAATACGTTTGTATACACTAACTATATGAATGTGTTTGGGAATATGAGGTGGGAAATCATTTAACTGTAATGGAAGACTGTGTAGAATGACTGAAAGCAGATGCTAGAGGCTTCTCTACATACAAACTATAAAACAATCCAGAATCTTGAAGCTCTTCACCTCAACTTTTGGTTTACATGGGAAAGAAAGCAAACATTTGTATACACTTTGAGGTTCCTGGTATACGCAGTATGTCATTATTCTGGTTCTGCTGGCCCTGTCAGTCAATACTTCTCCCCTGAAGGGTTTAGATGCCTTGGTATTGGCCAGATATGCATGCTACTGACTCCTTAAAGCAGGTTTTTCCAATATATCTTCACTGATTTATGACACAGTTTGAGCTAACAGTCACAGAGAGTCTTGCATTATGTCTTGGGCTTTGTAAATCTATCCTTCCCCCTTTTTGAAGAATTCATGCCAGGATTTGGAGGGACTGCATGAACTAAGCCCTGGTACTAATTGTGCCCTCTGCTTTTATAACTATACCTAGAAAAGGAGGCTACACTAGCAACAGTCCTTAACACACAGTTTCTGATGCATAGCTCAGAGTTTTAAATAATGCCTGGATATATTCTTAGGCACCAACACATAAAGAGAAATAATGCTATTTCATGTAAATATTTTTTACATACATTTATTATATCAAAAAACACTTATTCTATAAAGAACTCAATGTATCTAAACAATTAAAAACTATCTATCCAGACCTACATCATGTACACCATTAAAAACATGTAATTGTACATATTAATTTTTCTCAATATCATAAATACATTTTATTCAACAATTCTTCTCTTATATCTTAATAATTCTATAAATTTCTTACTCCAAAAATACTTTCTTATCAACAATTCTTTAAAAACTTATTTTCCAAATACTTTTCAATAAATGTCTCTACTAGAGATGTGAATCGGAACCAGAATCGGTTTGGATTTCGGTTTGGATTCACATGTGGTTTTTTTTTCATCAGGCCCGATCGCGGTTTTGTTTATCGGCTGCGCCCGAGCCGATAAACAAAAAACCCACCCATACCCTTTAAAACTAATCCCTTTGCTTCCCCACCCTCCCGACCCCCCCAAAAACATTTTACAGGTACCTGGTGGTCCAGTGGGGGTCCTGGGAGCGATCTCCCGCTCCCGGGCCGTCGGCTGCCACTAATCAAAATGGCGCCGATGGCCTTTGCCCTTACCATGTGACAGGGTATCCGTACCATTGGCCGGCCCCTGTCACATGGAGGGAGCACTGGATGGCCGGCGCCATCTGCTTACTAGAGTCTAGCCTATGGTTGTGGTTCCCCACAGGGCCCCTCCCCATGGGAGGAGTCATCGCAACTTCGACTAAAAGTCCACAATATGCCACATACCCTTGGCATTTTTTATTACTTTGTGCTATTTGCAATTCTAGCACTATGCCTTGGAGGGGTCAGTGCTCTTTAGCATGTATTATCTCTATAATTACCATAGCTGTTGAAGTAACAAATGGAACTAAATCTAATTTAATGAACAATTCATAGTTTTCCTCTACCAGCCATGTGTACTTAACATGTGCATGGCTTAATCTTTCTTAGAAGCATATCTTACTGGTAGGATCAACCAGGTAGCCATGCTTCTGACATTAAGAAACACAGGTGTATAAACATAAGAAAGGACATAACAATATTCTTACATTGCACAGTATCTTCAGAAAACCTTGTAACACCTGAGAGAAAGAATTACAGAAAAAAATCAAATTATTTACAGTTGTTAGAAGTATGGTACATTTCTTCAGAGAAAAATAAGATCAAGGTTTTTGAGATCTCATAATTATCTGACAATTCTTGTCTAGGAATATCAATGCCAGGTAATTGTTAATAGCTATTAAAAGTAATTTTAATGTTGGATTAATTTAAACTTGTTTGCTTATTTATAGTACGGTAGATGTAAATTAATTTTGTTTCATAGAAAAAAATCTGATTTGGTGTCTACCATTTTAATTTCCCTTTCCAATTTATCCCTGTTCTCCCTCTCTATCTCCTAGAGATCAGACTGGGTGAGGCTTGAAACATAGAAACATAGAAAAATGATAGCAGAAAAAGACCATATGGCCCATTTAGTCTGCCCATCCGTCCAATTAATTTAGCATTATCATTCCTATCACTTCCTTAGAGATCCCCTGTATTTATCCCATGGTTTCCTGAATTCAGATACTATTTTTGTCTGCACTACCTCCATTAAGATTCTTTTCTATGCATCCACAACCCTCTCTGTAAAGAAATATTTCCTAAGTTTACCTTTCAACCTAATTGCATGATCCCTCATTCTAGATCCTCCTTTCCATTGAAAGAAGCTTACCTCCTGTGCATAGAAACCTTTGAGATATTTGAATGTGTGTATTATATCTCCCCTAACTTGCCATTCCTCCAGGGTGTACATGTTTAGATCTGTTTGTTTGTTTGTTTATTTATTTATTTATTTATTTATTTATTTAGGGACTTTTATATACCGGTATTAGTAGGGAATTCATACCGGTTCACATTTGAACAGCAGGTTTGAAAGTACATATTAACAGGGAGAAAGATCTTAAGTCTAGAACAAAGATCATTGACCATTTTAGTAGCCATCCTTGGGACTGACTCCATCCTGTTTATATTCTTTTGAAGGTGAAGTCTCCAGAATTATACATAGTATTCCAAGTGAGGTCTCATCAGGGACCTATACAGGGGCAATATCATCTCCCTTTTTCTGCTGAGCATTCCTCTGCCTACACAACCAAGCATATTTATGTTTTTTTACTGGTGCTTTATCCACCTGTTTGGCCATCTTAAGGTTATCAGATACAATTACTCCCAGATCCCACACTTCTTTTGTGCTTCAAAAATTTCAACTCCAATAATATACACTTTCCTTGTTTTCTTACTTCCTAAATGCATTACTCTGCATTTTTTAGCATTAAATCTTAGCTGCCAGACCTTAGACCATTTCTTGACCTTTTCTAGATCCCTCATGTTTTCCACACCTTCCTAGCTGTCTACCCTGTAACAGATTTTTGAATCATTGCCAAAAATAAGTAAATAGGCTTGGGCCTTAACTTATTTATTCAGTGGGAAGAGGACCTTTCCAAGAGTGACTCTTTCAAGCAACATTATAGGCCCCTACATTTCTTTCCTTATCATTTGCCTATCACCACCACAGTGGGAGTGGTTTCCATTTGAATGATGAGTTACATTAGGGTGCTTGCTGTTCTATTCCTGTTGTCTTTGAGATTCTTTCCAAATCCTCTTCCCTTATGTTATTTTCTGACTCTTGGTCTTGCCCTGGTAATCTGTTGATTTACACAGGCTTCACTCTGTTATTTTTAATGGTTTCATGCTTTCTTAGAGTTCATCTTCAAATTGCCTTCACTTACGATTTTTATGACTATTGGTTTCCTCCAGTATTTAGTCTTCAACAGATTATACCACAGCAAAAGGCAGAGGCAGCAGAAGTACGGTTCCAAAAACCAGGACTTCACTCTTTTATTATTACTGTACTTCAGGTGATGGAGGCAGTATTTGTAAAAACTGATTCAGAAGAACAATCATGTCCTGTATTCCCTGAATCACAGGATCTTAAATTGCTCGTGGCTAAAGAGCATTTGATGCCTCTAGTCAGTAGCATCTTAGTTTCCAGTGAAGACTAACTCCAAGCCTTAACACCAGGTCCTTCATCTAATAATGCCATACGGAAATGCCATCAGGCCTCCTTCAGGGATTTTATCTGGTTTTTCCCTGCCTAGGGTTTCTACCAATTTGATTGGTGCCCTTTCCCCATCATTTGTAGTTTTGGGTTTTCTTTCCATTTTGGGTAGCTTCTTTGCACCTCATGATGCTTTGGGGTCTTCATGCCACTTTTTACATTTACTTTGACCCTCTATCACTGCCTTGGGGGGGGGGGGGGGTTCTGCCTCTTGTTGTTTTATTCCTCCTTCATGGTACCTTTAGTTATTCATGCCACACTCTTGGTTTTGCGTTTTCCCTCATGTACAGCTTTTGGGAGTTCATGGCAATGTTTGTGTCAGTTGCCCCAATTTTTGGAGCCTTGGGGTGTTTTGGCCACCTCTGCAGCTGCTTTGCTCCTCTGATGGTTCCCCGTAGAATGCCTGCCACTGCAGGTAGCATTTTGCCCTATTGTGCATCCTTGGGCTCTTCATAGCACTTTTGGAGCCAAATTGAAATAGTATTAATGTGTTGGCATGCTTTAAACCTTCTGATGATGTCTACCTACCAGCTTCATTAGAAATGATTAGAAAACCCAATCTGGGAGTCTCAGATTGCAAATTGTTTTTGTTAGAAATGAATTGATTGAATGTGACCTACCAAACAAATGAACAAACCAAAGTGAATTTCTTGATTCTGCACATGCCTAATACATATAGCTCAAGATAGACTGACACTGGTATTGATGACCTCAAGCAAAACAGTATTTTCTCTGGAATAAAACTCTGAATAATATTACACCCATCTGTCCATTTGTTTTGATTTCTTATTGATGGTCTGTCCTGTGGCTGACTTCAGAAGGGATAACTTACTCTGCATTGGTTCAATTGCTTTTTCAATTCCTTCATACATATGCCTGATATTATCAGTATCTGCAGAAATTTGAATGCCATCTTATATCTGTAGTAAGTATACATTGGCACAGTATCTAGTTATCCATTTCATAGTGTTTCCAACTGCTCTTAACTCTTCCAACGTCTTTTGGTGTGTGATTTCCAGAGGAATAGCTGCATTAGTCTGTAATTGAAAAAAATATAGAAGAGCTTGTGGCACATTATAGACTAATGGATCTATTGAAGCATATGCTGGTGGTACATAATAAACTAACAGATCTATTGATATATAAGTTTCAAGGACAAGAGTCTATATCGTATTGACTCAAGGCATGCTTACATTTTATGTAAGCAATGCATTTTGCTTCACTGACTGGGATCATCTCATTTGAGTGTGCTTCAAAATAGTTGGTAGTCTTCTTATCCTTTTTGCCAAAGGCTATTAGGGCAGTCTTATAGATATAAGGCTGATTTTGAAAGGAATATATATACTTATAAATGAGGTTAGGTGTCTGAATTCTGCTGAATGAAAAACTTCTCATCTCAATGCCTAAATGTGAGTACCATCCAAGGACACTTCATCACATGGCATTGCTAGGTGATGCCATGTTATGTAGGTCAGAGGTGCCAGAAGGAGAGAGATTGTGTTAGGTACCTTGGCCCTTGGGGATTTGGGCTGGGTCCCCTTACCTCTGTGAGCAGGAAGCCTGCTCCAGTGTCCCCCGCCGCTGCTGCATCCCAACGCGGTTCATCGCTATTGCAGCCTACTCATGGTGCTCTCGACGCCGCTGAGGCTGCAGTGATCCCTGGGCCCCCTAGGCGCGCCTGCGCCTAGGCTAAATTTAAAGGGCCAATGGTAGGAAAGTTCCCCGTGGCTCGGGATGATGACGACAGGCAAGGCAGGTATAAATATCCTGCCTTGCCACTTCCTCCTCGCCTCGGCAACAGGTCCAGCTCCTGGTGAGTGAGGTTGTTTTCATCCTGATCCCTCGTTCCTGTGGTTCTTCTGCCTCCTGCTCTGGATCCTGCTCCTGCTCCTGCTCCAGCCCTAGTCCTTTTCCAGCTCCTGCTTCTGTCCAGTTCCTCCTCATCCCTGCTCTCTTTGATTGATCTTCTGGCTCCGACCCTGCTTGTCTCCTGGTTTCTACTTGTCTGCTGCCTGCCTTGATCTTCAGCCTGGTGCTACGTCTCTGCTTGTTCGCTGCCTGCCCAGACCTCGGCCTGGTCTTCACTTCATGGAGTCTGCTGCCTGCCTCAACCCTTGGTATGTCCGACCTGTCTTCTGCCTGCCATCTGAGAGACCTGCACCTAAGTCCTGCCGGCCCCGGCACCTAAGGACTCTACCCATGGGAAATGTGGGCTGGTATAGGTGAAGGTCCTGTTGGGTTCTCTCTCCCAGAGCCACCTCCCGATGACAAGGACCACTAGGGGCCTCTTCTTGGTGGTGGCAACAATCTTGTCTCGGCTGAAGAGTCCACCTTCCTTATAGATTGCATCCCTTCTGCTGGCAAAGATTGAAAGAGATAGAAGACCCTCTGCAATCATAAGCTGAGATTCAGGAGTGGTGTGTGTATATGTGTGTTGGATGGGGAGGCAGTCAGACGTTTTTCAGTGTAGGAGAAAAAATATTTACATTTTTGATAAAAGATGAAGGCAAAATTATTTGCTTCGGTATATAGCACTAGAGAAAGCTGATTAGGGTTTTAAATGTCTGCAGTTTGTTTCGTGTATATTAGGTTTTACGTGCGCTTTTAATTGAAATATATGTATTTTATGAATGTATTATAATTGCTAGTGACAACGAACAGTCATTTCATTAAATAAATAAAATATTGTATTGGGGTTCAGAAGGGAGAGGGACACAGCCCAGGGGAAAGGGGGAAAATGGTGACAACACAGGACTTAGCCAGCTAACACTGATTTCAGCACAGGACCTGCTATGTTTAGGTACAAATTTTTAGCCAAGACCATATGGCCTAAATCTAGGCGACCATAATTCGATCACCAGTAGATATAAAAGAGTTTTCAGTTGAAAACATCAGTGCATAAATTCAATTGAAAACTCTTGTAAATCTAGTCAGTCAAAAGTTGGCCTGCTAGATGAAATTCATCCAATTTCTCTCAGTGGTTCCCTTTTCTGCTGAACACTTAAAACAAGGAGGGTGTGTGTGTGCAGAGGGCGGTACAAGTGAGTAGTGCTTTCTCTACAGTGTCAGCATATAAGCCAAGCCCACGGTTTTCTGCAGCAGATTTTTCAAGATTTTGAGGCAAGAGCTGACAAATTCTGTAGCAGAATTTTCAAAATTCTGTGGCAATTATGTGGTAGATTTGCATAATTTTTCATATATTTGCAATTTAGATAATTTTTATAAAGTAAAAAAAAAAGACATTAAGTTGTTTTCTGAAATTTCCATGTCCAGTTAATTTATTTGGTTCTTTATTAGAGAAAAAGGGATCTTAATGATTGTGGCTCAGGATGAAGGAAGGGAAGGGAACAGGGAATGGGAAGAGAGGAGATCGCAGAGGAGGGAAATGAAGAAGAAATCTTCGGCAACAGGAGGGGTAGAGAGAATAGGAATGGAGGGGAACAACGACAGAGAGAGGGAGGAGAGGATGGGGCATTCAGGGAGAATAAGGAAAGGGAGGGAAGGGGAAAAAGAGGGATTAGGAATGGAAATAAGGGAAAGGAGGGAAGAGGGATCAGGAATGGAGAGGAGGAGGCAGGATCAGGATTTTGGAGATGGGAAGAAAAGGAATACTGGAGGATGGTGGTGGAAGAGAAGGAGGGAAGATTGGGATGAAGAAGTGAAGGAGGAGAGGGGAAAGACTAGGGATGGGGTGGAGGAGGAAAGGAGGGAAGACTGGGAGGGTAGAAAAGGAAGCCATAGCCCCCGAATCCTTTCTCTTATCCTCTCTTCCAAAGCCTCTTTGATATCCTCTCACCCCATTTTAGGTGACACTCTAAGCTTTTCAAACCCATTGAAGCTTATGGACTATTGGAGAACAGCACGTTATTGACTGGAGAATGCCCAGCTTAAAGTGGGCAGTAATTGCCAAGGAGATATGAAAATGTCTTCTATCATCATAAGCAATCCCTATGGCCCATTCTCTATGCCAATCAAGCAAAAGTTTGAAAACAGTGACCCTGCCTTATGTGCTGTGTCATGAAGCAAAGCTAGAGTTTCCTTTCAAGGCACAAGCACAGGAAAAGCAATATGTAGGGATGTGAATCGTTTTTCAACGATTAAAATTATCGTCCGATAATGTTTATATCGTCTTAAATCGTTATAGAACACGATACAATAGAAATTCTAACGATTTATCGTTAAAAATCGTTAAATCGTGTTAGTGCGCACTAACTCGAGTTAGTGCGCACTAACTCCCCGTTAGTGCGCACTAACTGAAAATGATACAAATAAACACTTTCCAGGTCACTGAAGGTCAGTTAGGAATGAATATGTGTTCCTATTGGCTGGCTGCCCTCTTATCTATTGATGTTACCAAGGTTACCACTGAGGTGATGGTTGGGGGGATGGGAAATGGAACTGGAAAGTAACGAACACCAACAGAAAATGAAACAAAGTGTTCACACTTCCCAGGTCAGTAAAGGTCACTTAGGAATGAATATGTATGTATGTATTCCTATTGGCTGGCTGTGCTCTTATCTATTGATGTTACCAATATGGTTGGGGGGATGTGAAATGGAAACAGTTGGAAGCTTGACAAAAAAGTAATGTAATGATCAGCACTCACGTGACTAGAACTTGTTTGTTTATTATTTTTGTTAGCAGGCACCTGAAATGCTAGTGCATGTTGAATTTGCCAATCACTGTGCATTTTAGAAAGGTGGTCCTGGCTGGAACTGTACACAGTTCAAATATATGTAATTGATTGTTGGTAAGTGTATTTTTTAAGTAGCCACACTGGCACCAGTATGTTTACTTTTCCTCCTACTTAACTCACTAGCTCAGCTTTGTAAGAAGGGCTTCTCTGCTTGTGTTTTGTTTTTGTTTGGTGTGAGGAGAGCAGAAACATCAGATCTTTATTCAATCTACTACAGTCATCTCTTACAGTGCCCTATCCCTATTAATACCAGGAGTGTTGTGATCTTCCTGCACACAGTGCCCTAACCCTGATACCAGTCTGAGACAGCTCCCTCCCTGCATTACTAGTGAGAGCCTGGCTTCACAGACAGGGGGGAGCTGCCTGACCCTCACTCCTGACTTCCCCCATGTCCCAGCTAGTGAATGGTGTGTGGGTGAGGGGGGGGGGGAGGATGGTGAAGTCTGAGACAGCTCCCTCCCTGCATTACTAGTGAGAGGCTGGCTTCACAGACAGGGGGGAGCTGCCTGACCCTCACTCCTGACTTCCCCCATGTCCCAGCTAGTGAATGGTGTGTGGGTGAGGGGGGGGGGGGGGAGGATGGTGAAGTCTGAGACAGCTCCCTCCCTGCATTACTAGTGAGAGGCTGGCTTCACAGACAGGGGGGAGCTGCCTGACCCTCACTCCTGACTTCCCCCATGTCCCAGCTAGTGAATGGTGTGTGGGTGAGGGGGGGGGAGGATGGTGAAGTCTGAGACAGCTCCCTCCCTGCATTACTAGTGAGAGGCTGGCTTCACAGACAGGGGGGAGCTGCCTGTCCCTCACTCCTGACTTCCCCCATGTCCCAGCTAGTGAATGGTGTGTGGGTGAGGGGGGGGGGTGGATGGTGAAGTCTGAGACAGCTCCCTCCCTGCATTACTAGTGAGAGGCTGGCTTCACAGACAGGGGGGAGCTGCCTGACCCTCACTCCTGACTTCCCCCATGTCCCAGCTAGTGAATGGTGTGTGGGTAAGGGGGGGGGGGGGGAGGATGGTGAAGTCTGAGACAGCTCCCTCCCTGCATTACTAGTGAGAGGCTGGCTTCACAGACAGGGGGGAGCTGCCTGACCCTCACTCCTCCGGGGTATTGTGATCTTCCTGCACACAGTGCCCTATCCCTGATACCAGGGGTGTTGTGATCTTCCTGCATGCAGTGCCCTATCCCTATTAATACCAGGAGTGTTGTGATCTTCCTGCATGCAGTGCCCTATCCCTATTAATACCAGGAGTGTTGTGATCTTCCTGCATGCAGTGCCCTATCCCTGATATCGGGATGTGTGCAAGAAGATCACAACACCCCCGGTATCAGGAATAGGGCACTGTGTGCAGGAAGATCACAACACCCCCAGTATCAGGAATAGGGCACTGTGTGCAGGAAGATCACAACACCCCTGGTATTAGGGATAGGGCACTGTGTGCAGGAAGATCACAACACTCCTGGTATTAATAGGGATAGGGCACTGTGTGCAGGAAGATCACAATACCCCTGGTATCAGGGTTAGGGCACAAGTTCTAGTCACATTGACTGATCACATTACTTGTTTTGTCAAGCTACCAACTGTTTCCATTTCCCATCCCCCATATACTGTCAGTAGGAAACTTGGTAACATGAATAAATAAGAGGGCAGCCAATAGGAATACATATTCATTCCTAAACTGACCTTAACTGACCTGAAAAGTGTCAAATTGTATCATTTTCAGTTAGTGCGCACTAACTCCCAGTTAGTGCGCACTAACTCCCGTTAGTGCGCACTAACTCGAGTTAGTGCGCACTAATCGGAAAAAACGATTTTTAACGATTTTTTAACTAAAAAATCGTGCCTAAGACGATTTTCTTGCCCTGCCACACGATTTCTATCGTTAAGACGATATGGAAAACGATTCACATCCCTAGCAATATGTGTTTCCCAAGCAGCAAGGTCCATATTTTGAAATCACTGGTCTGCTGTAAAGGAGAGGCAAAAGCCAAAACTCTATATCAGGAGATTCTACATGTATTTGTAAGATAATGAATCGTTTTTATGAATGTGCATTAGTTTTGTTTTCTTTTACTTTACATGCAGACATTTTTCATGCACATAAAATTGGTTTTATGCACATACATGAATGTGTTCACATATAATAATGCACCTTACATTTGTAAGTAGTGAAAAAAAATAAAATTTATTAAAAAAATGGAAAAAACCTTCAAGAAAAACAAAATTAAACTAATTCTTTCCTATGAACACTCTTAATCTTTTTAATTTATAAGCCATTATTAAACAAGTGTCAGTCTCTAAAGTTAAAGAGAAATAGATTTTACCAGCTTCTTTATTGAGAAGGCCTTATTCAATAAAGATTTTTTTTTCCATCGGTGCAGAATGGGGAAAATTTATTTTTGAATGAGGACCAAAAAATGCTGAAATGGAACATTTTACCAGTGGAGCTAGCCAAGGACACAATACTAAATATAATTTCATAAGAAAATTGGATATTCTGTTTGCAGAAAAAGAGATCGCTAAGTATGATGATATAGTTAGACTGTAAGAAAATGTTCCGATCCAGAACCTTAATGATAATCAGATTTGGGTCAAGGATTCCTTTGTCACTGTGCTTGAGAACTGAGTATAGAGATGTAGTTTTTGAGTTAACCTCCCTTGGAATTACCAAGGAATTTGGCAATTAGAAGAAGATTTGACTCAATAAACTTCTTCTTTCAACCTGATCAAATATCTGTGTTTTGCAATCTAAAATTAGTAGTTTGCAACTGCAAGCAACACTGGATTGAATTTACTCTGGTATAGTGTAAATCATTACAGCATACACTTAAATAGCAGAACAAATTTATATCTTAGCAAAAAAAAAGCCTGAACTGCAATTCAGCCTTGAATTCTTGCTTCTAATACAGAATGCTTTGGCTAGGCACAGTAATAGAATGGAAATGGTGTAATATTTCAATATTTTCATGCTGCCTGCATTGCAATTATGATGTTAATTAATTATCTGTCTGGCAGTTAACACCATCTATAGGCATGGTTGCGGTCGACTTGGTGCTGTTCTGCTTGCAGTGAGTAATTAACCTCTCCTCTTCCCTGGGATTCTCTACAAGATGATCATCATGTTGATGATATAATTATTATTAATTCAGTTTCTGTGTTTCGTTGACATTGTTAATTACTTGTCGGTAATCAGCTAATGTTTAATCTTCCTTGTTGGATAGCTTCTTAAAAGGCTGCTTGAAATGGTTGAGAGGGGTTTCCCATCATAGTCTTACTCTTCATTGCATCAAGTGTCAGCAAGATCACTACTCAGAATAAATTATTAGCATCTCAGTACCACAAAGATTCTCTTCAAATCAAGGTACTTCTGCATCTAATTAGATTGTTATTTTCACTGTTGTAAGCATGAACATGGAAACTATTGCCAATAAATCAAGAAAACAAACAGGGGCTTTTAGGTGCCAACTTTAAACATTTATTGCACTTATAGATCTGCCAATATCATTTAAAGCTCGCTAGAACAATTTTGAATCTTGTATGGATTGGATAGTTAAAGGAAGTGAGTTCTAGTATGTTGGACCTGCTATTGAAAATGAAAAAGTTCTCTCACAGGTACTTCTAATAAGCAATCTGTGGCAGATCGAAGGGTTCTAGAGGGGATGTATAATCAGAGAACAGAGCTGATCCATGGAGAGAGGTGACATTGTGAAGGAGATTATGCATTATGGTTGTAAGCTTGTATTTTATTCTGTATTGAATGGGTAATCAGTGATAGGATTGTAAAATAGTTGTGATATGATCTTGTTTTCTAGCATCAGAGAGCATATGGACAGCAGCATTTTGAGTCAGTTGAAGTGAGCGAATGACATTCTGCGGGATACTGGAGAAGAGTGAATTACAATAATCAAGTCCTGGAAAGATTACACTTGTAATACAGCTCTGAAGTTAGAATGGTCCGGTATAGGTTTTAAATAATGAAGTAATCTGAGTTTGAAATAGTGGAGAGAACAAATGAATTTACTAATAACTAGAAGGGGGGCAATAAGTAAATCTGCAGCTCTAACACTAAACTTTCAAAAGAGAAACTTTGATAAAATGAGGAAAATAGTTAGAAAAAAATGAAACGGTGCAGCTGCAAAGGTTAAAAGTGTTCAACAGGCATGGACATTGTTTAAAAATACAATCCTAGAGGCGCAGTCCATATGTATTCCACACACGAAGAAAGGTGGAAGGAAGGCAAAATGATTACCGTCATGGTTAAAAGGTGAGGTGAAAGAGGCTATTTTAGCCAAAAAACCATCCTTCAAAAATTGGAAGAAGGATCCATCTGAAGAAAATAGGATAAAACATAAGCATTGTCAAGTTAAGTGTAAAACATTGATAAGACAGGCGAAGAGAGAATTTGAAATGAAGTTGGCCATAGAGGCAAAAACTCACAATACAATTTTTTTTAAATATATCTGAAGCAAGAAACCTGTGAGGGAGACGGTTGGACCATTAGATGACTGAGGGGTTAAAGGGGCTCTTAGGGAAGATAAGGCCATTGCAGAAAGACTAAATGAATTTTTTGCTTCCGTGTTTACTAATGAGGATATTGGGGAGATACCAGTTCCGGAGATGGTTTTCAGAGAGAGATGAGTCAGACAAACTGAATGAAATCACTGTAAACCAGGAAGATGTAGTAGGCCAGATTGTCAAACTAAAGAGTAGCAAATCACCTGGACCAGTGTTGTGTCCGTCACTGTCCGATATCTCTGCTCCGCCCACCTTACCTCATTGGCGACTCCCTTCGGGTTGATGGAAGGCTAGCTGCTTCAGTGTCTCCAGGCCTTCCTCCTTCGGCGTTCCCAGACCGGCTCGATGCTGCAAGCCGCCATGTTGACCAAATGCTTAAGGGTGTGCGTGCGCGCGCAGCCCGACTAATGTACCAGCGTTGGCGCGAACCTCAGGGGCGTCCCCCTGAGATGACATCACCAGATCCAGATATTTAAGGTCTCAGTTTTCGCTAACAGTACGAGTTAGCTAGGGTCTGCGACCCTAGCTACTCTGCCTCCTCGGACTTCACTAGAGGTACCCGCTCCTCGGGGGCCTCTCTTTCTTTTTTTCTTTGCAGGTCACAGTCCGGAACCTGTACTCGCTCCTCGAGGGCCCACGTCCCGGACTTGCTCCTGAATACCACTTCTGCTAAGAAGTCATCGCTGCTTACAACATTGTGAGTTTCCATCTATCTCTCAGAGCTTCCCTGGGTACAGGTACTCGCTCCTCGAGGGCCTAATGTATACCATCTCCTGGGCTGCCTTAAGAAACTATTGTGTGAGTGATACCATCAAGGATTTGTTCTAGAACTTTGAATATACTACCTACTCACTGTCTTTGTTTCTCTACAGCTCAGCTACCCTGGGGTCGCTGTTCTAATACCTGAGGGACTACAGCCCAGCCGGGCGCTTCCAGCTCACTACTGCCATCTTTGGTGGTTTAATATATTGCTTCTAAGCAGTCTTTGTTGTTTAACATCAGTGAGCCTGTATCTATTTCTCGGAGCATTCCCTGGAACCAAGTACTCGCTCCTCGAGGGCCTAATGCATACCAACTCCTGGGCTGCCTTAAGAGACTATTGTGTGAATATTACCATCAAGGACTTGTTCCAGAACTCCGCATATACTGTCTACTCACTGTCTTAGTTTCTCTACAGCTCAGCCACCCTGGGATCGCTGTTCCAATACCTGAGGGACTACAGCCCAGCCGGACACCTCCAGCTCACTACTGCCATTTCTGGTGGTTTACTATATTGTCTAATAAAAGAACTAGTGTGTGTCTGTCTCCTACACTAAGCCTGACCAGAAGTCTCTCTTGGGATTTCCCCTGAGGGCATGGTCACCTGATACTGGTCCAAGGATCCACCCACAACTATTCTAAATAGCTTCAGATTGCTAATTACCAGTTTAGCAACAGAGCTTTCTAACAACTGGATGGTATGCATCCTAGGGAACTGAAGGAACTAAAAAATAAAATTTCTGATCTATTAGTTAAAATTTGTAACCTATCATTAAAATCATCCATTGTACCTGAAGACTGGAAGGTGGCCAATGTAACCCCAATATTTTAAAAGGCTCCAGGGGCAATCCGGGTAACTATAGACCAGTGAGTCTGACTTCAGTGTGGGGAAAAATAGTGGAATCTATTCTCAAGATCAAAATCATGGAGCATATAGAAAGACATGGTTTAATGGGACACAGTCAACATGGATTTAACCAAGGGAAGTCTTGCCTAACAAATCTGCTTCATTTTTTGAAGGGGTTAATAAACATGTGGAAAAGGTGAACCAGTAGATGTAGTGTATTTGGATTTTCAGAAGGCATTTGACAAAGTCCCTCATGAGAGGCTTCTACGAAAACTAAAAAGTCATGGGATAGTAGGCGATGTCCTTTCATGGATTACAAACTGGTTAAAAGACAGGATACAGAGAGTAGGATTAAATGGTCAATTTTCTCAGTGGAAAAGGGTAAACAGTGGAGTGCCTCAGGGATCTGTACTTGGACCAGTGCTTTTCAATATATATATAAATGATCTGGAAAGGAATACGACGAGTGAGGTTATCAAATTTGCGGATGATACAAAACTATTCAGAGTAGTTAAATCACAAGCGGATTTTGATACATTACAGGATTGCAAGACTGGAAGATTGGGCATCCAAATGGCAGATGAAATTTAATGTGGAGAAGTGCAAGGTGTTGCATATAGGGAAAAATAACCCTTGCTGTAGTTACACAATGTTAGGTTCCATATTAGGAGCTACCACCCAGGAAAAAGATCTAGGCATCATAGCATTAAATCTACAAATTCCGTTTGAAAAACGTACCTCTGTCAGACCTACTAGGGAATTTTACAAAGAAGCTTTACATGTTCCACACGCCAAAACCTTCCAACATAAATCATTGGAAGTCAGAGCATTATCCTCAGCAGGACCACGTCTATGGAATTCCATCCCATCTGAGCTACGCCAAGAACAGTGCCTATTAACTTTCAGAAAAAGGCTAAAAACTTGGCTTTTTAAAAAAGCCTATCAAATCTCTGATTGATCCATATAAACCTTACCCTTCAATCAGGCTATCCCATGTTACCAGAATCCCAGTGTAAAGACCATCACTCTGCCTTATTCATCATACTCTTCCTATTTTAGCCTCAATTTTTCCAGCCCATGACCACCTTTAGTCTTGACTTTAATTTTGTACATATTGTAAATATTATCTTGTAATTTTGTTTTTTGTACCTATTGCTATATTTTTCTTCTTGCTTCCTCCTCTCCCAGTTGTATTTTTCCTGGTTTTATTGTAACTGCTATTCCTGCACCAGTTCAATTCATTTAGTTTTATGTTCATTACACTAAATGTTAAATGTAAACCGGGTTGATGCGACTACTAGTCGTGAAAGCCGGTATAGAAAAATATTAAATAAATAAATAAATAAATAGTGCTGCAGCAGTCAAAAAAGCTTTTTTGACTGTTTGCTTTGACTGTTTGCTTTGACTGTTTGCTTTTTTGACTGCTGCAGTGTGCTGCAGCAGTCAAAAAAGCAAACAGAATGTTAGGAATTATTAGGAAGGGAATGGTTAATAAAACGGAAAATGTCATAATGGTGAGACCGCACCTTGAATACTGTGTAGAATTCTGGTTGCCGCATCTCAAAAAAGATATAGTTGCGATGGAGAAGGTTCAGAGAAAGGCAACCAAAATGATAAAGGGGATGGAACAGCTCCCCTATGAGGAAAGGCTGAAAAAGTTAGGGCTGTTCATCTTTGAGAAGAGATGGCTGAGTGGGGATATGATAGAGGCTTTTAAGATCATAGAAACATAGAAGCATAGAAATGACGGCAGAAGAAGACCAAACGGCCCAACCAGTCTGCCCAGCAAGCTTTCGCACTTTTTTTTCTCTCACATACTTATCTGTTTCTCTTGGCTCTTAGTAACCTTTTTTTATTCTATTTCCCTTAGAGATGTGAATCGGAACCGGAATCTGATCGGTTCCGTTTCCGATCCAAATCTTAAAATTTTTATCGCCCAGCCCGATTTGAGTTTTGATTATCGGCTGCACCCGATCCGATAATCAAAAAACCATCCCCCACCCTCCCAAACCCCCAAAAAAGGTTTTAAAATTACCTGGTGGTCCAGCGGGAGCATGGGGAGCGATCTCCCGCTCTCAGACCATCGGCTGCGTTAAAAAAAATGGCGCCGATGGCCCTTTGCCCTTACCATGTGACAGGGCAAAGGAAGCGCCGGTGCCATTTTGAATACTGGCAATATGGCCTGAGTGCAGGAGGTCGCTTCTGGACCCCCGCTGGACCCCCAGGGACTTTTGGCCAGCTTGGGGGGGGGCCTCCTGACCCCCACAAGACTTGCCAAAAGTCCAGCGGGGATCTGGGAGCGACCTCCTGCACTCGGGCCGTATTGCCAGTATTCAAAATGGCGCCGGCACTACCTTTGCCCTCACTATGTCATAGGGGACAACGGTCGTCCCCTGTGACATAGTGAGGGCAAAGGCTAGCGCCGGCGCCATTTTCAGTACTGGCAGCCGCTAGCCTTTGCCCTCACTATGTCACTGGGGCCGGCCATCAGCCCCTGTGACATAGTGAGGGCAAAGGTAGCGTGGGCGCCATTTTGAATACTGGCAATACGACCCGAGTGCAGGAGGTCGCTCCCGGATCCCTGCTGGACTTTTGGCAAGTCTTGTGGGGGTCAGGAGACCCCCCCAAGCTGGCCAAAAGTCCCTGGGGGTCCAGTGCCGGCCATCCAGTGCTCATACCATGTGACAGGGGCCGTCCAATGGCACGGATACCCTGTCACATGGTAAGGGCAAAGGGCCATCGGCGCCATTTTTATTAGTCGCAGCTGATGGCCGGAGAGCGGGAGATCGCTCCCCGCGCCCCGCTGGACCACCAGGTAATTTTAAAAGGTTTTTTTTTTGGGGGGGGGGGTCGGGAGGGTGGGGGAGGCTAAGGGGGTCATTTTAAAGGGTCGGGTGGGTTTTTTTTTTTATCAGGCCATCGGCGCCATTTATATTAGTGGCAGCCAAAATGGCACCGATGGCCCGAGAGCGGGAGATCGCGCTGGGACCCCCTCACTGGACCACCAGGTAATTTGAAACATTTTGGGGGGGTTCGGGGTGGGTGGGGGATTTGTTTTAAAACGTCGGGGTGGGTTTAGGGGTTGTTTTGGTGTGCCGGTTTTCCTGCCCCCCCCCCCCCCCCCGATTTATGATTTTTCATGATAAATCGGGGGAATTTCTATTGTATTGCGACTCTAACGATTTTTGACGATTTAAAATATATCTGTCGATTTTTTTAAATCGTCAAAAAACGATTCACATCCCTAATTTAAGAACATAAGAAAATGCCATACTGGGTCAGACCAAGGGTCCATCAAGCCCAGCATCCTGTTTCCAACAGTGGCCAATCCAGGCCATAAGAACCTGGCAAGTACCCAAAAACTAAGTCTATTCCATGTAACCATTGCTAATGGCAGTGGCTATTCTCTAAGTGAACTTAATAGCAGGTAATGGACTTCTCCTCCAAGAACTTATCCAATCCTTTTATAAACACAGCTATACTAACTGCACGAACCACATTCTCTGGCAACAAATTCCAGAGTTTAATTGTGCGTTGAGTAAAAAAGAACTTTCTCCGATTAGTTTTAAATGTGCCCCATGCTAACTTCATGGAGTGCCCCCTAGTCTTTCTACTATCCGAAAGAGTAAATAACCGATTCACATCTACCCGTTCTAGACCTCTCATGATTTTAAACACCTCTATCATATCCCCCCTCAGTCGTCTCTTCTCCAAGCTGAAAAGTCCTAACCTCTTTAGTCTTTCCTCATAGGGGAGTTGTTCCATTCCCCTTATCATTTTGGTAGCCCTTCTCTGTACCTTCTCCATTGCAATTATATCTTTTTTGAGATGCGGCGACCAGAATTGTACACAGTATTCAAGGTGCGGTCTCACCATGGAGCGATACAGAGGCATTATGACATTTTCTGTTTTATTCATCATTCCTTTTCTAATAATTCCCAACATTATGTTTGCTTTTTTGACTGCCGCAGCACACTGCACCGACGATTTGAATGTGTTATCCACTATGACACCTAGATCTCTTTCTTGGGTTGTAGCACCTAATATGGAACCCAACATTGTGTAATTATAGCATGGGTTATTTTTCCCTATATGCATCACCTTGCACTTATCCACATTAAATTTCATCTGCCATTTGGATGCCCAATTTTCCAGTCTCACAAGGTCTTCCTGCAATTTATCACAATCTGCTTGTGATTTAACTACTCTGAACAATTTTGTGTCATCTGCAAATTTGATTATCTCACTTGTCGTATTTCTTTCCAGATCATTTATAAATATATTGAACAGTAAGGGTCCCAATACAGATCCCTGAGGCACTCCACTGTCCACTCCCTTCCACTGAGAAAATTGCCCATTCAATCCTACTCTCTGTTTCCTGTCTTTTAGCCAGTTTGCAATCCACGAAAGGACATCGCCACCTATCCCATGACTTTTTACTTTTCCTAGAAGCCTCTCATGAGGAACTTTGTCAAACGCCTTCTGAAAATCCAAGTAAACTATATCTACCGGTTCACCTTTATCCACATGTTTATTAACTCCTTCAAAAAAGTGAAGCAGATTTGTGAGGCAAGACTTGCCCTGGGTAAAGCCATGCTGACTTTGTTCCATTAAACCATGTCTTTCTATATGTTCTGTGATTTTGATGTCTAGAACACTTTCCACTATTTTTCCTGGCACTGAAGTCAGGCTAACCGGTCTGTAGTTTCCCGGATCGCCCCTGGAGTCCTTTTTAAATATTGGGGTTACATTTGCTATCCTCCAGTCTTCAGGTACAATGGATGATTTTAATGATAAGTTACAAATTTTTACTAATAGGTCTGAAATTTCATTTTTTAGTTCACACCCTTCCATCCCCACCAGCTTGGGGGGGCCTCCTGACCCCCCCAAGCTGGCCAAAAGTTCCGTTTGGGTCCAACGAGGGTCCCGGAGCGAACCCACGGGGAATCACGTGACGTCCGCGTCACTCCGACGTGACGCCGACGTCACGTGCTCCTCGCAAAGGAGTTCAGAAATGGCGTCCTGACTCCCCGCTAGACCACCAGGGAGTTTTGGTAAGTCTTGGGGGGGGGGGGGGGGATTAAGGAGGGTGAGGGGTTTAAATTTTTATTTAGGGAATCGGTGCACGTATGGACATAGACTCAACTTATGGAATTCTCCATATGTCCATATTGACCGAAATTGACCCCCCCTTTCGACTTATGGACTTATGAACATAAACTTTTGCTCTGCACATCCCTACTATGCTGGATATGCGTGAATTGTCAAAATTTCCTCCCCTGCCATTGAAGCGGAGGGCTATGCTGGATATGCGTGAATTGTCAAAATTTCCTCCCCTGCCATTGAAGCGGAGAGCTATGCTGGATATGCGTGAATTGTCAAAATTTCCTCCCCTGCCGTTGAAGCGGAGGGCTATGCTGGATATGCGTGAATTGTCAAAATGTTCTCCCCTGGTGTTGAAGCAGAGAGCTATGCTGGATATGTGTGAAGTGTTAAACCTCCTCCCCTGCCATTGAAGCAGAGAGCTATGCTGGATATGTGTGAAGTGTTAAACCTCCTCCCCTGCCATTGAAGCAGAGAGTTATGCTGGATTTGCATTGAAAGTGAAGTATCAGGTATTTTTTGTTTTGGGGTAGTAACCGCCGTAACAAGCCAGCTACTCCCCTGCTTTTATGTGGTTGCAAATTCTTTTTTCCACATTTCCTCTTGCCGTTGAAGCATAGAGCAATGTTGGAGTCGCATTATTGAATAAGGATATTCATCTCCAGGTAGTAGCTAGGCATCATTCCCTCAAGCCACCCCCATGCCTCTTCTCTTCATTCACATCCTCTAGACTTTATGGATCCACAGTATTTATCCCACAGTATTTATCCCATGAGAGGTCTTGAGCGAATAGATGTGAATCGGTTATCTACACTTTCGAATAATAGAAGGACTAGGGGGCATTTCATGAAGTTAGCAAGTAGCACATTTAAGACTAATTGGAGAAAATTCTTTTTCACTCAACGCACAATAAAGCTCTGGAATTTGTTGCCAGAGGATGTGGTTAGTGCAGTTAGTGTAGCTGGGTTCAAAAAAGGTTTGGATAGGTTCTTGGAGGAGAAGTCCATTAACGGCTATTAATCAAGTTTACTTAGGGAATAGCCACTGCTATTAATTGCATCAGTAGCATGGGTTCTTCTTAGTGTTTGGATAATTGCCAGGTTCTTGTGGCCTGGTTTGGCCTCTGTTGGAAACAGGTTGCTGGGCTTGATGGACCCTTGGTCTGACCCAGCATAGCAATTTCTTATGTTCTTATGTACTTGTTCAGGCATGGAAAGTGACACCTAAGTTGCATACTTTGTGCGAAATGGTAAAGGTATGTTGGTCAAAACAGAAAGTAGAAGGGATTTGAAAAGAGGAGAACTTTCTGAGAACTATTATTTCAGTTTTTGTGAGGCTCAATTTAGTTAATTATGGGATGGCCAGATTCTAATGCTTGAGAGACACAGGGATGTGAAGTGTGTGGTGGAATGTTAAACTGTTACTGTATCCAGACATATCTATTAAATGTAGCTTATTTGTAGGCCCACTGGAGCCCCCCCTCCCAGTTTCCCACCATGCATATCCCAACTTGTCCCACCCACCCCAACCCCCCCCCCCCCCACCCCGGAGCCCCCACTAGTGACCTCCTCATGCAAACCTAACCTGACAGAAACATTAAAATATTTGTTAAAGCATAGGAAGGTGAAGTTTTCCATAGGAAAGAAATCAGGTACAAAAGGTAATGAATTGAAGTTGGAGGGTGGTTAGAGCAGTGGACTATGACCCAGGAGACCAGGGTTCGAGTCCTGCTGTCACTCCTTGTGACCTTGGGCAAGTCACTTTACCCTCCATTGCCTCAGGTACAAAAACTTAGATTGTAAGCCTTCTGGGGATAGAGAAATACTTACAGTAACTGAATGTAAACCGGTGTGATATCTCAATTGAGATTGAATGTCGGTATATAAAAATAATAATAAATAAAAATAAATAAATATTCTTTCCTGAGAATAGCCTACCAGCATGCTAGTACCCTAGCGGAATTCAAGCATGCTAGGACAGATATACAGGGAAGTGGTAGGAACAAAGTT
Source organism: Rhinatrema bivittatum (assembly GCF_901001135.1). Taxonomy (NCBI): domain Eukaryota; kingdom Metazoa; phylum Chordata; class Amphibia; order Gymnophiona; family Rhinatrematidae; genus Rhinatrema; species Rhinatrema bivittatum. The sequence goes on along the minus strand of NC_042615.1, from coordinate 233,014,097 downwards.
AGGAAATGACAGCATTGCAAACCACCCATTCTTTACTCCCTCAAAAGTAGAAGCAAGGGGAAAGGTGATGAGAAAAGAAGAAACGAATAAAAGCAGCATGAGCTAGCAAAGCTACAGATCACCATGTAGTCAGATGAGAACTATCAGGCAGCAACCCGCCCAGAAACACTGTGTCGATGCTGGCAGGTTGATGGTGGCCGTGCACTGTCCAGCAAGGCCGCTGGGACATAAGCAGCTGATTGTTAGGATAACAACCTTGCTAGAGTTGGTAGTTGCTTAGATGATTACAAAATCTGGAGTGAGATGTGGGGAATGGGAAGGTCTGTGTGTTGGGTGTTGAATTTAGAATGGGAACTTGTATGCAGTTAATGGGAACCAAAAACAGACAGCAAAAACTGACTTGAAGAAGCAAAAAATACCCTGAAAGCGGTGAAACTTCTGTGGCTGGCAACTGGATATATCTTTGGCAGTGTGGACCAAATGGGCAGACTGGATGGGCCAATTAACCTTTATCATCTGCCATCTATGGTGTTACAATAAAATATGGTAATAAAAATATGTTACATATGTTACCCAGGCCATCCAATGCCATCCAATTACCAATGTCTTACCACCAAGCTTTGTAATAATCTAAACTGCCACCAAACCTAGCAAGGCTGTTGCTAAAAACTAGTAAGGCTATTGACAAACATCCAACTGCTTAAGTCCACATAGCCATGTTGGATCTACCTATTCACCATCAACCTGCTGGCATGCACCTGCTTAGTTTCTGGGTAAACATAGTCTGATGGTTCCAACCCAACTTTCCCGTGGCCAGTTGTGTTGCCAGGTCCACCAAATGAAAAATAAAATAGACTCAGAATTGCTTAAGTTATTCATTAATTTTACCTTCACAGTCTTATTCCATTAGCACAAAAAAGGGAGCATGTCTGTCCATTTTCAATACAAATCAGTTTGCAATCCAGTTGCGTTATGTGCATTTAATATGGGTAAATCTTATTAATAATTCAATAGCACATACTGTAGCAATTTTCAAAAGTGTGCTTGCACATGTAAGGGAATTTACATGTGTAAAACCTAATTTTAAGTGTATATATACTTTTGAAAACTAAACCCTTGAAAGCAAAATGGGACATTTCCTTTCCTGGATTGTCTTATGACTTCTATACCAGTACTGTAGCTATGATCAAATAAATTTCTGGAAACATACAAAATGATTTGTTATGCCACAATTACAGTATGTGCAACAATCCAGCACGTCACAAAAACATACATTTTTGCACAGGGTTCTTGTCCATTATGCAACAAGAGACAAAATTAATCTGTTAAGCCCACCGGTGAATGTGTGCATTATTGCCTTTGTCTGATGTTGTCCAAAACAACACACAGAACACAAAAAATGTGATTCCCAAAGTCTCTTTACTGAGAAAAAAGTGCAAAGGAAATATTTAGTGTCCAATTACAATTTCTTCAAAAGGCAGGTCACATACAAATTCAGCTGCAGTTCTCATACAGATGGCAGAATTCCAGAAGATAACACCAACTAATTACATTCCTCTCTTTCCACTTCTGTTCTAACAAACTTTAATCACAACTGTTGCTGTAAGTTGTAACAAGCCTCTCAGCTGAGAAGAAACAATGCTTGACATAAGAGCAGGAAGGAATCCATGGAGGGAATCCACAAATCTGAGGTGTGCTGTTGCCTGATAACAATCCTAATTATCTAAGGTTGTTTATTCATCTCCTCTCTGGAATATCTTTTTGGTTGTTTCCATGGGTCAAAGAAGCAACAGTTTCTCTACTCGCATTGTCCTCCACAGATGCACGTCTTCACCAGATGGAAAAACTCAAACTGTAGGATCCTGCTTCACCAGCAGGATGGAAGAAGTTTTACAACTTAACAAGCTTCCTCCTGACTCGTCTGGCACAGTGGGGAAACCAGGGGATGTACTCCCCTCCAGCTCTCCACCACTTTTTTCTCTTCTTTACTGGAAGAAACGGAACTTGTTTGCTCTTACTCCAATAGCAAGCTCAGAATTGACTATTTCCTCACTAAGGAGGTAATTTTCAAAGCAGTTACATGTGTAAATGTAACATGCTATCATAGCAATATTCAAAAGCCCATTTACGCGCCAATGGGCAGATGCAGAAAGGTTCATTCAGCTGAATGCACCTATTTGCCTGCACTTCAATGAGCATTTTCTATGTGCAAAACTTACTGCTCATGCAGCAGAGACATTTGCATGCAGATAATGTGTGTTTCTAAACGGAAGTATAGAGATGTGAATCGTGTCCTCGATCGTCTTAACGATCGATTTCGGCTGGGAGGGGGAGGGAATCGTATTGTTGCCGTTTGGGTGTTTGAAGTATCGTGAAAATCGTGAAAATCATGAGCCGGCACACTAAAACCCCCTAAAACCCACCCCGACCCTTTAAATTAAATCCCCCACCCTCCCGAACCCCCCCCCCAAATGCCTTAAATTACCTGGGGGTCCAGTGGCGGTCCGGAACGGCCTCCTGCAATTGAATTGTGTTGTCTTCAGCCGGCGCCATTTTTCAAAATGGCGGCGGCCATAGACCAACACGATTCGACTGCAGGAGGTCGTTCCGGACCCCCGCTGGACTTTTGGCAAGTCTTGTGGGGGTCAGGAGGCCACCCCAAGCTGGCCAAAAGTCCCTGGGGGTCCAGCGGGGGTCCGGAAAACGATCTCCTGCCGCGAATCGTTTTCCGTACGGAAAATGGCGCCGGCAGGAGATCGACTGCAGGAGGTCGTTCAGCGGCGGTCCGGAACCCCCGCTGAACGACCTCCTGCAATCGATCTCCTGCCGGCGCCATTTTCCGTACGGAAAACGATTCGCGGCAGGAGATCGTTTTCCGGACCCCCGCTGGACCCCCAGGGACTTTTGGCCAGCTTGGGGGGGCCTCCTGACCCCCACAAGACTTGCCAAAAGTCCAGCGGGGTCCGGAACGACCTCCTGCAGTCGAATCGTGTTGGTCTATGGCCGCCGCCATTTTGCGCCGCCATTTTGAAAAATGGCACCGGCTGAAGACAACACAATTCAATTGCAGGAGGCCGTTCCGGACCGCTGCCGTTCCGGACCGCCGCTGGACCCCCAGGTAATTTAAGGCATTTGGGGGGGGGGGGTTCGGGAGGGTGGGGGATTTAATTTAAAGGGTCGGGGGTGGGTTTTAGGGGGTTTTAGTGTGCCAGTTTTCCTGCCCTCCCCCTTCCCCCGATTTACGATTTTTTGACAATAAATCGGGGGAATTGGTATTGTATCGTGGCCCTAAAGATTTTTGACGATTTAAAATATATCGGACGATATTTTAAATCGTCAAAAAATGATTCACATCCCTACGAAAGTACTGCTTAGCGCCTTCACATGGAAATCCCATGCAAATGAGGGTATTACGTAGTCCTTCCCGATGCAGGAAGGTGAACTGGCTTAGCCTTCATTTTTCATAATGCTGGGAACTTTACTCCTGGTCAGAGGTGGAACAAAGCTTCCAGCATTGCAGAAAAGCAGGCTGTTTGTACCCAAAAATTCACCATATACTTGGAAAATAGCAACAAATAATGCCCCGGTTCAGCAGCCAGTGTTGCTTTAAATTTGGGAGGGGGCAGGATAGAGGGAAAGTAAGTCAGGAGTCTCCTGCAGCTGCTCTCATTTCCTCTGGCAAAGCAAGGGAGGGAAGTAGCTTTGGACGGTTAGTGCTGACTGAGCAGGCTGGGAGGTACAGTCTACAGCAGAGGAAGACCTCCCATGTTTCCCATCTTTCTGTTCACAGTTAAAATACTGCTGCTCCTCCGCACGCCATGAGCTGGTTTTGCCTGCTTCCCACCCTCCTAGTTAAAATGTGCATTCTGCCTGTGCTGAACGCACCTTTTAACTCAGATTTACTGTATCTAAGCACTTTTTAACCCCAGATGCATTAATACAACATTAGCTTACTGCATCAGGAGTTAAAAAAAATTAGCTTGTGCATTAGGAAAATGTGCTTCAGAGATGCAGCACACAGTTTGAATGCACAGCTTCCTGCATTGTCCTGTAAAATGCACTTATACATGTAAAACCTATTGACAATTGAATGGCATATATTGTAGCAATTTTCAAAAGCCCACTTACATGAATAACTGCATTTACTTCTGTAAAACCCAGTTTTAAGCATTTACATCCTTTTGAAAATTACTCTCTATGACTCTGTTCTGCCTCCAGAACCCAGTCATCAACATTCTTCCCCACCTAGGACATTCTCTGTAACAGAGAATGTTTTTTTCCCCTTTCCAAACTACTAAGGTGCTCCTTAAAGGGGCAGTAAGCCTTCATGAGCCAAGATCCTCCCTTGAACTCAAAAGCAGATTTTCTTCTAGCTCCCTTCATCCCACCCGCACCCCACAATATGTAGAATGTTTAGCCCTGACCCTTTGGTTGAAATAATGAACATAAGAAATTGCCATACTGGGTCAGACCAAAAGTCCATCAAACCCAACATCCTGTTTCCAACAGTGGCCAAACCAGGCTACAAGAATCTGGCAAGTACCCAAACACTAAGAAGATCCCATGCTATTGATGCCAGTAGTAGCAAAGGCTATTCCCTAAGTCAACTTCATTAATAGCAGTTAATGGACCTCCAAGAACTTATCCAAACTTTTTTAAACCCAGTGTTGCGGTTCTGGCCGCGAGCATCGCGGCCAGACCCTTACCTCTGGGTTCCCAGACCTGCTCCCGCTTCCAGAGGCTGGTTTGTGGCCTGGTTGGCGGCGTCCCCGCTGGGGCTGTTCCGCTGCAAGCCCTCCCATGGACGCCCGTCTCCTAGGCGCGCGCATGCGCCACTTGAGCGCTTTTCTAGGCCGTTTCCCACTAGTGGTGCCTCCACCCAACTTCTGACCTCAGACGCCGCGGCCTTGATAAGCCAGCCGCGTCCATCCAGTCTTTGCCTTGCAACGGGTTAGCTTCCCGGTTTCCTGTTGTGCTGTGCCCCAGAGTGACCCGCTTCGCTTCGTCACTCCGTTCCTGCTACAGTACCTGCCTGGTTCCTGCTTGCTTGCTACAGTACCTGCTGGTTCGTGTTCCTGCTACAGCACCTGCTGGTTCGTGTCTGCCTGCTTGCCACAGTACCTGCTAGTTCCTGCTTGCTTGCTACAGTTCCAGAATCCTGCTACAGTTCCTGCCTGGTTCTAGTACCCAAATTCAGCTACAATTCCTGCCTGGTCCCAGGACCTGGAGCTTGCTACTGTTCCTGCCTGGTTCCAGTACCTGAATCCTGCTACAGCTCCTGCCTGGTTCCATTACCCGAATCCTGCCACAGTTCCTGCCTGGTTCCATTACCCGAATCCTGCCACAGTTCCTGCCTGGTTCCAGAATCCGAACCCAGTTACAGTTTTGCTACTGTCTTAGTCTGGTTCCAGTTACCTGTCCTGATCCACAACCTGCCTAAGTCCCAGCGGCCGGGACCCTACGGGCTCCTCCCGGGGGGGCTTTGGCTTCCAAGGGTGAAGCCACCTAAGTCCCAGCGGTTGGGCTTCTACGGGCTTCTCCCGGGGGAGCACCAGCTTCCAGTATTTCCTTCAAAATGTCTTAAACATTTCCCAGGGTGATAATAATCGCATTATAGGAAAATTAACCATACATAAAGTTTTTGACTGCATCATATTTTCCAAATGTTCAATCTCTCTATGCATAACTAAGTTGTTCTTAATAAGCATGCATTCCGAATTTTGTAGATAATGCATTTTGGAAGATACAGCAATAAAATCCTTCTTAACAATAGAAACAATAGAAATCCTTTTTGCCTGATCTTCAATTAAAACTCTGTTATTATTAACAATAGTAGTCAAAGAAGTATTCATTAAAGATACATGGGAGAGAAAACAAGATGGTGCCCTAAGAGGGTGTACTTGTGTTTGCTCCGGATCCAAGATTTCTTTTTAAAGCTAAATAGCGATATTTCTTCATTTTCAAATGCCTCATAAGAGAAAAGGCAAAGTCCGGGTTTTTCCACCTGCCCAGGACATTTTATCCGAACGATTGATATCAGAGTTCGCCCTCCAACCACCGCAATTGAGGGTGTCTGTCCCCGCTGGAGAGCAGGCGAGAGGAGAGCCTGGAGAACTTTCATTGAGCTCTCCGGACCCCAGAACGCCGCTGAGAACTTTGCCCCTGACTGCCGACGGAGGAGTGGAGGCACTTCCCAATGACATAATCGGGCGAGGCCTGCTGGGTGGCACAGATGCCAACCGAATGGGTGGAGAGGAAGGAGGTACTCCGAAAGCTTGTGGGTCTGAAACGCCAAAAGAAGGAGGAGAGACGGCAACAGACGTCCCCAGAACATCGGGGGAACTTGGAGGAGTTACCGGTCTTGGGGTAAGAACCCTCTCCCAGCAATTAACCAAGCCAGCAACTATTACCCTTGATACTATCTGGGAGCTCATGGTGAGGATGTCTTCAAAGCTAGATAATCAAACCCTGAAGCTGGATGATATAGCAGCTAAAGTAGGGGTGTTGGAACGGGACACATACCAAAGATTTGATGAGCAGGATAATTCATTAAAGAAAATAAATGATGATATAAGAAGCCTCCAAAATACAAATGCAACAATGGTCTTAGAAAGAATTTCATCTTTAAGAAGATTTGAGTCAACTGAAAATTATATGAGACATTTAAATCTAGGACTTTTAAACTTTCCAATTGTATCGGGTGAAATACCTTTGTTATCCTTCAAGAAGTATATGTTGGAGGTTTTAAAGATTCTCCAGGAAGAGATACCAGCTATAAAGAAACTCTTTTTCCTACCTAAAAGAAGCAGCACTCCTTTAGTATTTCCAGCTCAAGGATCAGATTTTCAAAATCTGACTGGTTACCTAGAAAACTCAAACATAGAACTCTTGGATCGTGCTGTGCTTTTGTTGCTTTTTTTGATGAAACAGCTGTATCTCTGATTATGAGGAATTATTTCAAAAATATAAATGTGTTATATTGTGGGGGTCCTGTTCATATATACCCAGACTTAGCTAAGTCTACACAGCAGCGTAGAAAAGAATTCCTCCAGATGAGAACTGAGAACTTAGCACTAGGGGGTAGCTTTAAATTATGCTATCCCTGTAAATGCATTATCCAACTGGCCAGAAATACTTATGTTTTCTTCTTGCCTGACCAGCTAAGGGGTTTTTTTTAGCTGGCAGGAGGCCTCCCGATGAGAATTAGGGTTTTATATAATTAAAGTGGTGGTTAGAGCACCTGTTTATGTAAAAGTTTCCAGATATATACTCCTCTTAAAGTTTCTTTTCTCTCCGGATTGCCTATGTAATAAGAGATGTTTGAATTAATATTAAAACAAATGTTATGTTAAATGGGTTTTTTGCCTTAAGATATTGGGATTCTGTATCTCTGTGATTTCCTATACAAATGTTTGCTTGTATATTGTTTAAAAATCTGATAAATAAAAAATAAATAAAAAAAGATACATTAGCATTCAGCCTGGATATCATCTTCTAAAGGTCAATAAGAGTAACATTATTTGGTACTAAAACCTGATGTTGGAGTTTATCTTTTCCAGAGATATTATAACATTATCACTCACATTTATTTGGCTAGATATTAAATTCCCATTACCCATGGATACAATATCAGTTACCTTGCTTTCCCCCCACTAACGATGTAACCAGTGGTTGGGGTGGAGAGGTCGGACCCCTGCCAGGACTCAGGGACGCCAATGAATTGACTCCCTGTCCGTCTTCTAAAGGCGAATCAATCACTTTAAACACGTGATTGTCCATCGGCCCCCATGTATTTCCTGAAACCAGAGAGGATGTTGTAATCTTCGCTTTTCTTTTCTTTCACATTTAAGGGAAAGTCCTCCGTCTACCTCTCTTACACCAAACAAGACCAAGCAAAAAAATAACTCAAACAAAGCCGCGTGCCCCTCGATGTAAATCAGCCAGTTCAGCGGTGCTGGGGCGTCAGGCGGGTCTCCCTGGTCTCGCGGCTTCCCTCAAAGGGATCGGGAGGGCAGGAAATATGAAGATCCAAGCTCCTCTCGCCTCCAGGTCTCTCCCTCGCCTCCAGGTCTCCCCCTCAATATTCTAAAAAAAAAAGATTGTCCCATGGCTAATCCCCTACCTGCCTGGTATTAAAAATGTCTGATTGCCAATCCTCCTGTTTGATACCTTCCCTCCATGTATTCACAGTCTTATGAATTAGTCCTAATTAACATTAACATGGAGCTAAAACAGACTGATCCAATAAAAATTAATAAGCTCCATCAGATGTAAAATCAAGCAAAGCAGCTCATTGATACTTAATATGCATTACACAAATTACACTGGTCTAAACTGGAACTTCAGTTAACCTTAGAGGCTAATGCAAACACTTCAGGAGGTTTTTGTTACCCTCCTGAAGTCCCATTGTGGATTGGGATGCCCCCTGCCCCATGTAAAAATGCTGAGGCATCTTTATCCCTCCAAATCAGCAGGCAAGGCCACCCTGACCTCATCCCCATCAGGGTCCTCTCCCTGGCCTACCTCATCTGAAACAGGACCATGGCTGGCTGGGACAGAAGGGAGGATGATATCCTCTGGCACCACTCGCACCAAAGTAAAATATGGTGCTGGTTAATAGGGGTGTGCATTCGGATTGACCGCATTAGTAAAACGCAACTCATATTTTTTTTTTACTTAAAAAATTGATTCGACATAAACGATCGGATTTCCCACATATCGAACATAGATATGTTCGATATGTTGGAAATCGCGATTGTTGAGCCAAAATAAAAATATAAACCCCCTCACCCTCCTTAATCCCCCCCCCGACTTACCACAACTCCCTGGTGATGGAGCGAGGAGTGAGGACGCCATTTCTGCAATCCTTGGCGAGAAGCATGTGACATCGGCGGCACGTCGAGTGACGCCGGCGTCACGTGATTCCCGGCTCGTTCGCGCCGGACGGCTCGTTCGGCCCAAAAAGAACTTTTGGCCAGCTTGGGGGGTCAGGAGGCCCCCCCAAGCTGGCCAAAAGTTCTTTTTGGGCCGAACGAGCCGTCTGGCGCAAACTCGCCGGGAATCACGTGGCGCCGCGTCACTCAGACGCGACGTCACGTGATTCCCGGCAAGTTCGCGCCGGACGGCTCGTTCGGCCCAAAAAGAACTTTTGGCCAGCTTGAGGGGGTCAGGAGGCCCCCCCAAGCTGGCCAAAAGTTCTTTTTGGGCCGAACGAGCCGTCCGGCGCGAACTTGCCGGGAATCACGTGACGTCGGCGTCACGTGATTCCCGGCTCGTTCGCGCCGGACGGCTCGTTCGGCCCAAAAAGAACTTTTGGCCAGCTTGGGGGGGTCAGGAGGCCCCCCCAAGCTGGCCAAAAGTTCTTTTTGGGCCGAACGAGCCGTCCGGCGCGAACGAGCCGGGAATCACGTGACGCCGCGTCACTCGACGTGCCACCGACGTCACATGCTTCTCGCCAAGGATTGCAGAAATGACGTCCTCACTCCTCGCTCGATCACCAGGGAGTTGTGGTAAGTCTGGGGGGGGGATTAAGGAGGGTGAGGGGGTTTAAATTTTTTTTTTGCACATATGTACATATACCCAACTCATTGGATTTTTTTTATGTCCATATTGGCCGCAAGTGGGACCCCCTTTCGGACATAAAAAATATGAACATAAAATTTTGCTCTGCACATCCCTACTGGTTAATCTTATGTGGGGTTTTTATCTTAGCAAAGGTTTTGTGTTTTTCTTTTGCCCTTTGTTAATACTAAAAGTGAACATGTGGTTTTGGCTTTGGATTCACACCATTTTGGAAAAATGAAAAAGCACATGTGTGGGCAAAAGACCACGTAATGCCAGCAGCAGGTGCCATTTAGGATTTTGGAGCTGGCAAGGAAAAGGAAGTCATCCCACCTACTAGCCCCATCTACTGGCACCTTACTTCAGATGGGGCAGGTCACAGAGGGGAAACTAACAGGATGGAGGGCCAGGACAGTCTCGGCTTGCCTACTGGGGTGGGTGGGAGGCATTAGCCCCCATTGGGACTTGAGTTACCATTACCAATAACACCAAGGCATTACCAGCAGCAGTAATATGAGCATTATCTTCCATAAAATGCTCTTCTGCATTTTACCCTGTGTTTTACAGCAGGTAATACAATAAAATCAGCATTGATGTGCATTAATGGCCAATTATAATGCATCTTAGTACATTGACCTCTTAATTAGAAGCAGAGCTTTTTGTTCAGGAAGTATGTGCCAGTGCTAAGTACTGACATGTTTTTCTACCACCTGCTTAATGTGCCCTGTTGACCCTAAAAAAAAAAAAATTCATTCCTCAGGTGAGTACAGGGCCCACTTTTGTCTCCAGAAAAGTAGCACTGATTTGTTTCCTTTTCTGTAACTTGTACAAAGTAGCATCTTTTTAAGCTTACTTCATAAGTTTTTCCAAAATAATGTGACTCCAAAGCCAAAAAAATACATTTTTGCTTTTGGCTTTGACAAAACCTTTGCTGAGGCAAATCTAAGTCAAAGCCAAAGTTATACTGTCCCATTCCATCTCGATTATCATTAAAGATGGATTTTAGCAGTCAAGTAAAAGTTAGAGAGTTTCCATGATATTTTCAAGTTGATACTATAAAACACTAGGCAGGGCCAATATGAGTGACATTATAGAGTTTCAACGTTAAGGGCAAATATAATGATTTATTTCAGTATTTACAAATGATAGGTTAGTAAAATGTCTGCAAGTAATAAATTAGGCAAAATTGTTAATTACTGAGTTTGCTCTGGTAATTTGATGGACATGGGCACCTGAGGTCACATGATATCACCCATTTCCTCTTAATACAGCTCTGAGTTTTGTGCTTCCTTTATATTTTTATCTAGAAATCAAAAACACTATATTTTAAATATGTTCTTCTTTGCAGCTTGACCATTCCTTCCTTCCTTCTAATTTTTCTAATTCAGTCACAAAGAAAAGCATCCACTAATATTTATGTAGCTGTGGATACTGAATTTGCATACATAGAGTAGGTGTATGTTTACATAGGAATATTTTTTCTTACTTAATTATGCCTATTATATTTTAACACATTAAACAGAGTCTGTAAATTTATATTATTTTGTGAATCTTGTATTGACAATGAAAGTTTGAAAATCGTGTTTCCCTGAGAAATAAAAAGGACACAAGTGTTATTGCTATAAATGGCCCAAATTAAATAAGACTTTTCCCACAGGTACGAAATGAAAAAAAAAATCCTTTAAAAATAAGGCCCAGAGCAGCTACTACAATGTGCAATACAATGGCCTACTATAGCAAAATCCTAGCTGTCAAGGAAGAAAAATATTTGCAGGCTTTATTTTCCTTTAAAAAAGAGCACCCATAATGATGTCTCTTTATTGATAGCATTTGAAAAATCTCTTACAGTTGGGGACTGACACTTTTAAAGGTTTTAAAATGTCTTGTGTTCCAAGTTATAACCTGGCAATGAGCCAGTCACTATGGGAAGGTTTCTGACAGTCTTTCCATTACTGAAGTGCACTAGCACCAAATGAAATCCAGCTGCCAACACTTTTCTCAATATGTGCTAACTGAGATAATAGAATTAAAGAAAGATGAACCATAGTTCAGCACTGCATGAAAAAATGTTAAAGCAGTACATTCTTTGGTTCTGCCACAAATAGCCAGTGTGAACCATTTATTCTTCATTAATACTTTGATACTGCAAAATGTATTGTCTGGACAGAAACTTTAAATAATCTAATCAGGTTAAAGAGAATTTTGGGCATGGTTATCTTTCTAGTGTTTTCTACTGCTTATTTTGTCTGTTTTTATAGCATAACATGAGCAGTTGGGATAGTTGTACCACTCCTGTCTCCACCCCCAATTACCCATTTCTAAAGGAAACACACAGTGAAGAGGTGGAGTTAAACAAGGCCACAGTTTATTAACCATTGATGAAAGTAAAACCTGAGCCTGAACAATAATCTGCAAAATAACCCCAACCCCCTCTCCCGTGGTAGCTACCCCGCCACAGTCCAGCGGTGATAACTTAACACCACCCTCCCTTCCCACCTGTCTGGTCACCTGCCAAGATCTCCCCATCAAGACCCAACTGTAGAGGTCCCATGCTGACTAGTCGGAGAACCAACTGATCAATGACTGCAGGTAAAATCAGGCCTTCAGACTCTACTACTACTGGCTCGCAGATCATTTATCTATATCACAAACTTAACACTTCTAACAGCCACTAAACCAGCTTGGATTACTGCCATGGGAGTGGTCCTTCCCTTATTAGGAAAGCCCATGACCCCCCCAAAATGCAAACTGCAGCCATTTAAATTGAGACAAGCAGCCACACCAGCAAATCCTGAATATCATTGTTGAAGAAATCATTACTGATGTTAGCAAATGGACACATTTGACCTGTGAAACCCAAGCAATGACCTGCTGCCCAAGCATGTTCAATGTGGAACCCCCCCCCCCCCCGCATGACCATTCAGTTGCTAATTTGCCTGTTCAACTTCTGGATCCTCCCCCAACATACAGTGGCTGCTCACTCACCCTAGGCTGATACAGAATATCAGATTCCCCACCCTCGACTTTGGTAACAGATTCAATATAAAAGCATAATCCTTTCAAGCTATGGCAATAAAATTCTTACTGGACCATTTCCCCAAATCATTGCCCCCCACCCTCCCAAAATGAATGTGCACCCCTTCTGGCAGAAGAAAAATCCTAAGCATCTACCATATAACAGTCCTCAGCTGGTCCCAATCATTTCCTGAAGACCATACCAGGGAAGATGGATTCCCTCCTGAGCCAGACCAAGGCGGGCGGAGAACCACCCTCTCGTAAGTCTAATACACAAAGGAGTGGCCCATAACCCAGTCACATCCTTGTCCATCGTGCCTAAGCAAACTCCTAAAAAAGAAGAGAAACAGATGAAATCACAAGGAACCACTTAACACCTTGCCCATGCTCGCCTGCACCTAGGACACTAAAGTCTCTGAGCACCAACAATTGATCCGCCATATATCGCGTTTCCCCAAACCCGCCTCTGCTGCAGAACTGATCGCTCCAATAAGGAAGGAATGCATACCATAAAATCACAGATCCCCCCAAGTGGAAACAACTCTCAAGTACACCAGCAAATCGTGAACGAGTCAAAGGCGACCCATCACTGTGTACAAGGAAGAATGTCCCACCTGCAGGATGCACAACCAAAAACGTTAGCACACTATCGAATGGACAAACCACAGAAATCATACAATGGCCAAGGATTACTACATGACCCCAAGCCCATAGGTCATACTTGGATTGGTGAATATGCAGGCACACAGAGTCCCCCAAAACCTGAACATTCGTAAGCTCAAACCCAATGATCCCAGATACACAGAAGAAGCAGCCACTAGCTCTCCGACCTGCAATACTGCATAAAAAACCAACAAGAAAGTCACTTGGAAAAGAACAACCTTGCAATCAGACCAGCACACCCATGGTAAACAACCAACCAGTGCCACCAAATCTGCAAAGCGTAAAGTCTTACACTTATCCAGTACCGGACTCCAACATGCGACACACCAAAAAACTGGCCAAAGGGTTTCCCCAGCCCATAACCTTATGAAAAAAGAAAACTCCCGCCAAGAAAGAATGCACCAACCCCAGAGAATATCCCATGAACTTCATCCACAAAATAAATCACCAAATCGCTCTGTCTGCTATCGAACTCCCATGCCACCCTGATGCATAGAAAAAACTGGAAACAATGCCCCTGCCTTTCAAATAAGCTGCCCTGGTTGCAGGCACAAGTGAATTCAGAATCATGTCCACTGCCTCGCAGTTCCCAAATGCCACAGGTAGTCTGGCACAGGTGCTCCTCTGTCTTCTGCTCTTGACAAAACAAGTCCTACTTGGAACGAGAAAGAGCATCAGCTATAGCATTCTCAGTCCCAGGAATGTGGCTTGCCACAAATACAACAATGTGAATTCACTCAACAATGCTGACACCCTCTCATACCTTGCAGACTAGTGATTAATGACTTCAACCATGCCCCATTTGTCCAACGAAACAACACCTTCCTGTTTTGCAACTCTTCTCCCCATATTGCAAAAGCCACCATCAAAGGGAACAACTCCATAAAGGTGATGTTTCTGGTAATCCCGGTTAGATGCTACAAATCAGGCCACCGCTCAGCACACCATGCATCACCCCAATAAAAACTGAAATCTTCAGAATCTGCTGCATCCGAATATAACTCCAAGTCCCAGTTAAATAGCTGCAGTGCTTGCATGATCCCAATAAAGTACTCCAAAAAGGCATCCACATATGAAGCTCCTCTCTAATCTGAACTATCATGCAACTAAAATGATGGGCACAACAAACTCCAACCATAGCTACCGTTAAATACTGAAGAAATGCTTGACCCATCGGAATGACCCTACAGGCAAAATTCAAAGAGCCAATCAGGGACTGTATCTCCTGTATCATGATCAAGGGAGCTGCACTAACCATCTTCACAGCCAGCAGACTTTTTCCTCAGGCAGTCGAGAAACCATTGCCTCAGAATCCAATTTGATCCCCAAAAAGATAAGCTGCAAAACCAGTCCCTCAGTTTTATCCTTTGCAATAGGGATCCTGAAGAGCTCCACCACCCAAAGGAAACCTGCCAGCAACTCTGCACAAGCTCCATCATCTGATGGACCCACAAACAGAAAGTATTCCAAATAATGAACCATCTGAGGAAGCCCCACCAAACACACGAAATGAAGGAACTGAAAAGTTCAAACAAAGAGTAGAAAACAGAGCAACCCATCAGTAGGCATCAATCTATATAATGCCACCCCTGCCACTTGAAGCCAAGCAGATGAAAACAATCAAGGTGAATGGGCAGCAAACAAAAAGCATATTCCATGTCAGCAATCTCGAGCAACATCCCTTGAGCTGCTGACCTAACCAACTCTACTGCAGATTCAAAAGAGGCATACTTCACCATATACAATTCAGGTGGGATAAACTCATTGACAAAAGAGCCAACCAGGGAAGACACATTCAAAATCAGCCAGTACTTCCCAGCCTTCTTCTTGGGAATCACGGCTAAAGGAGACAGATGAATTGGGTGAAGAAGAGGGACCTGAAAGGAACCAATGATTCTACCCAGTACGCAATTCCTCATTCAATTTGTCCTGCACCAGCTTCGGAAAAGTGCCAGTGGCCTGAGAGTTCCTACCAATTTCACCCCCATCAGGGCCCACATAAGGAATATAGAAGCTCACCATAAACCCCTCCCTCAAAACCACGGCTGCCCTCCTACATGAGTATATATCCAACCAAGGCAGCATGGCCCTGACATCAATGGGTGTATGGGCATGAATCCTTAAAGGTTCCTTGTTTTCCCCCTCTGCTAGACCCCCCCCCCCCATGGACTCTTGCCACACTTGGATGCAGGGTGGGTGCCGCCATACACTGAGCAGGCGTGACTAAACTTGCAATCTGGAAATGGACAGGAGGATTTTTTAAATTGCCAGCATACATCCTGCGTTACTCTGGGTGACTTGCCTGATCCTGCCACCTTTGTGACATCCCCCATCCTTAGGGGAATAAAAGAAGCTACATCCAAGTCTAGCCCCACCCAAATTTTTGCCCCAGCCTGCTTTTTGATATTTTAGTAATCCATAAATTTTTGTCCTGAGTACCCTAGGACATGAGGATATTTTCCTCCCTCTTATTGTGGAATGCCTCGTCATAATCTAGCCATTCCTACCTCTCGTAATCTCTAAATGCCCCAAGAATTCTGTCTCCATGTGCCGAAAGGCACTGTACTGAGTTGGGTCAAAGTGACCCACCACGCTGACCAAACAAAAGAAACAACAAACCAAGTTCAAAATGTTCCTGGGCACCCTCCTACACTAGGCCTTAGAATCCTTTTTCTTTTTACCCTTTAAGATCATGAGATGTCTTGAACGAGTAGATATGAATCAGTTATTTACACTTTCGGCTAACAGAAGGACTAGGGGGCATTCCATAAAGTTAGCAAATAGCACACTTAAGACTAATCAGAGAAAATTCTTTTTCCCTCAATGCACAATTAAGCTCTGGAATTTGTTGCCAGAGGATGTGGTTAGTACAGTTAGTATAGCTGGGTTCAAAAAAGGTTTAGATAAGTTCTTGGAGGAGAAGTCCATTAACTGCTATTAATCAAGTTGACTTAGGGAGTAGCCACTGCTATTAATTGCATCAGTAGCATGGGATCTTCTTGGTGTTTAGGTACTTGCCAGGTTCTTGTGACCTGGTTTGGCATCTGTTGGAAACAGGATGCTAGGCTTGATGGACCCTTGGTCTGACCCAGCATGGCAATTTCTTATGTTCTTATGTTCTCTGCTCTGCTTTTGTCCCCCGATAACCTAAAGATATCAATATAAAACCACTTCCTAATGTTCTGATGGAGTTTACGAGGTATGGCCTCCCACAATTTTGTGAATGCAACCAAGCCTAGGTGACCCATATCCTACCTTGGGCCCCTGCTGCCACCCTCAAACCGTGCCCTATCCCCAACTCTGGAAACTGCAGAACTAGAACCAGAGGAGGAGAAAGAGGATGAGGATTCTGACCTCCTCTGCTTTCCAGAATTCCTAACACCTAACCTCTGAACTGCCCTTCCATGCTCACCAACCGCCAGAGAAGCAGCATCACCTCTATCCTCGCACCCCTGTCCTCGCTCAGCTGCGCAACACTATGCTCATGCCAAGCCTCCTGCTGAGATATCCCAGGCTGGTCCTCACTCCTGCCTCTACCTGCAAAAGAAGAGGAAATGGCCTGGAAACAGCTCCAAGCCACCACCTGCTGTCTTCCAAACCCCCCCCGCAGCCAACAAAGCTTCTGTTAGCTCCCTTTGTCCTCTCTGAGATGGAGCCATGCCCATCCCCCCCACAGTGAATTCAGGCCACCAACCCAACTTCCCCACCCATAACCACACATTGCCACCCAGCTAGGAACAGCCCAAGCACCCCCACCACAACACCCTTGAGGAAATGCCCCCATACCAAATCCACCTGATTCCCACTATCCACCAGGAAAAAGCTTGGAAGAAAATCTATCCACATGGCCATCAAAACTATCTCCAAGAGCTCCCCCAGTGCCTGCCTCTAACTGTGAAGGACTACCATCCACACAAGATCCAGAAGCACACTGACAGTAGAAGAAGAAGGTAGGGCCCTTTCATCACTGGCAACCACACACCCAGTACCACCTCTTGATGCTCCATGCACTGCAGGGGCCTTGTCCTTACCATGTGTGCTCCCTTATCCCCCTTGCAGGAGGGGCAATGCTCCGAATCGCTACTTCCACCCATAGCAGGTACAGGAGCATTCCCGGGTTGCTCGACCCGCCCACCGACAGCAACACACGACACCTGAGCAAGGCCTGGCACATCAGGCAGGACTGCCCTGCTGCACAGAAGCCAGCCTCAGGATGGACCTGCAAGACAGAGGGGCCTAGGAACAGCCATACTCATGAACCAAAGACCCACTAAAGCCCTGCCTTCTCCAGCATTCTCCGCTGCGGCATCAATGGGCCTCTTCTCCTCCTCCAGCCCAATGTTTCAACCTCTTCCCTCCTGCTCACAGGCACCCAGACTACTTGGCTCCATTGATTCCTCCCACGCTGGACTAAACGCACAAACTATCTGCCGCCGCTGCACGGGCCACTGATCCTGCACTGAACCGTTTCTGCATCATTGCAACCAAGAAAGAAAAAGACCTGCTATCTGAAGGTTAGCAAAGGAAAGGGCATTGCTCAAACCAACTGGCTTATATGCCATTGAGCACCCTTCCCTAACCTGTCCATCCCTGTGGTGCAGGCCAATCACAAAGGTCTTATTTAAAAATTAAAAACTATACAATAGGTTGGGAGGTCCTGGGAGGGCAAAGCCAACAGGAAGGGGTGGGGGCAAAGGAAGTTAGAAGACTGGATTGGCACCTCACCCGACACCATATTATGAACAGTTTGGGGGGAGTTAGCCCCCCAGCTGCATTATTTGATTTGGCAGACATCCAAAGATTCTAGGAGATCAAATTGATAACTATTTTTATGGTATATGGCCTGGAATTTCAATATTCTTTTTGGATTTGTTTAAACTGCATCATGAATGTCATATTAAGATTTCTGGGCACTTTGAAAATTGTGTAGATCAGGTACAGAATCTGCTGGTACCATTTATATTCCTACATAATATCGATATTATTAGCCTAATTTTATTTATTTATTTATTTTATTTATTTATTTTATTTATTTATTTATAAGCTTTTATATACCAACCGTCCTACCAGAAACTCCCTTGCGGGCACCCTCCACACCCCTTCACTCAAAATTGCTCACCTCACAAACACCAGAGCGAGAGCCTTCTCCATCGCCGGCCCCACCCTTTGGAACTCCCTCCCCACTGAGCTCCGACTAGAACCTTCACTTAATCAATTCAAAAAAGGAATCAAGACCTGGTTATTTAAACAGGCCTATCCCAACGCCTCTCAACCCTAGCATTTGACTTCTCCTCAACACTCATTATTTCCCTCTCCCTAGTACAGTGTCCCCCGCCCCCCTACACACCCTCCCTCCCTCACCACCCCATCCATATTATGGCTTCCTGATATTCAGTCACCACCTCTCCTTCCCATCGCCACCCCCCTGCCCCCTTGTACAGTTCCTACCCCACCCCGCCTCCCCTATGCGCTTCATCCCCCACCCCCGCGCTACCCCCCACTTTGTCGTCTCTTGTATATAATTAATTTATGTCCAACCTGGTTAACCACATGTAATCTCATTTAATAACTGTGGCGCCCGTTGGCTCTACAGTAAAGTTGTCACCTTTTAACTTCCTATCCTTCCTCCATCTATCATTGTAATTTCCTTTCTCAGTTGTCTGTAAACCGACATGATGTTTTTTTTTACGAATGCCGGTATATAAAAGTTATAAATAAATAAATAAATAAATAAAATAAATAAATATACCGAAGTTTAGCTAGGTGCCTTCACTCCGGTTTACGGGTAAAACAACATATTACAATTTGGGAAGCAACTGATAGAACAACATATTACAGTTATGGAACGACAAGTTGTGTAACAACTGATAAAACATCGTAATACAAGTTATGAAACATATTCCTAGTTAAGGAATGGCTGGTGAAACAGAGTAACAGGGAAGGTTAAAGATATGTATTACTGTTACCTAAAGACAAGAAGGCTTGCTTGTTCTATCCCTCATAAGTCTGAAAGCTTGCTTCAGATTAGAAGAAATATTTTCTAGTTCAAATTCAAATATGATCTGAAGCTGTAGGATTTAACTATTTCTAAAATTCCATTGAGGCTTTGTTTCAGACGTTTATGGAATAAAAGATCATGTTTTTTTCTTTGTACTACTGGAATATCATCAAAGTTTGTACACAATTTGAGATATTGCAAAAAGTTGATTGAAAAGTTTGATGAAGTAGGTCAAATTCTGATCTACCCTTAAAATACCATTGCGGTTGGAAAATCTAAGCAAATTAGAGAAAGTCGGTATTCAACTAGATTTTTCCATGTTGATTGGGAAAGTTTCATCAGGAGGAATTAATTATTGCTGCATGAGATTAAGGGTGAGATTTTAGCAAGGCCATAGTCTCACATCCATCTACTAATAATTTCTTTCAGGTTAATTTTGAAACGAGTGTGTGTGTGCCCATACATGCATGTATTGGCGCATCAGCCAAGATACGCTGGAAACTTTAATCATGTGCGCACTTGCACACGTATGATTTAAAATACGCCTACCGCTTTTAAGTATGCTACTAATTTTAGGAAGCTACTTGAGCAAGCCTACTTCATGGACCTTCCATAGGACATTGCTGGCTTTAATGCGCATATTTATTTATTTATTTATAACTTTTATATACCGAGGTTCAATTAACAAGATTAATTATCACTTCGGTTTACATTACAACCAGCAAAATAACATAGACAAAGTCTTGTTTTACAATGAACAGGGAAGAATAACCTGGATAAAACAATGAACAGGGTAGAAATAACCTCGAAAACATAAAATGGGTGAAGCAAGTGTAGAGAGCAGGGTTTATATAACTTGGGCGAAAGGTAAGGAAATTAAATAGGGGAGGACTGTGAAGGCATATGTAAGTGGATTTTAAAACATGCTCGTGTGAGCGACATTCCTAGTTTTTCCAGTTAGCCCACAGTTTGTCCAGGCAATATTGAAGTCTTCCAGACCCCTCTGGTTCTTTATTCTGCACACTTCCCAGCTGACCCAGACTCCTCACCCTGTCCTGTGAGTCCTAAAATGCGAGATCTACAGATTTGCTCCTGAATAGGAGAGGTGGTAAAGTTATGCGGCTAACAAGCGGATGTGTGCTGCAGCCTCCAGTTTTAAAATATGGAGTTACGATCATAATTGTTGGCCCTACCCTGGGACACCCATTCACGTCTCCTTTTCTGCCCCCTTATTTTTGATGTGCACACAGATATATACGGGCATAAACCGGGGCTTTTAAAAATTGTGTTACACATACTCACATATATGTGGCCATTTTTGCCCGAGCAACACTTTTAAAATTGACCTCTAAGTGCATCTTTTTTTTAATGTTTATTGTAAGTTGAGCGATAGATACAAATTTCAAAGCACAAGATAATTTTCATACATTGGCAACATTATACATTAAATATTACCAAATAATACAAAACCATTTGGCAACTGTAACAGTTACAACATCCCTTATTTTCTTTATTTTCCCCCTCACATTTATCCATCCACACAATAGACAACCCATATTCACTTCATACATCTTCATCTCTATACAAGAGTTTTGACCTCATATACTATGTACCACACATATAACAATAATTCTCAATGCTTACGATACATTTTTCCCCCAGATCTAAAAATACTGAGCATAACTTTCAAACAAATATGCATGTTGGCATATACGCGCATACATGTCCATGAGCAGACATACGCAAGTATACATGTGTAAACCGGCATGATGTGATACCCTCACGAATGCCGGTATAGAAAAAACTAAAATAAATAAATAAATGTGTTATATAAAAATATGTGTATATCTACTCTGCAACATATTTTATTTATTTAGAAGGCTTATATGCTGTGCAATCCGAGATTCTCAGTGGCTTACATCGAAATGTTCATAATAGACATAAAATATTAATGTATGTAGATTTATACATGAATATATGCAATGCAATGAAACCATGTATATCAATGCATTGAAGGTGCATACTTTTCCTATCTATTTAAAAATTATGTGTGTGTATATTTTACGCTCAAAAGCAAAGTAGGACTTACTTAAGTCGGCCATTTTAAAACATACACACCTAAATGAAATTAACCAGTTTACCAATTAGCCCATCTGTTCAGCCAGTCCTTTCCAGATCACTGAGACCTTCCTGGTTCTTCTGCCTGAACTCCTCCCAGGTCATCTCCCATCTCAGAACATCCCTAGACCACCCCCCTTTTTACGCATGTATATGTGCATGTAAAAATGAAAATACGCAAGCATTTTTTACTTTTATAAAATATGGAATATGTGGGTAGAGGCTACTTATGTGCATATATGCAAATTTTTAGGGGCATAACAATTTTGAAAATTCATCTCATTATCTATGCTGCCAATTAAATCTTTGGTTATTATCCCTTGTTGTTCCACAGGCAAATAAGCAATAAATCACTTCCAAAGTTTTAAAAACAATTTCAGTTTTTTTGGTTGAATCATTCCATGCATTTATTTTCTCCATTTGTAACATTTCAAACATTTGTTTGAAGCACATCCCTATTGTGAGTAACACCTCATTCAACCCATTTAAATAGAATACATTTCCTCACCACAAATAATGGCAGGTCAAGCACATTTTGATAAACAAATATCTTTACCCTCACCCATCCAAAGGCCAAACAAAGCTCTAAATTTGTCAAAAGGAAACCCTAACTTTAAACATAACATTTATTAAATTCAAACACTCCTTGCCAAAACTCATCTATAGGCTGACATTTAAAACATACAGGGGCAGATTTTCAAAAGGGTATGCGCGTAAGATACGTGCGTACCCCCCGAAAACCTGCCCCAAGCTCCCCCTGCGCGCACCGAGCCTATGCTGCATATGCGCAAAGCCCCGGGACGTGCGTAAGTCCTGGGGCTTTCCTGGGGGCATGTTGGGGGCATGTCGCAGCTGGCGCATCATCGGGGGCATTCTGGAGCAGGGCTGAGGGCATGGTTCTGGCCCGGGGGCGTGGCCGTGGCCTCCGGACCAGCCCCCGGACTGGAACATGGCGAGCCGGCAGCTGGTCCAGCGTGCGCAAGTTACGCCTGCCTCGGGCAGGCGTAACTTTTGGAATAAAGGTAAGGGGGGGAATTAGTTAGGGCAGGGGGGTGGGTTAGATAGGGGAAGGGAGGGGAAGGTGGGGGGAGGAGGAAGGAAAGTTCCCTCCGAGGCCGCTCCGATTTCGGAGCGGCCTCGGAGGGAACAGAGGCAGGCTGCTTGGCTCGGCGCGTGCAGGCTGCCAATTTTGCACAGCCTTGCGCGGGGCGACCCCGGATTTTAAAAGATACAGCTACATGCGTATCTATTAATATCCGGCGTACCCTTGTTTGCGCCGGGTGCGCGAAGAAAAGTACACGCGTGCGTACTTTTCTAAAATCTGCCCCACAATGAATAAAAGTACCTATGTCTATTTTACATTTGGTGCAGATATTTGAGTCAATCAAACGCATCTTAAATAGACTTTTATTGTCAATATAAGCAGTATTTCATATTTACAATTGCATTTCCCATAAGCAAATATCTGATAGAGTTTTGTACATTCGTTCAAAATTGTGTTTAATATCATTGACTTCTACAGGGTAATTTCAACTCTTCTGTCAATATTTACAGTATGTCTTGTAAAATGTATCCTAGGCATCAGTATTCCATAAATTGTACCAACATGAGATTTTGTTTTTCTTGGTGAGAGACTTTTTTCAAAATATAATACAAATTGCTTCTCTACATCTTTATGCATATCTTTTGAGTTTTGTGTTATAAAATGCAGACTAGCATAAAATGGTAAGTTTTCCACACCAGATTTCTCTTTAAGTTACTCGAATAACAATATTAGATATCTCACATTTAAGATGTTAGAAATGTCAGTGATACCAAATTCTTTCTGCTTATGAAAAATGCTGTTTTCCAAGCCTTTTTGAAACAGATTTTCCAAATTCCATAATCTCCTTAAATGAGCCATGTATATCTAAATACTTGGTATGGATGTGTAGAGGCAAAAATTTCATTTTGGTTTGTTTATTCATTTTGTAGGTCACAATCATTCATTTAGTTCATTTCAGATGAAAATCTTATTTTAATTTATTTGTTTTATTCATTTGTTTCACGTATAAGTCAATAGGGGAAGTGAAGTGGGGGTTTTCTATTAATTTCTAATGAAACTTGTGAATAGACATCAGCAGAAGAGTGAAGGGCACTCCAACACACCAAGATTATGTCAATGTGGCACCAAAAGTGGAATGAATAGCCCAAGGAATTTAATAGGGTAAAATGGTACCAGCAGTGGTAGATGTTCTCCAAGGCCTTGTGACAGGAGCAAAGCAGCAGCAAGAGTGGCTCCAAAAGAGGAGCACAGGGTATGAACAATAGCATGAGAGGGGCAAAGAGGCACCAAGTGTGGCATAAACAGCTCAAGGCACCATGAAGGGGGAACAAAGAATCAAAAGTAGCAGGAAAAACCCCAAGGCAGTGATAGAGGGTCAAAATAGCAGAAAGAAAGGCATGAAGATCCCACAGCACCACCAGTTCTTTAGTATCCTGTGATTCAGGGAATCCTGGTTACAATTCTTATGAAACAGTTTTTGCAAATACTGCTTCTATTTCTTGAGGTACGGTAATAATGGAGGAGTATGGTCCTGATTTTGGGTGCTGCTCTTCTGCTGCCCCTGTCTTTTGTTGTGGTATAATCCACTGAAGGCTAAATACCGGACTAGACCAATAGTCAGTAAGAACTGTAAGAGAAGAGAGTTTGAATAAAAAGTCCAAGAAGTCATGAAAAAATTAAAGGTTACTGGGTAAGGTCTATGCAAAGCATTGGATTGCCACACTAAGAGCATGAGTTGGCAAATAATGTGGGCGTCGTGGGCGACTTCCAAACCCCTCTAGAATGGCCTCCCTTCTCTCCTGTTAGCCCCAACCTTTAAAACCCTGCTAATCTGTCTATTTATCTTTATTTTATAATGTGCATGTCATCCATAGCAGAAGTAAAGTTATACGGCAGGGGACCCTGATACATGCCTGTGTGTGAATATGCTAATTTCAAGTTAAAATTCAAGAACACATATTCCCTGCCCTGACCACTGCCATACCTTGATCATTTTTTTGAACTTTTCATTTCGTGCGTAGTGGCAAGTACATGCATATGCAGGTGGCTTTTAAAATCCACTAAGCATGCGTCGGCCCAACTTGTGCACATATCTCCTGGTTTTGGGCTTTTAAAATTCATTTTAAGTGTCTTGATTCCTGCTTTTCACTAGTTTCACAACCCTCATATTTGATCTTATCAAACTTACAGCAAAAAATAAGAGAGTGAAGATAAGAAGTACCAACATGTAATAAATAACACAAAAAAATAAGGGAGGTATATCAAAGTTGTGTAAGTCTCAAGAATTTATTTATATATAAATCGGTTTAATAAACATATCACAGTCCAGAAAGTTGTTGCGTCAAAAAATCGTACAAGAAAGAACAACATGACCTCTGATATGAGCTGTATCAAGGAGATGGTGAAATCTACATTTCATACTCAGGAAGCATCAAATAAGTTCTCATTGACAGTATGGGGTTTGTGCCAGATCCTTTAGTAGACAGGTTTTGGTTTTCCCTAGCTGGGGTCCATTTTCAGCAGCTGTGTGGCTCAGCTGGAGAAACATACCCAGACAGCCTGTTTCAGGAGGGAGAGGGAGAGGGAGAGGGAGAGGGAGAGGGAGAGGGAGAGAGAGATCCTATAATGCCTATGCCCTAGACAGGTATTTGTATCCCTATGGGAGGGCCACCTAGTAACTCGAGGTGGGGATTAGGTATGAGCGTAGGGGGTTGTGGCCACTTTCACATTCAACATGAGACCTACGGAAAGAACAGTGGTCTCTAGTGAAGATTTGCTGGCCGTCGGAGTGAGGAAACTCACTCCAAGAAGAGATTTGGGCAACGTTCTCTCCACCTAGCTTGTTGTTGGCCAGGTAGAGTGTCCATCAAGCTAGGTGGAGAGAACGTTGTCCAAATCTCATCTTGGAGTGAGCTTCCTCACTCCGAAGGCCTTCAAATCTTCACAAGAGACCACTGTTCTGTTCGTACGTCTCACGTGGAATGTGAAAGTGGCCCCAACCCCCTACGCTCATACCTAATCCCCACCTCGAGTTACTAGGTGGCCCTCCCATAGGGATACAAATACCTGTCTAGGGCATAGGCATTAAAGGAACTCTCTCTCTCTCACTCACTCACTCTCACTCACTCACACTCACAGATTTATTGTGCACAGTAACTCCTTGGAAAATGAGGCCCTTAATGTTGCCAGTTAGACAACTTCTAGCTGCATATGGCAATGAATATCACCTGTTTGCCATTTAAATGGATAACTTTTCAGTTATCTATCTTAATGGCTTCTGAATATAGGGCTATTGGTGTTCATGTTATCTATTATATAGAGAGAAAATCATTAGAATGTTGCATGCCAGGATAAAAAGTTACACGCATGGGGTATATTTGTGTGTGCCATTCGGTGCACACAAATGTACACCCGATTTTATAACATGCGCGTGCTGCCACGCGCATGTTATAAATCCGGGGTCGGAGCGTGCAAGGGGTTGCACACTTGTGCACCCCCTTGCGCGCGCCGAGCCCTAGGGGAGGCCCGATGGCTTTCCCCGTTCCCTCCAAGGCCGCTCCGAAATCAGAGCGGCCTTGGAGGGAACTTTTTTTTGGTCCCCCCCACCTTTCCCTCCCTTCCCCTATCTAACACACCCCCAGCCCTACCTAAATCCCCCCCCCACCTTATTTCATCGAGTTACGCCTGCCTCTGGCAGGTGTCACTTGTGTGCGCTGGCTGGCTGCCGGCGCGCTGTGCCGGAGCACTTGGCCCCGCCCCCATATCACCACCACATCCCTGGCCACGCGCCCCGGACCCCCCCTTTTTCGAAGCCCCGGGACATACACGCGTCCCGGGGCTTGCCCGTGCCGCCGGCCTATGCAAAATAGGCCCGGCGCATACAGGTTAGGTTTTCTGGGGTTACACATGTATCTTACGTGCGTAACCCTTTGAAAATCTACCCCTAAGTGTTTTTACTTGCGTTTCAAACAAAAAAAGAAAAAAAGCTTTGGCTTATTGTGATGAAAGTTTGAAAGTTCTTTTTATTTACCTATTTTAAATTACCTGTTTTTGCCAATCAGCTTTATCTATAGTTACTGTTTACTATTTTTGCTCATGATACTCATTATTTTATTCATAGTGTAATTTAGTTTTAGTTATTATGTCCTCGAATGTTACCTGTAAGGGCCCTGCCCAAAAGTTATTTGTTCTGATGTAAACCGATGCGATGTGTCAACGGCTATCGGTATAGAAGAGACTTTAAATAAATAAATAAATAAATAAATACATATAGACTGCAAGCTATAAGACTATATATGACGATAACGGGTGCTATTGGATCACATATTAATGGCAGAATAAGCACACATTATGAAATTGGTGATTGAAATTAAACACAAGACAAGACATATTTTTGATTTCTACTGTTCCTTTATTGTTTAGTGGTATTCTTTAGGTGGAACAGTTTGTAAGCTTCCAGTTTGTTGGGGTGGTAGTTTACAAAAATTACATTTAAAGAAGTAGCAACAGGAATATAGCCTTTAGGAGACACTGAGCAAATGCAAGCAATTTAATTCTCCAAAAAAATGTGTCAAACATCACATGATGCTAACAACTAATCACAAAACGAATCCTGTAACTAATGAAAACTGAGATAGCTGAAAGCAATCAAATTTCAGTGAGCAAAAATATAAGAACTAATAAAGTGTCGGAAATGTGTGTAAATCCCCCCACATTTAAATAAATAAGATAAAAATTAAAACAAAAAGAAAACTATGTAGACCATAGAAATAACATCAGCAAGTATATCAACAATAATCAAATAGTTATGGGGGAAAGGCAATATAAAAGAAAAGCTAAAGGCACCATTAGGCGCTGTTCCAGTGAAGCGTGCGCCTGCAGCCGGCTGGCGCGCATGGAACTTGCTGCTGCTCGAGAGAGCAGGTGAATTCCAAAATAAAAAAAAAATTAGGTTAGTTAGGGGGTGGTTTAAGGGTCGGGGTGAAGAGGGAAAAGGGAGGAAGGTTAGCTGGGGGGTTTAGGAAGTTCCCTTCCAGTCTGCTCCTTTATTGGACTGGGGAAAGGCCTAATTGAGATGGCGTGTGTTTGTTAAAAAAATTCCTCCCCCTTGCGCATGCGAGTCGGCACCCGCCTGCACACGCGTGCGCTGACATAAAATTGGGTACGCGTGTGTGTGTGCGCAGGGGATTGGATTTTAGCCCTGCCACTGCCATCAGTGTCCATGCCCTCTAAAGTCACTGATACCGGACACCACTGAGCAGCAGCACCAAACTGGGCCTTGTCCAAGATATTGGAGCCACCCGACAAAAAAGAAAGGCCATACTAGGAAGCATTACTTTTTTTTTCTATGCACAAATATCACTATCATCTTCAAAATAAATTCATCTTCACCCCCGAACAGTTTTTTGAATCAGAGTGTTCCTTTCTTCTATAACCTGCTAGTGAGTCTCCTGCATTTCCTCCTCACTCAGGACATATGCCTCCTTTTCCTGAAGACGATCATCTTGTGCCTCTAGATCAGCTTTTGCCAAGATTATGAAGCATGCAGCAGGCTAGAAAGATATCACAGATTTTGTGTGGGGTTATAGAGAAGACATCTCCCTGATCTGTTCAGGCAGCAGAAACCTATTTTGAATAGTCCAAAGGTCCTCTCAATGACTTCCTTGATCTGCCAGTGGGCTAAGTTGCAGTGCACATCTGCTACAGTCTGTGAGTATGCCAGTGGGATAATGAGCCAGGTTTGAGTGGATATCCTATATAACCTGTAAGGGAGAAGGCAGAGAAGAAGATAGTGAGCTATCCTAAGATGGTTGGCAGTGAGGCTGTTCCCTGGTAGAGGCTAGAGCAGGCCTCCTGGGCCAAAATGGTAAAGCCACCTAGATACCTGGGAGAGAAAAAGACAAAGGTTAGTTGCTGTGTGGTTGTAGTGAGAAACTGCATTCCTACCTAGAAGCAGAGCCATAGCCAGGCCATTTGGCAGCTATGGCCAAGTGAAAAAGTTCACCCGTACCCTGATCACTACATATAATAGCACAAGGTGGGAGCCTCTCAGCCTCATTTTTATTTTTATTTTGACCCAGCCATTGTCTCTTCCTCCTTCATGCTTCCAGTTCAGTTGGACCCAGTATGGGGATCCTAGCGCCATGAGCCTTATGTATTTGTTGGTGTTTGAGGTAGTTGTGGGTGGATCCTTGGGCCGGTGGCAGATGACCACGCCCCCGGGGAAAGATCTCGAGAGGGACCACCGGTCAGGCTCAGAGTATGGAGACAGACACACACTAGTTCTTTTTTATACAGTATATTGAACCACCAGAGGTGGCAGTAGTGAGCTGGAAGCGCTCGGCTGGGCTGTAGTCCCTCAGATACTGGAACAGCGATTCTGGATAACTGAGCTGTAGAGAAACTGAATATAGTGAGTAGGCAGAGTATGCAGAGTTCAGGAACAGAACCTGATGGTAACACTCACACAATAGTCTCTTGAAGCAGCCCAGGAGCTGGAAAGAAGTAGGTCCTCGAGGAGCGAGTACCTGGTTCCAGGGAAAGCTCTGAGAGAGAGATGGTAACTGACTGGTGTTGCAGGCAGCGATGACTTCCTGGCAGAAGTGGTATTCAGTAGCCAGTCTTCGAGGGAGCGAGTACCGGTTCCAGACTGTGACCTGAAAAGCAAAGAGAAATGAGGCCCCCGAGGAGTGGGAACCTCTGGTAAGTCTGAGGAGGCAGAGTAGCTAGGAGCATAAGGAAACCTTTCCCTTGTAATCCAACTCCAACTCCTTGCTAACTCGATACGTTAGCGATTACTGAGACCTTAAATATCCGAGGTGGATGACGTCACCTCAGGGGGATGCCCCTGAGGTTCGCGCCATTGCTGGTACTTGAGTCGGGGCCGCGCTGCGCGTGTGCCCTTAGGCTGCTAGGAACCATGGCGGCGTGCAGCGTCCGGCCGGTCCGGGGACGCCGGAGGGGAGCGACAAGAGGACGCCGCGTCAGCCAAACTTCCAACAGGCAAAGAGGGAGTCACCAAAGAGGTAAGGTAGGCATAGTGGAGTCGTCGGGAAGCGATGGTCACAACAGTATTTATAAAAATGTATAACCCGTTCTATCTAAAATTCAAGGCGGAGTACAAAATTACATACAGATTAAAACTTATAACCATGAAAAGGTTCACAAACATGGCCAACACATATATTTACACATCCCTGCATCAAATATCGTTCACCATATTTAAATTAAGTTTCTAATCTTGAAACAATGAGCATGGATAATATTTTTATCTGTATCTTATGGACAGATCAGAGGATTCAGTATCATCAGACATATCCAATGTACAGAATATAAGAGGCTGGTAAACTGCCCACAAAGTTTCTCTTTGAAAATTTCGGGAGCCAGCAGAAATATGGGTACTAGCAGACCCACAGACTTTGTCCCTGCTTCTTTGTAGCAGTTATAAAATCAACACCATAAAGCACATGCAGCCCCACCCTCCCATTTAAATCCTTGTGCTCTCTCCCCTCAATCACACATTCCCCACACACAAAAATTATTCATTTAGAGTACACGAAAAAGAGCATTCAAAGTACAGTCTTCTGAGGTAAAAATATAACTAACAGCATGAATATCATATTTACATGCTGTGCTGTGGTGCCAACCAGAAAAGAAAAAAGATGCTTGGTACCCTTATGGTAGTATGCCTATGGTAATGCATGCTGGGTGTGAGCTTGGCCCTGAGAAAGCCATGAATAAACTGAATTACTATAACAATTTAGTAAATCTCCTATACCATAATAGAAATAAAAGTCAGCACAAACAGTAATAATCGTACCTACGAAAAGACAACACTGTAAATAACATGCATAACACTAAAGAAAGTTTAGAAGTGGTGTGAATTAAGAATGATTGACTAGGACAATTGATTAATATATGTTGGTGCTTTTGAAAAGTTTTGATATTCTTTGTCATTGTCTAATAAAGCTTGCAATATTCAGCATCTCTCAAATCATTTAAAATTAGTAGTGTTACCCTATTTTAGGGTTCTCCGATGGACATACTATTTTAGGTACCCACATATCATTTTTATTTAAAGCCTAGATCAAACATTGTAAATATTACATCAGGTCATAGAACATCAATACATCTCCTATTAGGAAAACAGAACAAAGCAGGCTATTAGTCTCTACACAGAAACTTCAAACTAGAAGAATCCCTCACCCTAGTCACACATGCAGAACACAGACAGACCTTCAAATACAGAATAAAGAAACTATAAATTATAAATAGAAACGTGCTGATAAAAACCAAACTGGAAACCACAATAAGCCAGACTCTGTATGCAGTGCAACAATGAAAACACAGAAACATCATCTTTCTTCATGAAGCATCAAATAAAATCAAGAAATAAATATTAATTATAATAGTAAAACCATATTAATAAAAAAATAAATATTTCAAAACAGCTGATGAATAGAACATCCAATAATTATAAACTCATAAAACTTTTCCAAATGCCAATAACATATTTAAAAATAGCAGACAAATAAAAAAACACCTAATAAAAAAAAAACCTAATAAGGATTTTTTAAAAAATCCTTTACTTTCCATACTGGCAACATTTGATTTCCAGATGCCCTGAGATTGTCCTGAATTAGCAGAGGGGAATATAGGGGGGTTGTTGTGCACAAACATATTCCTCTCTCTGTCCCATACACATATATACACATACTCACATGCACACTCTTTCTGCCATGCTAAATCTCACCCATACCCTCAGTCTCTGCCTTGCTCAATTACATCCACAAACCCACATTCACGATCTCTGTCATGCTCAATCACATCCACATCCACACCCTCTGTGATGCTAAATCACACCCATACACATGCTGTCTGCCATGCTAAATCTCACCCACACCCAACATATCCATGCACTCACTGACTCTCACTTGTTTTCCTTCTCTGGAAGAACAAGGAGCAGGAAGAGCAGAAGCAACAACAGCAGACTCCTCCTTCACCCTAGGGTACACCAGACTCCTCCATTTAACATTGCGGCTGTATTGCTCTTGCTCCTGCTCCAGACTGAAAAAAGGCTGATGTTGCATCTTCTGGTGAGCGGGTGATGCTGCTCATACTGTGTCTGACTGTGGGAGGAAGAGGTGAAGATGATTTATTGTTCTTGAAGCCCTACAGGTTGCGCTGCTCCTCCTGCTTCTGAATGCCCAGGGTGAAGGAGGCTGATGTTTTTTGTGGCCCTATAGATCGCATAAGGGGAATTGCAATTAGGGGGAAGGCCAAGGAATTGACTTCAAGCCAAGCAGGCACCCTGCTTTCCTACTCCTGACTGGAGCGTGGGTGGGGGGGGGGGCACCGATTCATCTCATGGCCTTGCAGTCTGTTAGGATTTTGGGCGGTAGCCAGGTGAGGTGAAAACCATCTCCAGGAATGGCACAGAACAGAAGGACTGGAGCATGTGTGGGTAGTCCAGTGAGGCTGGGTTGAGTCTCTTGAGCAAACTGCAGGCTGGGCTGAGTCTCTGGAACAGACTGAGGCGCATGGAGGTAAGGGTGACCTTCAAGAACACGGGAAGAGATTGCGGGCATGTGTGGAAATGGGTGCAGGCAAGCATGGTACTAGAACCCTAGAACTGGGTGCAGGTATAGATGTAACCAGAACACAGGAAGAGAATACCGGTAAATTTTGTACTGGATGCAGGTAAGTGAGGAACTGGAGGAAGGGAACTGGAACAAAGTAGACAGACTATGACAAGACAGGACAAACCAGGACAAGGACTATACTGAACACGAAACACAGAATTCCCAAAGGCAACAAGACAAAAGAAGCCCAAGGAAAAAGCAGGGACTAGAGAACAGGGCAGGAGGCCAAGCCTCAAGGGGGAGACAGGAAGTCTCAGGCTGGGCAAGGGGTCTAGAAGGCTAGGATAAGCTACTAGGCAAGGAGAGAACAAGAAGGGTTGAAGGCCAGAGAGCAAGGTAAGCAGGGAACCAGAAGGCCGTAGGCCACAAAGCATGGTAAGCAGGGAACCAGAAGGCCTATAAGCCACAGAGCAAGGCAAGAAATGGGTTAGAGCAGGGAGTCCAAAGGAACTCAATGTTGAAGCATCTAGGCATGAGCTAGGCAAGGTTAAATACTGGTGTCTGGACATAGGGCAGGTAGGCAAGGAAGGCTGGGCCAGCCAGGGGACAGTGCTTGTGGAGGGCCTCTGGTGGTAAGGAGGCTGCACAGCAACCAGAATTGTAACATGCCCTCACCACTCTAAACTGGAGAGGGAGGGAATCCTGCGCAGGCTGCCTCCACTGGTGTGGCAGCATTGGTATTTTTTTCTCCAATTTCCCCACCCTTCAAGAATGGCCCTGAGGGGGGAGGAGGATCACCAAGAGCAGGCACAGCAGTTCATTTCTCCTCCCCATGGTGACAGACCTCAGAGCTGTATTGGAAGGAAGGGAAATGACTTTTCCCAACATTGTATGAGAGTGGTGGCTCCTCAGGAAGGATGTCACCTATGGTCATGGCCAAATTGGCCATAGGCTAGCTACGGCTCTGCCTAGAAGTCAACCTTCAGTGATGAGACTTTCCTAGAAGCGGTCATGAATTCCTGACTGTGAGTGGATGTATGTATCATGACAGGATCCTGGAAACCTGATCACTACATTCCTGATGATCCCTTTGGCATCACAGACTAGCTGTATGTTTAGGAGGTCGATGCGTTTGCGGTTGCAGAAAGTGGCCTTGTTGCTCACTCGTGATCTTATAGGGACAAAAGTACAATTGATAGCCTGCAAAACAGAGGTGAACCATACAATTTGGTAGAAATCAGACAGAATTTGTTATTGTTGCTGTCTTCTCCAAGGGAAAGATATATAATGATATGTTTTCTTGAGAAATACAGGCAAGAAACTAATCTATACATATGGAGGTGACTGACTGACATTCCACTCGTGACCCCTATAGGTGACTGGAAGGTGCCACTGGCAAAAACGGCCAGGGCCATAGTAGCCTTGAGGTGTACTGGAAATGGAAAGACATGCCCTCGCCAGGTGGAAAAACACAGGCCCTGCTCTAACTGCTAGCATAGGTGTAGTATGCTTGAATCTGAACCTGTGCAAGACTTTCTCCTCAGACAGCACCGGAAACTGTGCCCTGGTTTTATATACTCTCTGTAAGGAATAGCTCTTCCTCCTTTGCTTCTGTTCAACTGTTGTGCCATATAAATAAATATTCATTTAGAGCTTTAATTCTCCACGACTCACTCGCCAACCCACCCCATCTGTCAGTCACAGTCACTCACACCCCCCCCCCCCCCCCCCCCCCCCCCCCCCCCCGGTATGTCCCAGCCTGCCCCAGTCACTACATACACACATACCCTCTCAGATATGTTCCCCAGAAGAAAAGAAAAAAAACCTTGCATGATACTGAAGGACAGCCAGACAAAAATACTTCCCAGGCAAACATACTTCCAGGCAAGGGCTACAATTTCTCACTTAACCCTCTATCCCTCTCCCTCTCCCTCTCCTTCTACCCAGCTACCATTTCTACTCACTGGAAGAAGCCAGCACACCAAACATGAGGTCAAAAAAGACAAAGCACGTTTGAAATTGGTGCTTTAAATGCATACGTTGTTTATAAAATAGCAAGATACGCGCGAACTTGTAAACTGCACACTGACATGCCCCAAACTCACCCACTTTGTCTGCGCATACTTTTGCTTGTGAATGCGGGAGTCTTGAGCGTACATGACCGGATCTGAAAATCTGAGATATGTGCAAGCATTGCACACACGTGCGTACATGCCATTTTTACATGTGAAAGCCCTTTGAAAATCTGCTCATAAGTGTGGTTCCTTAGCTTTTCTTTAGAAAAGTCATTAGAGACAGTCTTTGTATGTCAGAAAAGGGATAATAAGGTTCATATGGAGAGAAATGAAGCAGCTAAGCTACTGCATTCATGATTGGGGCTGGAAATGCTTCATCAGATGCCCATTTTCCCCCCTTCACACCCCTTCAGCCTTCCAACACAGTCAGCCGCTATTCCAAATATTTTTTATTAACCAGCCCTCTTGAATAACTCTTTGCCTCAGCCTCCTTCTCTTGAATGAAAATGCTTGAACTGGCCATCCTTCTTGCTTTATAACCTAATAGCTCACATTATTGCTGACCTTCTTAAATCCCACTATTTATAAAACTATTATAGGAAAATAATTTTACATTACCAGTTAATGCAACTTTCTAGAATTTCAGCAGATAGATATGCATAGCATGTTTTCTAGATTAATTAAAAAAAAAAAAAAAAAAAAAAAGGTTTCAATATTACTAGAGGAAATGTGATTTAAAAAAATCTTCCTTTCCAATTTACTGTTTAATTGAGCATGATTTAAAAAATTAACGGGTGATGTTATGATTATATCCCATCTATACATAATTCAGCTTCGTTTGCACTGAGGTCATAGTTCATATTTTAAATGTTAAGTTCTTGCTTGGAATACATTGGTAGATTAACCTAAATATCACTCAATATGCACCTATCTTTATAAAAAGCAGTAACATAATAGAATGCAGTTTCAGATGAGAGCATGGGGAACCAGAAACTTAGCTTCTATTAACAAAATTGACAGCTGTGTCCTTAATTCCTCACCACCTCAGTGCATATTTATCCTGGTATCTCATGAGATAATCTATTATTCAGATATCACTTATCTCCTTCATGCAAAAATGTGTCTGAGAGCATGAAAGAAATGCATGTCTTCTTATTCTTAGAATAGAGAGGTTGGTTAACACACTATTATTTCCTTTTCTAGACAAATTTTACTTTTTTATCAGTCTAAAAAGTCTAAATTGCTTTGAGAAGACAGGTTGATGAGAGACTTAGCATTATTAGAGATATGGTGTATTAGAAGAGCACTAGCTGGTGCTGTACACATTTCTGAGATTCAATGGACATTAAACCTGATGTATTGCACTACTAGAATATGATCATTTTAGGTCAAACATCATATTAGAAGAACTGAGTAGAACAGCTTGCAGTAACCTTATACTACTACAAAAAAAACCCTATCAGCCTTTAATTCATGTACCTTTCTGAATACTTGAATTTTATTTTTTGTTGTTGGAAGTGTTTACTGTACAAAATAGGTAATTCTGCATGTACATATATCATCCTCAAGCTATTGTTCTTTATTATTTTACTGCCTCATGGGAAACTAACAATGAATGTTCATACTTTTCATGTTCCAACTCTTGGAAACATTGGAAACACTAAGAAACATTTAGGTTCAGATTTGTTACAAGTGAGAGTTCAGTAGAATCCTCATATATCATTCCCTCCAGTGAATTTGAAATGTATTGCAGGTGAATTTCAAATGCATAAACCTAATACTTTTGAAACACAAATGGAATTCATTTCAAGTCTTAAATTCATTTTGTCTCTTCCTTTACCTAATTATTTTTATCCCTGTTCGATGTAAACCGTCCTGATATGGTATTTAACCATGAAGGTCGGTATAGAAAAATGTTAAATAAATAAATAAATAAATAAAGTTCATTGAAAGGATAATTAAATGCAAACTGTGCTCTATTTGACTGTCTACTTGACATGTTCTGCACTTAAATAAACATAAAGGTCCATGTTCATTATGTTTGTCCAGCTAAATTGGCACTTAGTGGGACAAATGCCAGGATCTAAAAACCCTGATGATCTGACCATCCCTGACATAGACAGATAGGTTTTTAGCTAGATAACCTGTTAACTTGTTGCATAAAAACATCTGGTCAGGGGTGGTCTAGGGCAGAGTACTATTATCCAGCTAGTAAGGTCATTCATCAAAGTGCGTTAAAACCCAAATGCGCATTAAATGGGGTCTATTGCACGTTGCATGCACGACAAATAGCACAAAGCAAGCTAGCATGCAAATTTTAAATTTAGCATGCATGTGGAAGGAGTTAATGCGAATTAAGGTGGACTACTGCAATCCACAATAGCTTAAACATGGGATTTAACATCAGAAATATCTACACTTTTTTTTTGCTGTACAAGGGGAAAAAACTTTTTATCACACGCCCACGGCCATTATCACGGATCACGGCTATTATTGTGTGGGATAAAAAGAGATCTATCAGACATATCTACTAGGCCCTCCTGGACCAATAAAAACACCTGTTCTTATCTGGCCTGTCTTCCTAAACCTATAATGTTTATGGCAGGTTTACTTGTTAGAGGATACTGGATGCTTCAGCAGGCTCGCTGCAGACAAGAACCAGAGGAATAACAACAACTACAAGAATAGACAAGGGAAGTCCCTGCACCAGAGCCCGAGTCACTGGGCCCACAGGAAGAGGGCCAGGGTCCACAGTAGCAACTAGAATGCAGGTGGGCAAAACAGAGGAGATACAGGAAGCGCATCTTTCCTCCACAAGCCTAATTGCTGTTCATGCCATAGGTCTATGAGGTTAGCAGGTATCATCTCAGCTCTCAGGCTATCCTGGAATTATATCCAGAAATCCGAGGGGATCTGGATCCGGTCATGGAAAGGTCCTACATTGTGCCAGGCCTCACCAAATTATTGGTTAAGCCCGGCAATTGACT
Source organism: Rhinatrema bivittatum (assembly GCF_901001135.1). Lineage (NCBI taxonomy): Eukaryota > Metazoa > Chordata > Amphibia > Gymnophiona > Rhinatrematidae > Rhinatrema > Rhinatrema bivittatum. Next base: position 232,977,114 of record NC_042615.1, on the reverse strand, counting down.
CCTTCCAAAGACCGTAGGGGTCATGGGAGGAATGTCTCAAACCATTTTTCCCGCTATCTGGACCAGGTCAATACAGATGTATCTGACCGCATGAATCACTACATAGCATTTCCTCAGGACAGGGAGGACTTAATAGAATTGAAGAGAGGCTTTTATGCCATCGCTAACTTTCCCAATGTTCTAGGAGCTGTCGACTGCACTCACATAGCCATCATCCCACCCCATGACAGGGAGGAGATCTTCTGTAACAGAAAGCTCTTCCACTCCATCGATTTGCAAGTGTTCTGTGACACTCGAAGGCGCATCCTCGATGTGATGACCAAGTACCCAGGAGTCACGCATGATTCCTTTATACTTAGGCAATTGAGCCAATATGAAAATTTTGAGTATGGCCTCTACGTTGATGGTTAAAGAGAGATGCTTCTTTCTCTATTCCATCTCTGACTATGTATTAGTAGCAAATGACAGGGACATGTGTGTGTATGTGGGGGGTGCTGCAGAGGATGTAGCAACATCACTGACTTGACAATTGGCTTGTACAGTTAGGTCTGTATGCCATTGCGCTAGGGCCTGGCTTTCTCTCCCCATGCTCTAGAGTCCTGCTAATCTTGTGAGGCCAAACAGTACACTTGACAAAAAGCTTGGTGTGTAAGCAAAAACTACACACTTTCTACAGGTTCACTTTAAACAGTGGCCTTTTCATTCTTCCCATTTGAAGTAGTGGAAATCTCACTTGTTAGTCACAGCCTTTAAGTGTCCACATTGCTCATATTAACAGATATAAACATTGAAACATAGAAATGACAGCAGAAAAGGACCAAATGGCCCATCCAGTCTGCCCAGCAAGCTCTCATACTTATCAGTTTCCCATACTTATCAGTCTCCCTGACTGCCAAGGTAAGGGCTCTTCTTGGTTACTGTTTGAGTCCAATTTTCCCTCCACCCCCTGTCGTTGAAGCAGAGAGCAATGTTGAACATAAGAACATAAGAAATTGCCATGCTGGGTCAGACCAAGGGTCCATCAAGCCCAGCATCCTGTTTCCAACAGAGGCCAAAACCAGGCCACAAGAACCTGGCAATTACCCAAACACTAAGAAGATCCCATGCTACTGATGCAATTAATAGCAGTGGCTATTCCCTAAGTAAAATTGATTAATAGCCATTAATGGACTTCTCCTCCAAGAACTTATCCAAACCTTTTTTGAACCCAGCTACACTAACTGCACTAACCACATCCTCTGGCAACAAATTCCAGAGCTTTATTGTGCGTTGAGTGAAAAAGAATTTTCTCCGATTAGTCTTAAATGTGCTACTTGCTAACTTCATAGAATGCCCCCTAGTCCTTCTATTATTCGAAAGTGTAAATAACCGATTCACATCTACTCGTTCAAGACCTCTCATGATCTTAAAGACCTCTATCATATCCCCCCTCAGCCGTCTCTTCTCGAAGCTGAACAGCCCTAATCTCTTCAGCCTTTCCTCATAGGGAAGCTGTTCCATCCTCTTTATCATTTTGGTTGCCCTACTCTGTACTTTCTCCATCGCAACGATATCTTTTTTTGAGATGCGGCGACCAGAATTGTACACAGTATTCAAGGTGTGGTCTCACCATGGAGCGATATAGAGGCATTATGACATTTTCCATTCTATTAACCATTCCCTTCCTAATAATTCCTAACATTCTATTTGCTTTTTTGACTGCTGCAGCACACTGAGCTGACGATTTTAAAGTATTATCCACTATGATGCCTAAATCTTTTTCCTGGATTGTAGCTCCTAATATGGAAACTAACATCGTGTAACTACAGCAACAGTTATTTTTCCCTATATGCAACACCTTGCACTTGTCCACATTAAATTTCATCTGCCATTTGGATGCTCAATCTTCAAGTCTTGCAAGGTCCTCCTGCAATGTATCACAGTCTGCTTGTGAATTAACTACTCTGAATAATTTTGTATCATCTGCAAATTTGATAACCTCACTCGTTGTATTCCTTTCCAGATCATATATATATATATATTGAAAAGCACCGGTTCAAGTACAGATCCCTGAGGCACTCCACTGTTTACCCTTTTCCACTGAGAAAATTGACCATTTAATCCTACTCTCTGTTTCCTGTCTTTAACCAGCTTGTAATCCACGAAAGGACATCGCCTCCTATCCCATGACTTTTTAGTTTTTGTTAGTTTTTTGTTCTTGAGAATAGTTTCCACTATTTTTCCCAGCACTGAAGTCAGGCTCACTGGTCTATAGTTACCCGGATCGCCCCTGGAGCCTTTTTTAAATATTGGGGTTACATTGGCCACCCTCCAGTCTTCAGGTACAATGGATGATTTTAATGATAGGTTACAAATTTTAACTAATAGATCAGAAATTTCATTTTTGAGTTCCTTCAGAACCCTAGGATGCATACCATCCGGTCCAGGTGATTTGCTACTCTTTAGTTTGTCAATCTGGCCTACTACGTCTTCCAGGTTCACAGTGATTTCGTTCAGTTCATCTGACTCATCACCCCTGAATACCATCTCCGGAACTGGTATCTCCCCAACATCCTCATTAGTAAACACGGAGGCAAAGAATTCATTTAGTCTTTCTGCAATGGCCTTATCTTCCCTAAGAGCCCCTTTAACCCCTCTGTCATCTAATGGTCCAACCGACTCCCTCACAGGTTTCTTGCTTTGGATATATTTTTAAAAGTTTTTATTATGAGTTTTTGCCTCTATGGCCAATTTCATTTCAAATTCTCTCTTCGCCTGTCTTATCAATGTTTTACACTTAGCTTGACAATGCTTATGTTTTATCCTATTTTCTTCAGATGGATCCTTCTTCCAATTTTTGAAGGATTTTTTTTGGCTAAAATATACTCTTTCACCACACCTTTTAACCATGACAGTAATCATTTTGCCTTCCTTCCACCTTTCTTAATGCGTGGAATACATCTGGACTGCACTCCAGGATTGTATTTTTAAAGAAAGTCCATGCCTGTTGAACACTTTTAACCTTTGCAGCTGCACCTTTCAGTTTTTTTCTACAGTAACTATTTTTCTCATTTTATCAAAGTTTCCCTTTTTAAAATATAGTGTTAGAGTTGCAGATTTACTTATTGTCCCCCTTCCAGTTATTAGTTTAAATTTGATCATGTTATGATCACTGTTGCCAAGTGGCCCCACCACCGTTACTTCTCTCACCAAATCTTGCGTTCCACTAAGAATTAAATCTAAAATAGCTCCCTCTCTTGTTGGTTCCTGAACCAATTGCTCCATGAAGCAATCATTTATTACATCTAGGAACTTTATGACTCTAGCAAGTCCTGATGTTACATTTACCCAGTCAATATTGGGGTAATTGAAATCTTAAATTTATAACAAAAGGAGTCAATACAGTAACCCGATAGGTAAAACTGTCAGTAACAAGGGCAACCGAATAAGATTTAAATTATAGCCTAAGTGATGGTGTCATCAAGCCAGACATTGTGATTTTAACCCAAAACCCAACCGGTCATCTAATCATTCACCATCACTATAAAACTTGATTTTATTAATTGAAAATTTTTTTTTAATTTTTTTAATTTTTGATTTTATCATAAAGTTAAAAAGTCAGTCAAAAAGACTTTCAGAAACAGTCTTTGATAGACACTCAACTCCGTTGACAATGTGAAGAAGAATTGATAAGCAATCTCTCAATGCAAGGTATAAACACAGCCCTACACGGCCGGTGTTTCGCAGAACAAGCTTCCTCAGGGGCATCTGAACAATATCAACAGTATTTGCCTAAGATAGAACAAAAATGATCTTAAAAAACCATTCTCAAAGTGAAAAGGAAAGGCAAAAACTTATCTGACCGCCGTAGGCTACCAGTTCAAGATGGACACGAAGTCTCAGAAGTTCTTCTTCATCGCAAGGAGGAAACGAGGCTGACGTCGGCGTCTCAATAAATATTCAAGCAGCTGTGATGTCATACAATGACATTTTTGAAAGATGCAAATCACAGAAATTATTAATCAATTGTTATCGCAACATGCAACACAAGCACTATATCATAGGAAAAAGCACAGTGTTAAAAAACATGGACAGAAGACTAGAAATATAAGATATTATCCCAGGAACATATGCAAATCGAGATCTGTGTTAAGTCCCGCCGGACTGATTGTCCCCAGACGATAAATCCATCGCTGCTCTGATTTCAAAAGCTGTACTTCACGATTTCCCCCACGCCAGTGTGTAGGTATGTGATCAATAGCACAAAAAGTAAGATCGGTGAAAACATGATTATGAGCCAAACAATGTGCAACCAAAGGCTCATCAACGCGGGAATTTTTTATGTTGGATCGATGCTCAATCATCCGCATTTTGAGAAGACGTTTGGTCTTCCCAACATACAGTAGATCACATGGGCAACGGATTAAATAAACAACCATTGTAGATGTACATGAGGTTGCATGTTTCAAGAAAATTGTATAACCTGATTTTAGAGTGATACTCTGAGTCACTGACATAGACATCGGGCAGACAGAACAGTTATTGCAAGGTTGATGAGAGCCATTAACATCAATACTATTATCATTAGTGGCAAAATCAGAATGCACCAACATGTTTTTTAAATTAGATGCCCTAGAGAATGTAATTCGAGGGAGGGATTGAAAAACCCCATGCAACTGTAAAACATGCCAATTATCATAAATAGCTTGTCGAATCCTGTGTGCCTGGGGAGAGAAAGGCAAAACACAAGTGTACAAGGAAGAATTGTCATCAGAGGCAGAGGAGGGAAGAAACAACCACTCGCGATGTGCATACTTGGCACATAAATAAGCCTTCCGAATACATGAGCGTGGATACCCATGTTGCAGAAAACGTTCAAAAAGACCTTTAGCATGTGTCTCAAAATCAGCAGCAGTAGTGCATAACCTTCATAGTTGTATAAATTGACTAATTGGAAGATTGGCTTTAAAAGTCCTGGGGTGAGCACTTTGAAAATGAAGGTAAGTATTAGAGCATACTGATTTTCAAAAAATAGAGGTCATAAAACCCTCCCCAGTAAGGGTGATCTGAATATTTATTTATTTATTTAACACTTTTTTATACCAACCTTCATAGTAATAACCATATCGGATCGGTTTACATAGAACAAGGGTATAACTGAAGCAATAAATAAAATAGTAATTAACAAGAGAGGAGAATAAGGCAAAGTTACATTTAACAAGGAGTAAAAACTTGGGAAGCTTAAAGCTGGAAGAAAGAAAGGCAGGAGGAATTATAACATAATACAAAAGGAATTTAGGTTAGAGCATCATGTGTTTTAACCTGTGATTATCCAAAAAAGATATGGAGGAATCATTGATCTCTGATGTGAATTTCAAATGGGGATCGCAAGTATTTAGCCAGCTCAAAAATGACGGAAAACTATCACAGGAGCCTCTCCATACTAGAAAAACGTCATCAATATAATGTTTCCATATCACCAATTGACCAGAAAAAGGGTTCTGAGTTAGCCAATGATCTTCAAAAGTGTCCATATATACGTTTGCCAAATCGGGGGCCATGGTCGCATCCATGGCAGTCCCGTGAATCTGTTGGTAAAACTGATAATTGAAAGCGAAAAAATTCTCTTTTAGAGCAATCTCAAGAAGATGTAACAAAAAATGACTGGGAACACGGTGAGGACGTGGTCGGCGATCAAAATAGGTCTCCGCAATTTTGAGTGTTTCATCCTGCGGAATTGAGGTGTAGAGAGCCTCTACATCCAAAGTTGCCAATTTTAGGTCTGTAGTGTCGATGGTCAGCTGTTCCAAAAATAACACCATATCTGAGGAGTCTCGAATAAAGGTAGACATTTGAGGAATAAAGGGTGCCAAAAATTTGTCTATAAATCTTGATAGTGGTTCTAAAAGGGATCCACATCCTGAATATAGGACGGCCAGGTGGACATTCCAAGTTCTTGTGTATTTTGGGTAATGTGTAGAACACGGGAACCCATGGATGAGGTTTTATCAGAAACTTAGCTTCTTTAGCCGTTAAAAAACCAGATTTGGTGCCAGAATCTACTAATTTGGTAATAGTGGCTTGTAATCGTGTGGTAGGATCCTGATCTATAGGCTCGTAAAAATGAGTGTCCTGCAATTGGCGGAGAATCTGGCGTTCATAGACAGTTCGATCTTGTAGAACAATTTTTCCACCTTTATCAGCCGGTTTTATAATTAGACCATCAACACGTAATTCCTCTATAGCATTCCTTTCAACACGAGTCAAATTGGAAAAGGATCTGGACTTAAAATTAGAGTCTTTATTTAAAGCAGAGATCTCTTTTGATATTAACTGGTAAAATATCTTTAGTCCAGGATTTTCTCGACCAGGTGGAATCCACGCTGAAGGATTTGAAATAATAGAAGAATCTACAGTGGATGGTTGTGAGTCAAAAAATAATCGTAATTTTAAGGTCCGGACAAAACGAAAAAATGCTACCTGCAGAGAGAAAGAGTCAGTCCGAGGGGTGGGCACAAATGAAAGCCCCCGTTCCAAAACTGATTTTTGAACGGGTGTAAGAGCTGTTGAAGAGAGATTCAAGACTATGGATTCTTGTTGAACTGCGACCGAGTGACACGCGTGGATGTTTCGGATTGGTCTTGATTGGTGGGAGGTGGAGGTCGATGATATCGGTTGGTAAATGGACGGCAAGAACCTCGCACATTCTGTCCTAAAAAAACGGCTGGTTTTGATGAAGAAGCATTATCATTCCGTCGAAAACGACTGTGCTGATCGTCATCACTAGATGAAACGTCTCCACTCGAGTCAAAAGTGACATGTCTGCCAGACTTTTGACCATCATTACTGACCATCCAGGGGTAAACATACCCTTTATTATAGTCGTGTTCATCTCTATTAAGTTTTTCTAATTTAAACTTCATTAGATCGGCTCGAAATTTCTCAATCATCTCTTCGGTAGACTTTAATTGTACAGAGAATTGATCCGGTTCAGTAATAGAGGCAAGTATAGTTTTTGTCAATTCAATCTCATCTTGGATAGTTATTTCTGTCGCTTGGGCTTTTCTGATAATCAAAATCATTAAGTCCAGGCTACATTTATTCAGGACCGCATTCCAATCTGATATAAATTCAGGGTCTTCTTTGTAAAGATGAGGTTCTTTTATAATTCGAAGGCCTTGAGGGATACGTTGAAATCTGCAGTATTCCAACAAGGTATTAGCATGCAAGATGGTGTGAACAGACCGGCGTAATAATTTTTGTAAAGAAAACCACTGTGAATCAGATGATGGACCAGCAGATGTGGAAAAAGTTGAAGTTTTTCCTAATAGTGCTTGTAAATCAGCATCTGTGAAACTTAGAGTTTTCAAAGGAATTGCAGCCTCAGATTCCATGACTCAAAAATGTGAACCACAAATTTATAACAAAAGGAGTCAATACAGTAACCCAATAGGTAAAACTGTCAATAACAAGGGCAACCGAATAAGATTTAAATTATAGCCTAAGTGACGGTGTCAACAAGCCAGACATTGTGATTTTAACCCAAAACCCAACCGGTCCTCTAATCATTCACCATCACTATAAAACTTGATTTTATTAATTGAAAAAATAATTTTTTGAATTTTTGAAAATTTTTGATTTTATCATAAAGTTAAAAAGTCAGTCAAAAAGACTTTCAGAAACAGTCTTTGATAGACACTCAACTCCATTGACAATGTGAAGAAAAATTGATAAGCAATCTCTCAATGCAAGGTATAAACACAGCCCTACACGGCCGGTATTTCGCAGAACAAGCTTCCTCAGGGGCATCTGAACAATATCAACATAGGAGTATTTGCCTAAGATAGAACAAAAACGATCTTAAAAAAACATTCTCAAAGTGAAAAGGAAAGGCAAAAACTTATCTGACCGCCATAGGCTACCAGTTCAAGATGGACATGAAGTCTCAGAAGTTCTTCTTCATCGCAAGGAGGAAACAAGGCTGACGTCGGCATTTCAATAAATATTCAAGCAGATGGATGTCATACGATGACGTTTTTGAAAGATGCAAATCACAGAAATTATTAATCAATTGTTATCGCAACATGCAACACAAGCACTATATCATAGGAAAAAGCACAGTGTTAAAAAACATGGACAGAAAACTAGAAATATAAGATATTATCCCAGGAACATATGCAAATCGAGATCTGTGTTAAGTCCCGCCGGACTGACTGTCCCCAGACGATAAATCCATTGCTGCTCTGATTTCAAAAGCTGTACTTCACGATTTCCCCCACGCCAGTGTGTAGGTACGTGATCAATAGCACAAAAAGTAAGATCGGTGAAATCAGAGCAGCGATGGATTGGATTTGAAATATTCGTCTGGGGGGGGGGAATCTGATCGTTAGAGATGTGAATTGGAATCGGTTCCAATTCCAATTCACATCACTAATTTTTTTTAGTGAGGCCCGCGCCGATAAAAAAAAAACCCACCCCGACCTTTTAAAATTACCCCCTTAGCCTCCCCCACTCTCCCGACCCCCCCCCCCACCCCAAATTTTGGTGGTCCAGGGGGGCCGCGGGGAACGATCTCCCGTTCCCGGGCCATCAGCTGCGTTAATAAAAATGGCGCCAAGGCCCTTTGCCCTTACCATGTGACAGGGTAAAGGTAGCGCCGGCGCCATTTTGAATATTGGCAATACGGCCTGAGTGCAGGAGATCGCTGCCAGACCCCCACTGGAACCCCAGGGACTTTTGGCCAGCTTGGAGGGGGCCTCCTGACCCCCACAAGACTTGCCAAAAGTCCAGCGGGGGTCCAGGAGCGACCTCCTGCACTAGGGCCGTAGGCCGACCGTCGGCCCCTGTGACATAGTGAGGGCAAAGGTAGCGCCGGCGCCATTTCGACTACTGGCAATACGGCCCGAGTGCAGGAGGTCGCTCCCGGACCCCCGCTGGACCCCCAGGGACTTTTGGCCAGCTTGGGGAGGGGCTTCCTGATCCCCATAAGACTTGCCAAAAGTCCAGCGGGGGTCCGGGAGCGACCTCCTGCACTCGGGCCGTATTGCCAGTAGTCAAAATGGCGCCGGTCGGCCCCTGTGACATAGTGAGGGCAAAGGTAGCCCCGGCGCCATTTTGGATATTGGCAATATGGCCATCCAGTGCTCTTACCATGTGACAGGGGCCGGCCAATGGCACGGATACCCTGTGGTCCCAGGCATTCCTTGCGTCAAGGGACCAATAGGAAAAGGAGAAGAGCATAGACAGAGAGACAGAACAAAACAGGAATAGATCCAATAGTGAGCTTAGACACATTCAAGCAATAACCAGATACTCTAAGTCAAGTAATATTTAAAAATGACACAGGGCGACAGCATAATAAAGAAAAATATACATACATTGTAGAGGCAGAACACTATATGCTTGGTATCATAGATATCACTATCATGAAACAATATTTAGCATCAAAGAAATATCAAAACATACAACAGACCATAGTGTTCAACTATTTTCATGAGACATAAGGAGCATTTTCACAGTGACAGGTCTGATAAATGTCTTTACTGCTCTTTGTTTTGCTGTCTTGATTTTGTTAGTGTAAATCTCTTGCTGTACACAACTCAGGATGACATTTGCTGAATGTGAACGTTTTTCAAGTGTGCGTGGCTTCATGCATAAATGCCAGTGGTAACAAGCATTTGATGTACTGTCTGGGGTCTGATGGAAAGAGAGCACAATGTGGATGAGATGTGCTATAACTCATCTCAATGCTGACCACGTCAAAAAAATGGACAAATTGGTGTGCTTCCAATTTGCCTTCAGGAAAGAAGTTATTGGCAAGCATAGTTACTTGTGGGTGGATTTCTGTTTCTGTTGAGACAGACCTTATGACTGGGTTTGCTGGGTTCTGATCTGTAAACATACAATATCAGTGCTCTGATGATGTTGACTTCCTGATGCACTTGACTCTGTTGCTTACAAGTTCCCTCCGCTTGGAAACAAGCCACCCTCAAACCCATTCTAAAGAAATCGAACCTAGACCCCTCTGACCCTTCAAACTTTTGCCCGATTTCTAATCTCTCATTCCTAGCTAAAGTACTGGAAAGGGTGGTCAACTTACAACTTACAGACCATCTGGAACAACACAACACGTTATTCCCATCACAATACGGCTTCTGCATGTTCTTCAATACAGAGACCCTCTTAATATCCCTCTCTGATACCCTACTCAAAGGACTTGACAAAGGCCAGTCCTACATTCTAGCCATGCTAGACATCTCCGCTGCCTTTGACATGGTCAACTATAACATTCTAATTGACCGCCTCTCTGAAATAGGTATTTCTGGAATTGCCTTCAGCTGCTTTAAATCATTCTTCAGCAATAGACTCTATAAGGTCAAAATAGTCAATCATGAATCGAACCCCATTAACCTTACCAGCGGGGTCCCCCAAGGTTCCTCCTTCTCCCCAACACTCCTCAATGTCTACCTACTACCTCTGTGCCAACTCCTTGCAGAACTAGGTCTAATACACTACATCTATGTGGATGATGTGCAAATACTCATCCCCATCATTGATTCCCTACGTAAAGCTCTCCAGGCCTGGGACTCCTGTCTCACCTCCATCAACCTACTCCTAACCAACCTTAACCTCGCCCTAAACACTACAAAAACTGAGCTACTTCTCATCTCCCCAGCCCACCACAATCCCCTTCCCTCTAATCAACTATCTCCCTTTCCCCAGCACATCAGGGATTTAGGTGTTTTTCTCGACAGTCATCTAACCTTAAAAAAAATCATCAACAATACCACTAAAGATTGCTTCTATAAACTGCAGGTCCTTAAGAAACTCAGACCCCTCCTCCATCTGCACGACTTCTGAACTGTTCTCCAGGCCACTTTATTCAGCAAGATAGACTACTGCAACACCCTACTTTTGGGCCTTCCCGCAATATCCATCAAACCTCTCCAGATGCTGCGGAACTCAGCAGCAAGAATCCTGACCAACTCCTGCAGAACAGATCTCATTACTCCAATCCTCAGAGATCGCCACTGGTTCCCAATCCCCTCCAGAATTCTTCACAAGACCTTTACAATTATCCACAAAACACTACACAACCAGAATATACATTGACTCCAACTAGAGCTGCCTATAAAGGATCATTGACTATACCCCCTCACAAACTTACTCTCCACTCCTCCACTAAAGATCGTGCCTTCTCTGTAGTGGGCCCTGCACTATGGAATTCAATGCCCCCAGAACTATGCCAAGAACACTGTACAATAACCTTCAAAAAAACCCTAAAAACTTGGTTGTTTAAAAGATCCTATACATAACAACGCCCCTTACTGCCCCTTCTGAATAAGCACTCATTCCCCCCCCCCCCCCCCCCCCGTCTAGGAAACCTTTACCCCAAATCTAGTTATCATTCAGTTAACTTTAGAATACAATAATTTTATGCAGAACCGTGTAAATAGTTCTTCTAAGCAACATGTACTCTAATCTATGACTATGGACCTTTTTCTCTTCCTCTATTTCCCTCCTTGTTCCTTCACCTCCCTGTTACCATGTAACTTTTTCCTTCCACTTTCAAAATTGTTTTATTTACGCCGTTATCTGCAAATGAACATCGGTATATAAAAGTTTCCAAATAAATAAATAAATAAAATAAATAAATAAAATACTTTGAATCTTCGGATTTGGTTGTATATGTAGCCCATCACTACTTTGCTGTTGGTGTAGAACTTGGCCATGGCCATGTTTGCCTGAATGTCTATTTCACTAAGTATAAGTATTAGGGATGTGAATTGTTTTTTGACGATAATCGTCTGATATTTTTTAAATCGTCAAAAATCGTTAGAGTGCGCGATACAATAGACATTTTCCCGATTTATCGTGAAAAATCGTTACTCCCGTTAGTGTCCACTAACGGGAGTTATTTGGGGGGAGGGCGGGAAAACCGGCACACCACAACAACCCCTAAACCCACCCCGACCCTATAAAACTAATCCCTTACCTTCCCCCATCTTCCCGAACCCTCCCAAAACTTTTTATGAGTACCTGGTGATACAGTGGAGGCGCGGGGATCGATCTCCCGCTCTCGGGCCATCGACACCATTTTGGCCGATGGCCCGAGAGCGGGAGATCGGTCCCCGCGCCCCCACTGGACCACCAGGTTCTCGTAAAAAGTTTTGGGGGGGTTCGGGAGGGTGGGGGAAGGTAAGGGGTCAATTTTAAAGGGTTGGGCCTCACTAAAAAAAAATTAACGATGTGAATCGGAACCGATTCCGATTCACATCTCCACCGATCAGATTTTTTTCTCCCTCCAGCCGAACCCGATCGTTAAGACGATCGGGCACATGATTCACATCCCTAATAAGTATTAGCTCTGCTATCTTTACTATAAATACTACTCCACATAATTCAAGCTGTTATATGGGGTGGTTAGGTTGAGGTGCTAATTTAACCTTACTAACGATAAATCCATTGTGGGATTTGCCTTCTGCATCTGTTATCTTTACATAGGCCATGATGGCTATAGTCTTTACAGAAGTATCTGAAAAGATACAAGGTTCATTGTAATGAGCTGCAGTAAAAAATATGAGTATATGTAGAATCTCTAGAAGATAAGAACATAAGTACATGCCATACTGGGTCAGACCAAGGGTCCATCAAGCCCAGCATCCTGACTCTAACAGTGGCCAATCCAGGCCATAAGAACCTGGCAAGTTCCCAAAAACTAAGTTTATCCCATGTTACTGTTGCTAGTAATAGCAGTGGCTATTTTCAAAGTCAACTTAATTAATAGCAGGTAATGGACTTCTCTTCTAATAACTTATCCAAACCTTTTTTAAACCCAGCTACACTAACTGTACTAACCAGATCCCCTGGCAACAAATTCCAGAGTTTAATTGTGCGTTGAGTGAAAAAGAACTTTCTCCAATTAGTTTTAAATGTGCCACATGCTAACTTCATGGTAACAGGGATAGGGCACTGTGTGCAGGAAGATCACAACACTCCCGGTATCAGGGTTAGGGCCCTGTGTGCAGGAAGATCACAACACTCCTGGTATTAGGGATAGGGCACTGCATGCAGGAAGATCACAACACCCCTGGTATCAGGGATAGGGCACTGCGTGCAGGAAGATCACAACACTCCCGGTATCAGGGATAGGGCACAAGTTCTAGTCACATTGACTGATCACATTACTTTTTTTGACAAGCTACCAACTGTTTCCATTTCCCATCCCCCATATATTGTCAGTGGGAACCTTGGTAACATGAATAAATAAGAGGGCAGCCTATAGGAATACATATTCATTCCTAAACTGACCTTAACTGACCTGAAAAGTGTCAAATTGTATCATTTTCTGTTAGCGCACACTAACAATTAGGGATGTGAATCGTGTGCCCGATCGTCTTAACGATCAGAATCGTCTGGCAGGAGAAGAAAATCATGTTTGGCACGGTTTTTTAGTTAAAAAATCGGTTTTTCCGATTAGTGCGCGCTAACAGGAAGTTAGTGTGCACTAACCATTGTTAGTACGCACTAACAGAAAATGATACAATTTGACACTTTTCAGGTCAGTTAAGGTCAGGGATAGGCACAAGTTCTAGTCACATTGACTGATCACATTACTTTTTTTGTCAAGCTACCAACTGTTTCCATTTCCCATCCACCCCAACCATCACCTCAGTGGGAACCTTGGTAACATCAATAAATAAGAGGGCAGCCAGCCAATAGGAATACATATTCATACCTAACTGACCTGAAAAGTGTCAATTTGTATCATTTTCTGTTACTGCGCACTAACCGGATTAACAATTTTTTAACGATAAATCATTAGAATTCCTATTTTATCGTGTTCTTTAACGATTTAAGATGATTTTAAAATTATCGGACGATAATTTTAATCGTTGAAAAACGATTCACTTCCCTACTAACAATGGTTAGTGTGCACTAATCGGAAAAACTGATTTTTTAACTAAAAAATCGTGCCAAACATGATTTTCTTCTCCTGCCAGATGATTTCGATCGTTAAGACAATCGGGCACACGATTCACATCCCTACATAGGGATGTGAATCGTTTTTGAATGATTAATATTATCGTCAGCTAATTTTAAAATCGTCCTAAATCGTTAGAGTGCACGATACAATACAAATGCCCCTGATTTATCGTCAGGGGCATTTGTATTGTAACGTTAAATAGGGCACGGGAATTATTTGGGGGAGGGCGGGAAAACCGGCACACCAAACAACCCCTAAACCCACCCCGACCCTTTAAAACCAATTCCTTACCCTCCCCCACCCTCCCAAACCCCCCAAAATGCTAAATTACCTTGTGGTCCAGTGGGGGGGTCCCGGCGCGATCTCCCGCTCTCGGGCCATCGGCGCCATTTTGGCTGCCACTAATTAAAATGGCGCCGATGGCCCAATAAAAAAAAACAACCCACCCGACCCTTTAAATCGACCCCACCCTCCCGACCCCCCCAAAACCTTTTAAAATTACCTAGTGGTCCAGGGGGGCCTCGGGGGGCCTTGGGGAGAGATCCAGCGGGGCCTCGGGGAGAGGAGAGATCCAGGGGGGCCTCGGGGAGAGATTTCCCATTCCCAGGCATCAGCTGTTCTAAAAAAAAAGGCACCGATGCCCCTTTGCCCTTACCATGTGACAGGGTATCCGTGCCATTGGCCGGCCCCTGTCACATGGTAGGAGCACTGGATGGCTGGCGCCATCTTTAAAGATGGCGCCGGCCATCTTTACTCATCAGCCTCTATTATAGAGTATAGTATAATAGGGGCTGATGAGTAAAGATGGCCGGCACCATCTTTAAAGATGGCGCCGGCCATCCAGTGCTCCTACCATGTGACAGGGGCTGGCCAATGGTATGGATACCCTGTCACATGGTAAGGGCAAAGGGGCATCGGCGCCAATTTTTTTTAGAACAGTTGATGCCTGGGAATGGGAAATCTCTCCCCAAGGCCCCCCTGGATCTCTCCTCTCCCCGAGGCCCCCCTGGATCTCTCCCCAAGGCCCCCCGGACCACCAGGTAATTTTAAAAGGTTTTGGGGGGGTCGGGAGGGTGGGGTCGATTTAAAGGGTCGGGTGGGTTGGTTTTTTTTAGTAGCGCGGGCCTTCCTAAAAAAAAAATTAGCGATGTGAATTGGAATCGGAAACGATTCCAATTCACATATCTTAACGATCAGATGTCCCCCCCCCCCCCCCCAGCCGAATCTGATCGTTAAGACGATCTGGCATATCTAATAGGTAGCCTGTGTGAGGATGTATGTGTAAGAGAGAAAGCTTTTGTGGGTGTATATGTAAGAGAGAGAGACCCTGTATGAGGGGCTGTGTGTGTGCGAGAGAGTGAGGGAGCCTGTATGAGGGTGTGTGTATGTGTACTAGAGAGACAGGGAGCATGTGTGTGAGAGAGGGAGGGACAGAGGGAGTCTGTGTGAGGGGCAGTACTGAGAATGGGGTAAAACTCTGGGACTAGCAATAGTGTGGAAAGGATTGAGCCTAGAGGTGGAGGGGCGAGATACTGGTAGGTGGAGAAGTTGGGGCCTGAGAGGGCAAAGTGGCCAGGGGAGTAGGGAGAGTGAGTGGAAGGGCACCGTTACAGTGAATTTCTAGGGAAAGTCTGCTCAAAATATTGAAAATTCTGCATCTTTAAGTAAAAACTTTTTTTCTGTATTAATTTAAAATGTAATTAAAGACTGTCATGTAGATTGTGTTATTTTGACCAATATATAGATTTGCAAAATTTCAAGTTTTTATGCACAGAATTTTAATTTTTTTTGCACAAAATTCCCCCAGGAGTACAAATTGCAAGGAGGTGTTTATGTGTGTGTGTGTGGGGGGGGGGGGGGGGGGGGAATGTGTTTGGCCAATGCCTGGTAACAAGTATTTTAAAAAAGTGATGTAATAATAGCATCAAGTTTCAGGAAAAGCAATAGCATGTAATGCAAATGCATATTTTGAATTTGCCAATCCCTTTGTATTTTAGGAAAGGGGCCCTGGCATTTTGGGGTATGCATACTTTGAATTCCCCTGGTATGTTCTGTGTGTTTGGGGGCAGGAGGCGACTGGTGAGAGGGGAAGAGACTGGGGGTGAATGTATGGGATGGCAGGTGGGAGAGAGACTGATTGGGGTGGTGAGAGGCAGCCTGGTATGTGCGGGGGTGACCTGTTACCCCATACAGTTACCCCAGTCACTTTCCCTCACACCATTCACCCCTCCCCTACCTACAACAGACTTTCCTCTCTTTCACCAGTCACCAGTCACCATCTAACCAGTCTCTCTCCCCCACTTGTCATCCCATACAGTTAACCCAGTCACTCCCCCCTCAACAGATCCTCCCTCATATCAATACTATCTCTCTTTCACTAGTCACCACCCAACAATTATTTTTCCTACCTGTCACACCATAGTCACCCTAGTCACACCCCTCTCACCAGTCATCTCTCCTCACACACACCAGGCTGCCTCTCTCCCACCAGTCACTCCATACAATCACCACAGTCATTCCCCCTCTCACCAGTCATCCCCAGATACCAGGCTGCCTCTCTCTCACCAGTCACCACTTCAGCCAGTTTATCTCCCACCTGTCACCTCCCACATACCAGTCTGCCTCTTTCTCAACAGTCACCACTTCAACTAGTCTTTCTCCTACCTGTCACCTCATACAGTCACCCAGTCACTCTCCCTCTCACCAGTCACCCCCACACACCAGACTACCTCTCTCTCACCAGTCACCATCCCAACCAGTCTCTCTACTATCACCCCATACAGTAACCCCAGTCTCACCAGTCACCCCACCCCCACACACACACAAACAGGCTGTCTTTCTCTCACAAATCACCACTCACCTTTCCAACCAGTCTCTCCCCCACCTGTCACCCCATATATTTACCCCAGGCACTTACCCTCTCGCGAGTCAACCTCATACCCACCAGGGGAATTACAAGTATGCATATACCAAAATGCAAAGAGGAAGGTGATCTATGATAGCCGTGGAGGAAACAACCAAAGAATAGATGCCAGATGTCTTTGAATATATTTATTGTAGTGGAGACTTGTTTTTATAAAAAGCTCAACTTCGCCGAGTTTAACATATGGATGTTAAATTCATAAAATAAGAAGTGGAGAGAGCAGATCCGACTGCAGCTTAAACGATATGCTACAATTGCGGATGTTTTATCGAGAATTTATGTATTACATGTAAGATTGGTTTAATACCATACTAGGTCCAAACTCAATAATCAGAGCCCCTACGGCAGCCACTAGATGTGTGGCGAAACACGGCTGAGTCAGGCTTTTTATAAAAACACATCTCCACTACAATCAATACGTTCAAAGACATCTGGCATCTATTCTTCTGTTGTTTCCTGCATATACCAAAATGCCAGGGCCCCTTTCCTAAAATACAAATGGATTGGCAAATTCAAAATATGCATTTGCATTATATGCTTTTGCTTACTAGAACTTGTTTGTTTACATTTGTTACCAGGTACTGACCATCCCCCCACAAACTCCACCTTTCAACCTTGGCAACAAAAATAAGTATCTAAGGAGACATCCAATGGGAATGCTGAACCATACTTTTAGCTAACAAACTCTCCCCCAATTGACACTTTTCAACTTATAGGTAACATTTTCAGTGCGCACTAGCTATAGTTAGTATGTGCGTGCTAACATCCACTGAGTCCCGATTGGGGGCACTAATTTTTACAAAATGTTGTCATTTTTTGCTTTCATTTTGTGATGTTCCCAAAACAAGATGAAATAGACAATTTCGTTGTTATTGTCTATTTCATTTAAAATGAATGCACATCCCTACATGTTAGTGCTTACCTTTTCACAAAAGAAATTTATTAAACCACCCTGAGCTATAGTTAAGTTTCTTGCTGAAACGGCTCTGTGTAAATGTACATTTTAATGCATTTTATTTTACTATGGTTTTTAAGGAAAAGAGTTTATCTGCATAATTACACAGTTCATTAACAACTTTGCATAGGTTTTATGTTAATGTTCACAATAGCTATATAGCACATATTAAAATTGTTTTCAACATAGTTGTGAACATGCGTACATTTTTGTACATCGGTCTCTGTCCAATTCAGTGCTGAAGAAAAATATTGCAGCCAAACCTGAATCTGAATTAAGCATAGCAACACTCCCAAAATATATTCATTTTTTGTAAAGTCTGCTTTTTCTCATGGCTGTATACTGGCTCTTGCTAAAACTTGTGCATGATTTTAATTACAGATAAGTTTCCTTTTTAAAGGCCAATGCATTCATGCTCAGGTTGCTAAGCTGAATTCAATACATCCATATGTTAAAAGTAGCAAGCTAACATGTAAACAGGAAAAATATTGGAACCAATTGCTGTTAATTTAGTTCTGATCAATTCACATTGACTGCACTTTACATGCAAATGAGATATGCACTGAGTTGTCCCACTGATTGTGTTAAAATGTGATGAAAAGCTTTCATAAAGACCTAAGGTATAATTCGTAGCTTGAAATGTCACTTTTGTTAGCTGGATTTCCTCAACAAAATAGCATTATTGTTAGTAAATTTTATCTGCACAGAGAGAGGGAGGAGTGGAGAGATAAGAGAAATTTGAATGCAAATGGAGATATGAAGGAGAAAGTAGAGAAAGACAGAAGCGGGAGGTGGGGGCACTGCTAAATCTTTATGAAGAGAAGGACACATTGATCTGCCTATTACATTTAAAATGTATTCTAAATTAAAAGAGCACCTAGTAATTAGAATTGGACATGATTTAAAAAAGAAATCCAAATTCTTTTTCATCCAGTGCTTTTGGATTGTGGAGGATGCAGGTCTCCAGTGTCGCTCCAGTTAGTAGCTTCACCCCCCGCAGAGAGAGTCTCTTCTTTCCGTGTGTGCGTGTTAGTGAGCTCTGAGCATTTCTTCAACCAAGTCAAATCACAGGTGCTTCTGGACTGGGTAACTCCATTTTCCACAATATAATTACAACAGGAAATGTTTGCGTTAGGAGTAGCTCATCTAACTCACACTCCTTACAACAATCCAGTCCAGGCTTTGCAATAAACAGTCATGGCAGCTAAAGCACCCCTTCCCACAAGTAAAGTTCCTACAACAAATACTCATTTAAGCAGTGGCCCGTTGGGCTCCTGTTCCCTGCAGTAATCCTGGCAGGGTTTTGGCAATAAACAGTCACTGCATTTAAACTATTTCTTTCCTCACAATGAAGTTCCAACAACACAAGTTTGTATTAGCAGATGTACACCCGACTCCTGAGCTCTGCAATAATCTAAGCAGGGCTTTGCAATAGAAAGTTATTTTTTAAGCAGGTGCTGCAGATAAGCTACTCCTTCCTTCCCCCACAATGAAGTCCAAAACGAAATAAACCCACATTTGTATCACCACAGCTTTAATCTAGCTCCATCAGACTGCTTATCTGGTAATCCTGCTGTATCTATTTCCAGGGGCTCCTGCAATGTGACTGTCTCCATTACTAGCTCATCTGCAAACAGAGGTTGCAGTTTCCTCCTCTCTTCTCCTTCCTGCTGAGATTCAAACTCTCCCAAATTTAACTCTAGGCATCAGCACTGAAAAAAATACCTTGAAATCTTCTACTCAGTGTGCAGCAGCAGTCAAGAAAGCAAATAGAATGCTAGGAATTATTAGGAAAGGAATGGAGAATGAAACAGACACTGTCATAAAGACTATGTATTCCTCCATGGTACAATCTAAATCTTGAGTATTGTGTGAAGTTCTGATCACTATCTCTTACATAAAGTGAGCCAGTAGTTCAACAAAGAATGCTTCTGACTATAGCTCAAAAGGCTCTAGGCTCAACTCCTGGCTGGCTTGAGATTTCTTTGTCTTATAACATAGAAACATAGAAATGACAGCAGAAAAAGACCAATCGGTTCATCAAGTCTGCCCAGCAAGCTCCCACACTTTTTCCCATACTTATCTGTTTTATCAACTACCAAGATCAGGGCCCTTGTTGGTAACTGATATATAAGACCCAGATACCAATCAACTTGTATATTAGTCATTTATTAGCAGAATGTCTTTTATTCAGTGTAGCACTTGTGATGCTTATGTCCTAAGGCCTACCATTTGGAGTCTTAAGGGTTGTCCTATCTGCAGTGCAAAAGGAGCTGGTTCATCTAAAAGAGAAATTCTTTAGGTTTCAAAAAATTTCTTCTCCTTGCAGCATCCAGCATCCAGATTATCACCCCCAGCTCCCACAAAAGATTCAGAATCCCAGGAATAAAGGGTTTACATTGGGCTCTGGTAGAACAAGACCTGTGATCCAGAGACACTTAATTGTGCAGCATGCAGGATATTTACCCTCCATTCCCACAGAGGAGTCAGACAACCAGGAACAAATGGATTACAGTGGGCTCTGATAGAACAAAACCTGTGATCCAGAGGCATTCAGTTTCCCCAACTGTACAATATCCAGGATATTTGTCCCCACTCCCAAGGAGGAATCAAACATCTAGGAATAAATGGATAAAAGTAGGATCTTGTAGAATAAGGCCTGTAGTCTCTCTCCCTGATAATATCTTTATATAATGCCTGTTCTGCACAGGAAAATGGAGAAGTTCCAACAATAGAAAATGAAGAGAGGTATAAAAGGGAAGAAGTCACCCAATATACCCACAAACATTATCCAATATTATAAAAGAAAACTTCTTCTGCTGGGAGACTTGGTCATCAGAGGAACTAACTTGGGAACTAATTTTGATGGGGACACAACAGTTAGATGTCTTCCAGGAACCTCAGCTAGTAGAAATTCAAACCAGATTGTCAATGCATTTACAGAAAAAAGTAGGAACTCTGATATCAATATTTATCATCCATCTGAGGACCAATAACCTCTTTATAAATTATATCCAAGCAGTACAGAAAGATTTCCGAAATCTGGGAGAGAAGATTAGACACATGGCAATGGCTATTGCCTTTTCTGAAGTATTATTTGTTCATGGAAAGGGAAAGGAAAGGCTAAGCCATAAAGATAATTTCAATACATTCCTCAAAACACGGTGTAAAGAATGTGGTTTTGGATACATTGGAGGATGGGGCTATGTATGAAACAGAAAAAGACTACATGGTAAAGAGGACCTACATTTGTCTGAGCAGGAAAGAGGATCCTAAGCAAAAATTCAGGTCAATGTCAGGCATATAAACTCAAGGATGGGGGTGGAAGGAAGTGGTCAATGAAATTGGCATATTGTCCCAAGCAATACAGGAAGTACGAGAAGAAAATAACAAAATCAATCAGCCTCAATATTCCACACCTAAGCACAAGAACAGAAAAGGTGACTAGAAAGAGCAGCAAGTAGAAGGGAAAAATTGAAAAGCTATGTCCAGAAATTCTCTTAGTCTGGGCAATAAAATCCCAGATCTGCAGGCCTTAATTGCATAGATGCAAAACCATTTACAGAAGAGAATATTTGGGAAGAACTAGGAAAACTGAAAATGGATACGGTGGTGGGGCTGGATGAAGTACATCCCAGAATACTAAGGGAACTCAGAGATGAGCTTTCAAGATCAATGAAGGACTTATTCAATAGATCCCTGGAAACGGGAGTAGTGCCGCAGGATTAGAAAAGAGTGATAGTGATCCTGCTTCTCAAAGGTAGCAGCAGAGAGGAAGGCTGGAAACTACAGGCCAGTTAGCCTTCCCTCAGTGGTGGGAAAATTAATGGAGAGGCTACTGCAGGAAAAGATAATGAACTATCTACAATCTGGTGGATTGCTGAACTCATGGCAGTATGGTGCCAAATAAATCTGATTAATTTTCTTGAATGAGTGTCTAGAGAATTAGATAAAAAAGACCACTCAATGTGATTTACTTGTATCTCAGCAAAATGTTTTATACAATACCACATGGGGGTTCATGAATAAAATGAGAGGCCTAGAAGTGGGTGACAAATTGATAGAATGTATTACAAATTGGTCGACTGATCGGAGACAGTGTGTAATAGTAAATGGAACTTACTCTGAAGGCAGAATAATGTTAAGTAGAATGCCTCAAGGATCACTTTTGGGACTGATTCTATTCAATAATTTTGAGATTGACATTGCAGAGGGAATAAAAGGAAAAATTTATCTTTTTGTAGATGACACTAAGTTCTGTAACAGAGTGGATATGCCTGAAGGAGTAGAAAGAATGAAAGGTGATTTAAGAAAACTTGAAGAGCGGATGAAAGTTTGCTAATAAGTGCAGAGTCATGCATTTAGGGAACAGTAATCCAGAAGAACTGTATGAGATTGGGGGGAGGGACATTGGGGTGAAGGCAACAAAAAAATGTGACAAGGCAGTGGAAAGAACCAGAGGGATGATGAGTTGCGTTGAAAGAAGAATAACCAGCAGGAAAAAGGAGGTGATAATGTTAGGGATGTGAATCGTTTTTTAACGATTTAAATTATCGTCCGATAATTTTAAAATCGTCATTAATCGGTAAGGGACTCGATACAATAGGAATTCCCTCGATTTATCGTGAAAAATCGTTAAATC
The DNA here is from genome assembly GCF_901001135.1 of Rhinatrema bivittatum. Classification (NCBI taxonomy): domain Eukaryota; kingdom Metazoa; phylum Chordata; class Amphibia; order Gymnophiona; family Rhinatrematidae; genus Rhinatrema; species Rhinatrema bivittatum. The sequence continues at coordinate 232,954,628 of NC_042615.1, read as the reverse complement.
GAGTACGGGAATTATTTGGGGGGAGGACAAGAAAACCGACACACCAAAACAACCCCTAAACCCACCCCGACCCTTTAAAACCAATCCTTTACCCTCCCCCACCCTCCCGAACCCCCCCAAAATGTTAAATTACCTGGTGGTCCAGTGGGGGGTGGGGTCCCGGCGCGATCTCCCGCTCTCGGGCCATCGGCGCCATTTTGGCTACTACTGATAAAAATGGCGCTGATGGCCTGATAAAAAAAAACCCACCCCGACCGATCGCCTTTGCCCTCAGTATGTCACAGGGAGCGACCGTCGCTCCCTGTGACATAGTGAGGGCAAAGGCGATCGGCGCATTTTGAAACCAGTCCAGCACCGGCACCGAGGGTATGATTGAAGGGATGGCTCCCGGACCCCCCGCTAGACCACCAGGTACATGTAAAAGGTTTTTGGGGGGGGGGGTCGGGAGGGTGGGAGAAGCAAAGGGGTAATTTGTAAAGGGTCGGGGTGGGGTTTTTTTTATCGGGCCATCGGCGCCATTTTTATCAGTGATAGCCAAAATGGCGCCGATGGCCCGAGAGCGGGAGATCGCGCCGGGCCCCCCCCCCCCCCCCCCCCACTGGACCACCAGGTAATTTAACATTTTGGGGGGGGGGTTCGGGAGGGTGGGAGAGCAAAGGGGTCATTTGTAAAGGGTCGGTCTGGGTTTTTTTTTATCTGCTCAGGCCTCACTAAAAAATTAACGATGTGAATTGGAATTGGAACCGATTCCAATTCAGATCTCTAACGATCCGATTTTTTTCTCCCAACATCCGAACCTGATCGTTAAAATGATCGGGCACAAGATTCACATCTCTAGATAATGTCCTTGTACAGTTCTTTGGTGAGGACTCACCTGGAGTACTGGGTTCAGTTCTGGAGACCTTATCTCAATAAGGATAAGAGCAGGATGCAAACAGTTCAGAGAAAGGTGACCAGAATAGTGTGGGGGACTGCATCAAAAGCCATATGAGGACCTGAATAGGGATGTGAATCGTGTCCTCGATCGTCTTAACGATCGATTTCGGCTGGGAGGGGGAGGGAATCGTATTGTTGCCGTTTGGGGGGGTAAAATATCGTGAAAAATCGTGAAAAATCTAAAAATCTAAAAATCGCAAAACCGGCACATTAAAACCCCCTAAAACCCACCCCCGACCCTTTAAATTAAATCCCCCACCCTCCCGAACCCCCCCCAAATGACTTAAATAACCTGCGGGTCCAGCAGCGGTCCGGAACGGCAGCGGTCCGGAACGGGCTCCTGCTCCTGAATCTTGTTGTCTTCAGCCGGCGCCATTTTCCAAAATGGCGCCGAAAAATGGCGGCGGCCATAGACGAACACGATTGGACGGCAGGAGGTCCTTCCGGACCCCCGCTGGAATTTTGGCAAGTCTCGTGGGGGTCAGGAGGCCCCCCACAAGCTGGCCAAAAGTTCCTGGAGGTCCAGCGGGGGTCAGGGAGCGATTTCCCGCCACGAATCGTTTTCGTACGGAAAATGGCGCCGGCAGGAGATCGACTGCAGGAGGTCGTTCAGCGAGGGTTCCGGCGCCTCGCTGAACAACCTCCTGCAGTCGATCTCCTGCCGGCGCCATTTTCCGTACGAAAACGATTCGCGGTGGGAAATCGCTCCCTGACCCCCGCTGGACCTCCAGGAACTTTTGGCCAGCTTGTGGGGGGCCTCCTGACCCCCACGAGACTTGCCAAAAGTCCAGCGGGGGTCCGGAAGGACCTCCTGCCATCCAATCGTGTTCGTCTATGGCCGCCGCCATTTTTCGGCGCCATTTTGGAAAATGGCGCCGGCTGAAGACAACAAGATTCAGGAGCAGGAGCCCGTTCCGGACCGCTGCCGTTCCGGACCGCCGCTGGACCCGCAGGTTATTTAAGTCATTTGGGGGGGGTTCGGGAGGGTGGGGGATTTAATTTAAAGGGTCGGGGGTGGGTTTTAGGGGGTTTTAGTGTGCCGGCTCACGATTCTAACGATTTATAACGATAAATCGTTAGAATCTCTATTGTATTGTGTTCCATAACGGTTTAAGACGATATTAAAATTATCGGACGATAATTTTAATCGTCCTAAAACGATTCACATCCCTAGACCTGAATATGTATACCTTGAAGGAGAGGAGATGCAGAGGATATATGATAGAGAACTTCAAATACCTGACAGGAAAGGCAATTGCAGAACTAGGGGTCATGATATGAAACTCCAGAGAGGGGAGGGACAACACAGAACTAACATTCAGGAAACATTTCTTTACTATTTTATTTAGATTTATATTCCACTTTTCACAGTGCTTCAAAGTGGATTACATTCAGGTACTGTAGGTATTTCCCTATCCACAGAGGTCTTACAATCTAAGGGGTAGATTTTCAAAGGGGTACGCACGTAGGATACGCGCGTACCCCCCGAAAACCTACCCCAAATCCCCCCTGCGCGCGCAAGCCCCGGGACGCGCGTAAGTCCCGAGGCTTGCATGGAGAGGCATGCCGGGGGGCGTGTCGGGGGGCGTGGCAGTCGTGATGCGGCATTTGGGGGCGTGGTGCGGGTGACGCGATGTTTCGGGGGCGGCACCGTGGGTGTGGTTTCGGCCCGGGGGCGTTCCGGGGATGTGGCCGCGCCCTCCAGAACAGCCCCCGGGTTGGGTGATGGCGCACCAGCAGCCCGCTGGTACGCGCAGATTTACGTCTGCTTCCAGCAGGCGTAAATCCGGCGATAAAGTTAGGGGAGGGTTTAGATAGGGCCGGGGTGGTGGGTTAGGTAGGGGAAGGGAGGGGAAGGTGAGGAGAGGCGAAAGAAAGTTCCCTCCAAGGCCGCTCCAATTTCGGAGCGGCCTCGGAGGGAACGGAGGCAGGCTGCGCGGCTCGGCGCGCACAGGCTGCCCAAAATCAGGAGCCTTGCGCGCACTGATCCCGGATTTTAATGGATACGCACGGCTACGCGCGTATCTATTGAAATCCCGCGTACTCTTGTTCGCGCCTGGTGCTCGAACAAAAGTACGCGCTCACATAAAATTATAAAATCTACCCCTAAGTTTGTACCTGAGGCAACAGAGGGTAAATTGACTTGCCCAAGGAGCAACAGCAGGACTCAAAACATGGTTTCCTGGTTTGTACTGTAGCCCACAGCTCTAACCACTAGGCTATTCCTAGTGGTGGATGCATGGAATGCCCTCCCAGAAGAGGTGGTGAAAATAAGAACAGTGTGGAATTCAAAAGGGCATGGGATAAACACTGCTGGTCCCTACAGTCTAGAGGATGGAAATGAAAACAATGGGATAACCTATGTTAACTTTAGGTGTAACCCTTCTGCATGGGTATAACCTGCATGGAGTAGCAGTTACCACCACCCTTAAAAGAAAGCAATGATGTAAACTGCATGGAGTAGCAATTACTACCCTTAATATTAGGCACAGGGGTAATCTGCATGGAGCGGCAATTACTGCTCTTAACAGTAGGCAAAGAAGTAAGCTGCTTAGAGGCAAAGGCAACTTACTAGGCAGATTGGATACAGCATTGGTCGTTATCTGCTACGTAAGATATAGCAGAATTTGAAAAGGATGACCAAAATGATAAAGGGAATGGAATGATTCCTTTATGAGGAAAGACTAAAGAGGTGGGACATTTTAGCTTAGAGAAGAGATGGCTGAGAGGAGATATGATAGAAGTCTGTAAAATAATGAATGAAATGGAATGAGTAAACGTGAATCATTTACTCTTTCAAAAAGTACAAAGATCAAGGGATACAACTGATGTTACTAAGTTGTACATTTAAAACTAATAAGAGAAAATCTTTTTATTCAATGCATAATTAAGTGTTGGAATTAATTGCCAGAGGATGTGGTGAAAGCTGTTAGTGTAGCTGCATTTAAAAAAAGGTTTGGACAAGTTCCTGGAGGAAAAGTTCATAAACTGTTATTAAAGTGGAATTGCAGAAATCCACTGCTTTTCCCTGAGTTAAGCAACTTGGTATGTATCTACCCCTTGGGTACTTGTGACCTGGATTGGTCACTATTGGAAACAGGATACTGGACTTGATGGACCTTTGATCTGATCCAGTATGGAAATTCTTAAGTTTATATATTCATATGGAGTTTCCACCCACACTACACTCAGGGACTCCTTTTCCAGAGTCCCATAAGCCCAGGTTCTTGCTAGTAAACCTGGGAAATGCAATCTATTGCACTTCTTTTTTTATTCTGGGGGATTTTACTCTGCAGAAATCCCCTGTGAAATAACTGTGTGTGGGGTATGAAAATGGCAGTATGTGGGACATGAGCTCCCTCTTCATCATAGTGATTTAAACATGATGTAAAAGGTGCCAACCTCTGGAAATTTGCAAGCTTGTTGACTTATTTCCATTTCTTGTTCTTACTGCATCAGAAATGATCTCTTTGATGATTTTCAGTTTACATTTCAACCTTCTTTCTACTGCCATATTAAAGAAGTAAGATGGGAGAATTAGAATGTATAGCAGTGAATGATGACATAGACTTAATTGGCATCTCAGGGACATGGTGGAAAGAGGATAACCAATGGGACAGTGTTATACCGGGGTACAAATTATATCGCAATGACAGAGAGGAGCACTCGGGAGTAGAGATGTGAATCGTGTACCAGATCGTCTTAACGATCAGATTCGACTGGGGGGGGGGGGGGGGGGGGGGAATCTGATCGTTAAGATATGTGAATTCGAATTGTTTCCAATTCCAATTCATATCGCTAATTTTTTTTTAGGGAGGCCCATGCCGCTAAAAAAAAAAAACCCACCCGACCCTTTAAATCGACCCCACCCTCCCGACCCCCCCAAAACCTTTTAAAATTACCTGATGGTCCAGGGGGGCCTCGGGGAGAGATCCAGGGGGTCTCGGGGAGAGGAGAGATCCAGGGGGGCCTCGGGGAGAGATTTCCCGTTCCCAGGCATCAGCTGTTCTAAAAAAAAGGGGTTGATTTAAAGGGTCGAGTGGAGTCGACTTAAAGGGTCGAGTGGGGTCAATTTAAAGGGTCAGGTGGGTTTTTTTTTTATCAGGCCATCGGTGCCATTTTAATTAGTGGCAGCCAAAATGGCATCGATGGCCCGAGAGCGGGAGATCACAACGGGACCCCCCCCGCCACTGAACCACCAGGTAATTTAACATTTTGGGGGGGTTCGGGAGGGTGGGGGAGGGTAAGGAATTGGTTTTAAAGGGTCGGGGTGGGTTTAGGGGTTGTTTTGGTGTGCCGGTTTTCCCGCCCTCCCCCAAATAATTCCCGTGCCCTATTTAACGATACAATACAAATGCCCCTGACGATAAATCGGGGGCATTTGTATTGTATCGTGCACTCTAATGATTTAGGACGATTTTAAAATTATCTGACGATAATTTTAATCGTTCAAAAATGATTCACATCCCTACTCGGGAGGAGGTGTGGCACTTTATGTCCGGGATAGCACAGAGTCCAACAGGATAAACATCCTGCATGAGACTAAATACAAAATTGAATCTTTATGGGTAGAAATCCCTTGTGTGTCGGGAAGACTATAGTGATAGGGGTATACTACCGTCCACCTGGTCAAGATGGTGAGATGGACAGTGAAATGCTAAGAGAAATTAGGGAAGCTAACCAAATTGGTAGTGCAGTAATAATGGGAGACTTCAATTACCACAATACACTGGTGCAGGATGAATATTGAACCACCACAAGTTCTATGGTGTGCTTTAATTGAAATTCCAAACGTCAAAGAATATCAATATTTATGCAGGCAACTCCATGAATTCAAATGCAAAACTTTAAACTGGTCCCCCGACATGGTCCCGTGTTTCGCTAGGCTGCATCGGGAGGGACCATGGGTACATTTAAATCTAAGGTATAAGAACAAATATAAATCAAGTCAATAAAGAATGGTGAAAAAGGCTACATAGTAAAATCCATTAAGATCGTGTACATACCTCTGAACAAATACCCGGAGCGCGCAGGCCCTCACAGGTGTAAGCCATTTAAACATAGGAAAAGGTGCGAACGTGGCAGCTCTCGCGAGAGCTGTCAAAAACAGCAGGTCTCGGTGGATCCATCCCAAAGCTAATAGAAAAGGTTCCACTCAATTTCTCTGTTAAGACCCTTAGGGAAAACCGTGTTTAACATAAAAATCCATCTCTGCTCCCTCCGGCCAAGGATCTCAGGGAAGTCACCACCCCGTGGGGGGCGGCGTACCACCTTGATAACCGTGAAGGAGAGATCAGAGATGGCATGGCCACATTCAATCCAATGGGAAACCAAAGGCTCATCTACTCTGTGTAGGCAAATGTTAGAACAATGTTCTATCATTCGGGTCTTTAACATGCGCGTCGTTTTGCCCACATAGAGTAGAGGACAGGGACAATTCACAATATACACTACACCTTTAGTGAGGCAGTCCGATACCGAACGGAGTTTAAACAAACGTCCAGTGATGGGATGTACAAAAACTGAAGTGCTTGCCGTGTGGCTGCACATAGTGCAGTGACCGCACGGGCCATGTGTGCCGGAACCATCAGAAATATACACTAAAGGTGTAGTGTATATTGTGAATTGTCCCTGTCCTCTACTCTATGTGGGCAAAACGACGCGCATGTTAAAGACCCGAATGATAGATAAAAACAATGCAACACTGGAATGCAATGCAACACTGGAATCCTAGAAACAGACATGCATTTCTTTCCAGACTAAGTTGGGCCCCAGTCATTGTACTTGTGGGGAGTGAGGGATATTATGTTACATAACATACCCCTCAAGATAAATGACAAAGTCTCAGTGGTGCCCACATAATACGGTATTATGTTTTGGGCCGCTGAGCACATGTTGTTGTTTTTTTGTTGTTGTTGAAGGTGGGGTGTTGGCAGAAGAGAGAGAGAGCAATAGGAGAAGTGGGAGCAGGAAAAAGAGAGGAAGAAGAAAGGGGTGGGAGTAGGGAGAAGAGAAGAGGGAGGCCAAAGGGAGAGGAGGCAGGTTGGGACAAGGGGCGAGAGCAAGAGGGAGTAGAGATGAGTAAGGTATGTGGGGTGCTAAAGAGGGGAAAAGGAGGGAATGGGGAGACATGTAGAGTGTAGAAGATGGGAGAAGAAAGAGATGGGGAGAGAGATGGGATGCTGAAGGAGAAGGGGATGGGGATATATTATTGGTGGCATGCTGAAGAGAAAGGGGAGGGGGCTGAAGGGAAGGTAGGAGTCATCTGTGGGCTAAGAAGAGAGATCTGCTCCCAATAAAAACAATAAAGGCTCTGAGGTCCCAATATAAAACAGTACTATGTTGGGTCTTCCGAGCCTTTGTTGTTTTTCTTGGGGGAAATAGGAATATGGGTATGGGTAGGGATAGGGGTGGTGGCAGGAGAGTGAAGAAAGAGCAATAGGAGGGGGTGGGAGCAGGGGAAAGGAGAAGGAGGATCAGAAAGTAGAGGAGAAGAAGGGAGACTAAAGGGAGAGTAGGAATGATAATGGGGTAGGTCAAAGGGAACAAGGGTGGAGATAGACAGGGCTGAGGGGAGAAGCTGAAAGGAGAAGAGGTGGATGGGGGGGGGGAGTTAGATGGAATACAGGTGGGGGAAGAGTAGAGGGCTGGGAGCAGGAGAGAGAGAGGAGAGGGTTGCCCTCCACAAAAAATGATGACTCTTCTCTCTTGGCTTCAGTGACCCCAACATAATAGTCCTCCAACAAAAACAATGAAGTACCTCTCTTCTAAACCCCTCCTCTTTCTTCCTGCCCCATCCCCTCCCCTTCAAGCAGCTCACATCTCTCCCCTCACCCCTCTTCTCCTTCACACACACTCTCTCACTCTCAGTGTGTAGGTGAGTCCAAGAGAAGGTCTGAGAAAGAGAGAGTATGTCAGTGTGCATATGCCAATAAATTTTCTGCAATTTAAAAATCTGTTTGAGTGACTGAGCATGTGTGTGTATGTCTGACACTAGCTGGCAGCGTGGTTGTCTCATTATTTGCAATTGGTTCAAGAACTGATTGGTTGACTAGACATGGGACAGCGGTGCTCTCTGAAACCAAATCCCCAGTAGGCCTCTTTTGTAGTTACAAGTTTGGTGTGTGCACATACAGCGGTCCCAGTAGTAGTGTACATCCAGGCACTGCATCGTGGGCCTGTGGGCAGTTTTGCAGACTCACATATATTGGGATAGCAGTGCTCTTTTAAGCCAAGAAGGCAGTGCACTGGGCATCAGTGGGTACTGGGCAGTTTTGCAGATTCACTTTACAAACTCTTTACAAATACTTTACGAACTCTTTTGTAGTTACAAGTTTGGTGTGTGCACATACAGCGGTCCCAGTAGTAGTGTACATTCAGGCACTGCCTCATGTGTTACGATTCCTCTTGTAGCTGTGCCACGAGAGGCCTCTCACCTTTACTCTGGAAGCCGCACCGAAGCCTGGGCCTTGCCTGGACAGGCTATCCCGGTTTTGCTCCATGGCCTGGGAGGCCGCAGTTGCCATCTGGGCCTACCTGAGGCCTGCTCTGCTTCCTCCTTGACTTTCTGGTTTGGGTCTCGCCCCTTCTTCCTAAGGGGTCGGCCCACAGCTCTTCTCTTTAGTTATAGGGCCAACCGGGTGTGGCCCATCTAAACTCCTCTCAGGGAGTTGCCTGCTTCCTGCTCTATAAAAGGACTTCTCTTTCAGTTCTGCTTTGCCTTGCATTGGAGTTACTTGCTCTGGATGTCTCGCCTTCCAGCGCTCTGTCAGGCCTTCGTTCTTCATTGGAGCTCCATGTCTCGTCTTGATATGTTTCCTTGTTCCTGTTGTCCGATGTCCTTGGTTCCTGATGTTGCTTCCTGATACCTTGTCTTCGCCTCTGCTTCCAGAACCCCTGGTTCCTCGATGCCACCTTTTCCTGGCATGCTCATGGTACATTGCCTGTCTTCTCGTCCGCAGCTCAAGTCTCCAGAGGGTCATCCTTGCCCGAAGCCAAGACCCGTCTTGGTCCTGTTTCCTGTTTGAAGCCAAGTTCCGTCTTGGTCCTCCATCCTGACTCTCGTTCCAGCCCTTGGATGTCCTTGGGGCTGGTCCGGCCATACCTAAGACTCTGACTGAACCTGTGCCATTCCAGCATGGTCCGCGACCAACCTAGGATGGGCTGTGTAGGGCACGCCTTGGTAGAGGCTTCTACCGAATCTTCGCCATGTTCCAGCTTCATCTATTCCATACCTCGTCTAGAGCCTGCTTCGCATTCTAGCATGGTCTGTGACCAGCCCATTGGGTCCGCCCGTTTATGGTGGACTGTGTAGGGCGCGCTGCGTGGCAGCCTCAACCCAGTACTTGACTTTGTTCCTGAACCTTGTTCCTGAGTCTTCGAAGTTCCTTGCCTACGTCCAGAGTCTTCCAAGTTCCTTGTCTTTGTCTAGAGTTTCTATCTTCCAGAGCCTTCGTCTGCCCTCATCCATAGTCCAGCCTGCTGCTTCTTGTCATTCCTTGTGGCAGGTCCGAAGGGGTTGGGAACAGTCAGAGGACTGTTCAATAACCAACACTAATTGTTGGCTCCAGAAGTATGCAGGTCCGGCAGAGGGTCAGAACATCCGTCTCCACCCACGCTGGGACACGCCTCACCTACCCTCGGTGCTGCCTTGGAGTTTTCTGGGGTCATGCCGAGGCCCAAGTGCACACAATGCCCTCAAGATGGGATCACTCTCCCAGCGCTCTCCTTCTGTAACATCGAGGGCCTGTGGGCAGTTTTGCAGACTCACATAAATTGGGACATCGGTGTTCTCTGAAGCCAAATCCCCAGTAGGCCTCTTTTGGAAATAATTCTTTTAATTGAAATTCCTAGCAGTGACATTAAATCTATAAGGTCAGGGAAAGCTTGTCGTGGTTGAGTGATTGAGACTGGCAGAGGAGGCACTGGCAGAGGAGGCACTTCAAAAGGCAGTGCCAGTCCCTCATAAAAGTTAAAAAGGGACCTGTTCCAATCTAAAATCTCTGGAGGGGCAGTCAGTTCCATCCAGAAAAAAATGAAATTTAAAGATGATGCATCGCCACCACCTGTTTCTGACCCTCTAGTTTTGGAAGTGAGGGAAGGGAAGACTGAGTTATGTAAGTCAAAAGGGCGACACACAAAAGCAGCAGTGCGAGAGCAGACTCGACTTAGCATTGAAAATGTAGTGCAGGGACTGTTTGCTTCAGATTCCAATGAAGAATCATCTTGTGTGGGATTCTCATCATCAGAAATGGAAGAAGTAGTAGCTGAAGAAGGTTTAGGAGGATTAGTTAGTTCTGTCTTAGCCTCCACTTCAGTGCTGCAGGGGAGAGATGAAACTGATGATGAGGAGAAGGAAGAGCAGTCAGCGCAGGCACAGAGTGTGACTGATGCCCCTGGCATTGCTTCTCAGGGTCCACCCACTACTTCAGCTAGCATCCACCCCGAAGGCTATAGAGAAGGGATCATGAAAGAAATCTGCGATCTGGAGCCACTTTAAAGTGACGGAGGACCTACGTTTTGCTCAGTGTAATTACTGTGCAAGGGCTATTAGCAGAGGCAAGCAAATAGGACATCTAACTAATTTTGGCATGATGCATCATATGCAGAAGCAACACCCAACAGTACTGCCATCTGGGGATGGTGGCAGTACCAGTCAGGGGACCCCTTTTTCTAGGCAGTGTAAAGTGGTTGAAAAGGAGCAGAGTCACCCCATGCCCTCAGCCCCTTCTAGCAGTCAGGTGGCAGGCCAGCAGCCCCCTGCCATGTGGCAGAAGTAACAACCCACCATGGAGGAAATGGGGTGGTGTTCGGTAACGCTATCCAGGGGTAGGAGGCAAGCAGCCTCAAAAGTTGTAACCAGGAACATTGGGGAAATGGTTGCCCTTGATGACCAGCCCTTGTAGATAGTGGAGAATGTGGGTTTCAAGCATTTGCTGAAGGTCGTAGCTCAAAATTACAAAGTCCCCTCCAGAACCACATTTAGCAGAAAGGTAATCTCCAGCCTATACAACTAGTGTCGCAGTCGCATCCAAGCACTGCTATCTAAGTCAGAGGGGAGTGTGCATTTCACTTGCGATATCTGGACTGCCATGAATGCTGCACACTCTTACCTCTCCCTGACAGCACACTGGTGGGACCTGGCTAAGGCAGGGGCAGGCAGCAGCTCTATTAGTGAACAAGTATCAGGGTGGAGGTGGGCTTTACTGCACACCCACCTGATGGACGAGGCCCATACCTCAGCCAATATTCTAGCATGCATCAGACCGATGCTGGCGGGCTTGCAGCTACAACAGATAGACAGGAATCTGCAGGCAGGGTTCTTTGTCACAGACAATGGTGCAAACATGGTAAAGGCAATATGCAATGGGCGCTTTCAGAACATCCGATGTTTTGCACACACTCTGCACCTGGTAGTGAAGTCAGCTCTGGGGTTGGAGTCCAATGACCAAGAGAATGAATATCTGCATAAGTTAATACTATTATGGTTTCGAGGTGTTTTAGTAGATTCTTGGGTACTGTGGAAGATGACCACGCCCATGGGGAGGAGCCCCTTGGGGAGCCAGAGTACTGGGCTAGACTCAGGATGCACAAACACAGAGTTTTGTCTTTTATTGTACAGCAGATGTATACCACCAGAGGTGGCAGTAGTGAGGTGATCCAGAGGTAGCAGTCCAGGGACCCTCGACAGAGGGAACTCGTCTCACCACGATGGTATAGGGAGATCTAGGTGTAGGTTTCCCAGCACGGCAGAGCTGTAGATGAGACAGACTGAGAAATAGATTACTCACTAGATGGTAGCTGAAATGTTGATGATTCCACCAGGCAGAAGTAGATGGTTACAGGCACCGAGGCAGGGAGAGCAGGCCCTCGAGGAGCAAGTATCTGATCCCAGTAAGGCACCTGAAAGAAAGCAGAGGGCCCCCGAGGAGCGGGTACCCAGGTTAGAGAATACCCCAAAGGGCAGAGAGAGCTTCCAGTGGCAGATGAGTCCAATCCTTGCTAACTCAATGAGCTAGCAAACAAGCATAGGCTAAATACCCGGACGGCGTGACGTCACTCGAGGGTGATGCCCTCTAGGTTCCCGTCATGACATGGATAAAGACGTGGGTGGCCTGTGCGCGCACACCCTAGGAGGCCCTTATGAGAAACATGGCATGAGTCTTTGCCATAGCCATTCTGGGGACACCAGAGAATGCGGCTTGCAGATGCGGCAGTAGTCATGTTCCCAAGGCTAGCGGGGAGAGCAGAGAAAAAGGTGAGGCACAAGGGTCAAAGCCATCTGAGACCGACGGACGCAACAGTACCCCCCTTCAAAGGGCCCCCTCCAGACCTCCTACCTGGTCTTGGTTTTTGAGGATGCATTCTGTGGTATTGCTGAAGCATTTCTTTATCCATGATATTTGCCAAAGGTTCCCAAGAGTTTTCTTCAGGTCTATAACCCTTCCATGACAGGAGGTATTACCATACTCTGCCTCTCTTTCTCACATCAAGGATAGCGTCTACCTTGTATTCGTTGTCTTCTTCTGCATCAATAGGTGTAGGTTCAATTGAGAACGCGCTAAGGACTAGCAGTTTCAGTAGTGAGACATGGAATGCAATATGAATCTTCATTGCTGGTGGAAGTTTCAGACTATATGTAAGAGTACCTAGTCATTAGAGAATGGGAAAGGGTCCGACGAAGTGTGGAGCAAAACGAGCTGATGGTAGCTTGAGTCTTAGATGTTTTGTAGGCAGCCAGATTTTGTCACCAGGCTGGAATTCTGGAGCCTTGCAGTGATGAGCATCATAGCCTTTCTTTACTCTTTGTCCTGCTCTACGGAGCATCTCTTTGGTTTTAGTACATTGTTGTTGGATATCTTTGTCAGTAGATTTATTTATTTTATTTATTTTGTTTTATATACCGGCAACCGTTTGCACATCGTGCCGGTTTACAGATAACTTACAACCAAAGGATATATAGGCAAGGCCTTTACAAGGAACAGTGATTGAGCTGCCGGGGACGACACTGAAAGTGGAAGTGGTAAGGGTGGTAATGGTAGTCGTCCATAGACCACTTCAAATGGTGTTGATCCAGTTGATGTTGCTGGATGAGAGTTGATGGCGAATTTAGCCCAGGGCAACAGTTCAGCCCAGTCATTTTGACGAGTACCAACATAGGCACAAATGAACTGCTTGAGTTCCTATTCATTCTCTCCATTTGCTCGTTAGACTGAGGATGGTATGTAGAGGTAAAGTCGAAAGAGATATTAAACTTCTTGCACAATGCTTTCCAGAACTTATCTGTGAATTGGGCTCCTCTGTCAGAGACGATGTGCTTTGGCATGCCGTATAGGTGAAAAATATGAGTGATGAAAAGCTTTGCAAGCTCCCTGGCTGTGGGCAAGCCAGGGAGAGCCATGAAGTGAGCCATCTTTGAGAAATGATCCACTGTTACCCAGATGGTGTTGTTACCTCCGAAGAGTGGTAGGTCTACCACAAAGTCTGTAGTGATGTGAGTCCAGGGCTCCTCTGGCACTGGCAAGGGTTGGAGTAGGCCCCAAGGACAACCAGGCAGCAGTTTCTGTCTGGCACAATTGGAACAAGAAGCAACGTAGGAGAACATGTCTTCCTTCATTGTGAGCCACCAGTAGTACTTCTGTAGTTTAGCTAGAGTTCTGCGTTGACCAGGGTGTCCAGCCAATTTAGAATTGTGAGCCCATGCTAACAGCTTTTCCTTAGGTTCTTGGGTACAATGGTCTTACCCAGAGGTACTGGGTGAGAAGCTGCCAAGATAACTCTTTTCGGGTCGATGATATGTTGGGGTTCATCAGGTACGTCCTCAGAGAGAAATGAGCAAGATAGGGCATCTGCTCTGACGTTCTTATCTCCAGGGCGGTATTTCAGCACAAAGTAAAATCTGTTAAAGAACAGGGACCATCTCGCCTGCCTATGGTTTAGGCGCTGAGCGTGACGGAGGTACTCTAGATTTTTATGATCTGTGAAAACTGTGATCTGATGTTGTGCACCTTCAAGCCAAGGGTGCTACTCCTTGAATGCCATCTTTATTGCCAGTAGTTCTTTATCCCCATGCCGTAGTTTTTCTCCGCTGGCGAGAAGCGTTGGGAGAAAAAAGAACATGGGTGTAAGGTCTTAGAGTCACCGGACTGGCTTGGCACAGCCCCTACGCCTACATCTGAGGCATCAACCTCTGTGATGAAGGACTGAGTTGGATCCAGATGTCGGAGTCACGGCTTGCTCAAGAAGGCGTCTTTCAGTTTCTGGAATGCTGTTACTGCCTCCATAGATCAATTGGCAATGTTGGCACCTTTCTTAGTCATTGCTGTAAACGGAACAGTTAGTGAGGAGTAGTTCTTGATGAATGTTCTGTGGTAATTGGTAAATCTCAGAAAATGTCAAAGAGCCTTTAGACCTGTGGGTTATGTCCATTTCTGAATGCTCTCCAGCTTCTGTGGGTCCATCTGAAAACCTTGGTTGGAAACAATGTACCCTAAGAAAGGCACTGATTCCTTGTGGAACTCACATTTTACAACTTGGCATATAGGCGGTTCTCACAGAGTCTTTGCAGCACCCTTTTGACATCCTCCAGATGAGTGTTCATGTCTTGGGAAAAAATCAAGATGTCATCCAAGTACACAACGACACATTTGTAGAGTAGATCACGCAGAATGTTGTTCATCATGTTTTGGAAGACAGCCTGGGCATTGCCAGGCCAAAGGGCATCATTAGATATTCAAAGTGCCCATCCCTGGTATTGAAGGCTGTCTTCCATTCATCGCCAGAGCAGATGCGAACTAGGTTATAGGCTCCCTTGAGATCAAGCTTGGAGAAAATCTTGGCTCCCTATAGTCTATCGAATAGCTCTGAGATGAGTGGTAATGAATATCGGTCTTTCACAATGATCTCGTTTAGATCTATGTAGTCTATTCACAGATGCAGTGTTCCATCCTTCTTTCCCCCAAAGAAGAAGCCTGCACCAGCAGGAGACTTGGAGGGTCTTATGAAGCCTTTCTGAAGGTTCTCCTGTATGTATTCGGACATAGCTTTATTTTTTACCAGAAACCTATATATGTTTCCCTCAGTGATTCAGCAAACTTCAAAAATTAGCTAAAATATCCCATTTCATACAAAAACACCACACTCACTTACATGCAGACTTTTCAAAAAACAGCCTCAATATTTTTCAAAGAATATCACTAAACATTGCAAACTATTAAATAGTTTTATGCAATTCTTCCATTTATAACCAGCACAAACACAAACGTTTTCTTAGCGAGATATCAAATTATCGTGTTATGGAATAAGTTCCAACTTTATCAAATGCTTCCTCAATTCCACTAGAAACCAACTGTTTTCCAGTCCTGTTATGTCACTTAGTTTTTTGCCAGTTATATGCAGAAGTGAATCAACACAGTACTTGCTCAATTTGCCCACGATGACAATGAAAGATTCCAAGTTAATCTTTTTGTTACACCTTCATATTTCAAAAAGTGTCCACACAGGAGTCATTCAGATAATAAGATATTATTATGTCAATTTTAAATGTGTTGCTCAAGCAAAAATGGCCCTATACACGCGTATGTGGGTCACAAGTGAGCAACACAATTTTAAAAAGTCAGGAAGCACGCACATACATAGCTGTGTGAGTGTGTCAAGAATAAGGAGGCAGAAAAGGGGCAGGGAATGGGCGTTCTGTGGTGGGGCCAAGACTTGCACACGTAACTCAAAAATTTAGCATGGCTCAACATGGCAACATGCGCCATGTTACCTGAATAACTTTACCTCTGGTCCTGATGAGGTGCAAGCCTGGAAATTTTGGGTCAGAGGGAAAGGGGGGGGGGGGGGGGGGGAGAGATACATTCTTGTAACACGCCCCTCCAAAAAATACCCACCTTGAGTTTGTAGTTTGTAGGTATTGTTATGTTATAACTGAGGAGATTTTTAGATGTGAAGAGCATTTGAACTATTGCCTTGCTTTCAGAGTACTTTCCAGACCTCTTTTTAAGAATCTTCTCTGTTGAAGGTACCCCATGGCTTGCTAGGGGAAACATTTTATTCAACTTGTTTTGTTTTTTCCTTTTTATTTCATTCTGTTTTATTTGGTTTTATTTCTTTACATGCATAAAGCCATTTTATGTGCATAAAATCTGTTTAATATGGGTAAAAGATTAACACATGCACAGAAATGAAACAAAACAAAATGAATACACATCTCGATGGCATTCAATGTAGGGCAGATAGTGCACCTCTTCACTCTATCCCTACTTTTCCAATGTCACTTTGTCCTGATTAAAGCATATGTGAGTTGTCAGACCATCTTAACTTTGAAAAGGTGGAGTAGTACTTCCTGGATACCCACCCCCTATCTAATACATGCCAAACCTTATTGGATCAAAAACTCTCATGCTCTCACCTACAAAAAAGTTCTTATGAACTACCTTTTTTGTTTACACAATTTAATAAAATAAATTGAGAAGAAAGAGGTAAGTTTCATATTACAAATGCATGCCTCCGCGGCCTTGCATTCTTTTTGTAGTATAATCATTAACTTGCCTCCTTCCTCCTTCTATCCACTTTATTTATATTAGAAATAATTTTTAAGAAATAGTTTTTAAGATTTTTTTGTATTTTAAATTTCTCTAAAAAACAATTATAATCTCCACCTTGCATAACAGGATCATTCAACTTTTTTCAAAACTTTCCAGACTTGTGTTGAATAACTAAATTCTTTTATCCCTGTGCTCGGGGAAGATTCAAATCTCCATTTTAATCATTTATACGCCTTCTGTTTCAAATTTCCCTAACGGGAATTCTTCTATGAAACGCCAATTTCTTATACTTTAAATTGTCACTATCCAAAATGAAACTGTTGAAGACTTATCTCCCGACACAGCCGCGTTTCGTTCTTCCTTCGTCAGGGGAGTATGTCCATTCTTGTTCTTGTTTGTTTCAAAGTGTTTCAAAAATTCGTGACTTTTTCATTCAGGTTCTCTACGTCCTCTCTCTCAGGCTTATAAGCTCTGAGTGGCGGCGTTATTTTTTAGCGTATTCACTATGCTTTAAAAGCTGATCAGCAGATCGTAAATCAACCAATGGTGTGGCATACGTATTGCGTACTACGTCATATTCACAAACGCTTGTTGATTGGTGGTCTTAAAATTAAAGGAGCATTTGTTACAATTGAACATATGCTATTTCTCAGTCTATATTAAATCAGGCTCGCCCATTCTACTTCTTCGTTTAATCCTTGCGGTACCACTGTATTCAGTTTAAAAATCCATTGTTGCTCGATATAATTCAGTCTCTTCTTACCATCTCCTCCTGTGATCGTATTATCAACCTTGTCTATAACCGTCCATCTGAGCTGATCAAAAGTGTGTCCATGCTCAATACAGTGCTGCACCATTGGTGCTTCCACAGTTTTCGTATTTAATTTTTATCTATGCTCAATTAGTCGTGTCCTTATAGCTCTTGATGTCCTGCCCACATAATTTTTAGGGCAGGGGCACTGAATCAAATAGATCACATTTCTTGATGTACAATCAGAGTTTTTAATCCTCTTTATATAATATCCTGTGATGGAATCCTTCCATTCACTGCCCTCAATGGTGATATCACACATATCACAGTGTTGGCATGCCTTATGATGTCCTCCTAGAGATTTTTCTTCCATATCTCTAATGATATCTTCGTGTACCACCATGTCTTTTATATTGGAGCCTCTCGTTGTTGCTATCAATGGTAATTCTCCAAATATTTCATGTACTGAAAGAATGGGCCAATGTCTCCGTATGGAGGTTATAATGGATGCCGTCGCAGTGCTTTGAGGTATAATACAGGTTAGCTTACCTTGTTCCTTATTGTTTTGATATTATGCAAGGTGGAGATTATAATTGTTTTTTAGAGAAATTTAAAATACAAAAAAATCTTTAAAACTATTTCTTAAAAATTATTTCTAATATAAATAAAGTGGATAGAAGGAGGAAGGAGGCAAGTTAATGATTATACTACAAAAAGAATGCAAGGCCACGGAGGCATGCATTTGTAATATGAAACTTACCTCTTTCTTCTCAATTTATTTTATTAAATTGTGTAAACAAAAAAGGTAGTTCATAAGAACTTTTTTGTAGGTGAGAGCACGAGAGTTTTGGAATATATTTATATTTCTCATCACAAGCGGAGAAAGATATTGGGGAAACCTTATTGGATGCCATGACAGCAATGGAGTTCACACTAATTACCAATAAACCAACACACAGAGCAGGACACTCTCTCGACCTAACTTTCATAAACAATAAATACTTTGAACACCTAGCAACTAGCTACACACAAATTCCTTGGTCTGACCACCTCCTCATCCAATCTAACATTAAAATGCTCCATCCTCAGACCATGACATATCAGAATCCCATAGAATTTAAATATCGCCCACCCTACAACTATGATGAACTAAAGGACAACTAGAAGAAGAACTAACTGACATAACACTTGCAGACTGTTGCCTAGCCACAGAACGGTGGTTAGAATCAACAAAAAAAATAGCCAATGAGATAAACCCCATTAAAACAATACATATCAAAGAAACAAAACAAAATAACCACTGGCATAACATAAAAATAAAAGATGCAAAAAGAAACTCAGAAAATTTGAAAAAACCTGGAGAAAACATAAAACAATTGAAAATCTAACTAAATTCAGGAAACACCTGGCTCACTACAAACAACTAATCCTAAATACTAAAAAAAGAATACTATAGTAACAAAATAGAAAAGTTTGCCAATAACCCAAGAACCCTATTCTCTATAGTAACAAATCTCACAACCGACAAGCAAGAATCACCTCAAAGCATACCTGAAACAAAATGTAATGCAATAGCCCAATTTTTTAGAGACAAAATATTAAACTTAAGAAACAAACTCCCAAAAAACACCAAACAAGCTATCGTAATGCAAAAAAGAGATGTTAACCCATGGTCTGTATTTACAGAAATATCAGAACTAGAAGTAGAGTCAATGATAAAAAATACAAACCCTGCCCCCCACATAATTAATACTATACCTACATCAGAGATGAAAAAGATCACCAAAATAGTAGCCCCAACATTAACTAATATCATAAATCTATCCTTAACAGAAGGAATAATGCCAGATATTTTGAAAGGTGCAATCATAAAACCAATAATCAAAAAGAAAAACAGTGACCCTCTAATTCTCAATAACTACCACCCAGTCTCAAACCTCCCTTTAATAGCCAAACTAATAGAGAAAACAGTACAGAAACAGCTAGCCGAACACCTAGACAATAATAACATACTGTACCCGTCACAACACGGTTTCCGTAAACACTACAGCACTGAGACACTACTTCTATCACTAACTGACAACATCTTAAGAGGTTTTGGTAATAGCAAACACTACATCCTTGTAATGCTAGACTTATCCGCAGCCTTTGATACGGTAAACCACCAAACATTACTAGAAAGACTGAAAGAAATTGGATTATGTGACAAAACGATAAATTGGTTCAGATCTTACCTCAGCAATAGATTCTTCCAAGTCCAGATAAAAAACACTCTATCAGAAAAAATTAAACTTGAAACCGGAGTACCTCAGGGTTCAGCTTTGTCTGCCACCCTCTTTAACATATATATGCTGCCCCTATGCCATCTGCTGGCAGGCCTAGGGATAATACACTACATCTACGCAGACGACATTCAGTTAATTCTACCAATAGATGACACAATTGAAAAAACACTAGGACTAGCAAACATGTACCTAGACATAATAAAACAACTACTTACCCAAATGGAACTGGTTATTAACATTGACAAAACTGAATTCCTACACCTTGAAAGAAAACATACTGAAATTACTAAAACCCCAATAGCTCTAAGAAACAACCAGAAAATAGAACTTGCCGAAAAAGTAAGAAATCTGGGGGTAATAATGGATTCAGAAATGAATCTAAAGCAACACATATCATTAAAAGTAAGGGAAGGATACGCAAAACTTATGGTCCTAAAAAGATTAAAGCCATTACTCACACCTGCCCACTTCAGAACAGTTTTACAAACACTTGTTTTTTCCAGCACTGATTACTGTAATGCACTCTTACTAGGACTCCCCAGCACATCAATAAGACCATTCCAAATACTTCAAAATACTGCAGCCAGAATACTGACGGGAAAAAAAAGAAGGGACCATATAACTGAAACTTTAGCAGACTTACACTGGTTGCCAATCGAATACAGGATAAAATACAAGGCCTTATGCACCATACACAAACTAATATATGATAAAGAAGCAGACTGGCTAAACACAGCCCTACGAGTCCATGTCCCACAAAGAAACCTTCGCTCAGCTAATAAAGCACTACTAACAGTCCCTTCAGTAAAATCAGCAAAACTAACCCAGGTAAGAGAAAGGGCCCTATCCCTGGCAGGGCCCAACCTATGGAACACATTGCCCACTGAAATCAGATTGCAGAGTGATATCAAATTTTTTAAGAAAACCTTAACGACATGATTCTTCAAACAAGCCTTTCCTAAAGAAATGGGAGGGTAGAGAGGAGGAGAGAAAACAAGTCAGAGAAGTGCAACTGAGAATGAAGATTTTAACAGTCCTTAAAAATGCATATTAACATAACTATTAAGAGTAACTCAATAACACACCTGGAATTGACCATTACTACTCAAACATTGATTTTATTAATGAGTTTGTAACCGTACTTAATTGGCACCTGTTAGAATGTATGATAACATACCTATACATACATTATTTGTGCATGTTTGTAAACCGTTGCGATGGTACCTAACTTAGCGACGGTATAGAAAAGTTTTAAAATAAATAAATAAATAAATAACCATCATAGTGGGTAACACATTGAAATCGTTGGTTCAGTGTGCTGCAGCAGTCAAAAAACCAAACAGAATGTTGGGAATTATTAGAAAGGGAATGGTGAATAAAACGGAAAATGTCATAATGCCTCCGTATCGCTCCATGGTGAGACTGCACCTTGAATACTGTGTACAATTCTGGTCGCCGCATCTCAAAAAAGATATAATTGTGATGGAGAAGATACAGAGAAGGGCTACCAAAATGATAAGGGGAATGGAACAGCTCCCCTATGAGGAAAGACTAAAGAGGTTAGGACTTTTCAGCCCGGAGAAGAGACGACTGAGGGGGGATATGATAGAGGTGTTTAAAATCATGAGAAGTCTAGAACGGGTAGATGTGAATCAGTTGTTTACTCTTTTGGATAATAGAAAGACTAGGGGGCACTCCATGAAGTTAGCATACAGCGCATTTAAAACTAATCGGAGAAAGTTCTTTTTTTTAAATTTTTTAAATTTTTAATTTATTCATTTTTAGAATTTACATAGATAGCAAATTGCTAACCATTAAATAGATTCTATAATCACAAACCAACTTAATATAATACCTTCACAAAGAAATCTTTTCAACTGATTATACAACCATGTTATAAAGAAATAAGGATCCAAGATTCTAATTTAGGAGCATAAAGAAAACTACAATACAAGTTATATTAGAAGGTTACTTAATTTACTCTTGCTCCTGTGAAGTTCTAAGTAGCATTATTTGGAGGAATATAAGCAACAAGAAATCTACGCAGATCTTGTGGATCAAAATAAACATATATCTGGCTATTGATTTTAAGTATACATTTACTCGGATATCTAACTACCATATAAGCTCCCAGGTTTTTTACTTCCTGAGACATTTGCAAGAATCTTTTTCTACATGATTGTGTATCGCGAACAATGTCCGGGTAAATCCACACTTTTTGTCCAAGATAGAGTTTATCTCTATTTCGCAAAAATGACCTCAAGATAGTATCTCTATCAGATGGAAACAAAAATCGTATACACAGCATCCCTCTAAATTCAATTTGTTCTTACATGGACTGTTCTAAAAAGTCCGTTAGATTTCCCAAGTCTTGAGCTTGTGTTTCTATATTTTGTAGCTCCTTTCCTGTCTGTTTCCCAGTATTTATATAAAAGATCTTCTCTATAGGTGGAATCGCACTTTGAGGGATTGATAGGTTTTCCAACAAAAATTTCTTAAATTGTTCCAATGCCGATATCATTTTAACTCGTGGAAAATTTACCACCCTCAAGTCCTTATATCTTGCTTGGTTCTCTAACATTTCAATTTTACGTGTGTTAGACTTTTCAGCTTGTATTAATCCAGTCTGAAATGACTGGATATGGGTAACTTGATCTTGTAGTCCCTCCAATTTCCCAGTATGCTGGGTCACAATAGGGTCCAATTTTTGAATTTGGGTCTGTGTTGTAGTCAAAATATTTGACATATTTACTATAGATGATTTTAATTCTAATAGTGCAGCCCAGACACTTTCCAGTGTAATTTTTTGAGTTTGATCCACAGGTAAAGAGATTATAACGCTTACCGAACCTTCTTGATGGCGTTCTGAAGCCGCCATCAAGCCTTCCTGCTCCACTGGCATTGATGCTTCCAAGGTTTTTCCTCTGGTCTCTCCTTCCTGCAACCGCAGTAGGGTTCCAGGATCTGCCTTTACCGTACCAGCCGCTGCTTCCTTCTCCTCATTTTTCGTTCCAACAGGGCCTTCTGCTGCCGCCTCCGTGGGTTCAGCATTCTAACCCGAAAGCAGGGGTTTTGCGCAGGCGTAACTTTGCCGACAAAGGTAAGGGGGGGGGTTTAGATAGGGTCGGGGGAGTGGGTTAGGTAGGGAAAGGGAGGGGAAGGTGGGGGGAGGGCGAAGGAAAGTTCCCTCCGAGGCCGCTCCGAAATCGGAGCGGCCTCGGAGGGAACAGGCAGCGCGCGCTGGGCTCGGCGCGCGCAGGTTGCACAAATGTGCATCCTCTTGTGCACGCCAACCCCGGATTTTATAAGATACGCGCGGCTACACGCATATCTTATAAAATCCAGCGTACTTTTGTTCACGCCTGCTGCCCGAACAAAAGTACGCGCTCGCGCAAGTATTTAAAATCTGCCCCTTAGTGTGCGGCATTATCCAAGCAAGAAACATTTCAAATCAGGAGGGCTTCCTCACCCGACCTTCTCAAATCGCCATCTTGGATCTTGCAGTAGTAAATGTTTTCCGGAGAAAGGTCTTTTTTACTCACCACACAATTAAACTCTGGAATTTGTTGACAGAGGATGTGGTTAGTGCAGTTAGTATAGCTGTGTTTAAAAAAGGATTGGATAAGTTCTTGGAGGAGAAGTCCATTACCTGCTATTAATTAAGTTGACTTAGAAAATAGCCACTGCTATTACTAGCAACGGTAACATGCAATAGACTTAGTTTTTGGGTACTTGCCAGGTTCTTATGGCCTGGATTGTCCACTGTTGGAAACAGGATGCTGGGCTTGATGGACCCTTGGTCTGACCCAGTATGGCATGTTCTTATGTTCTTATGAATAGAGCATATTACCCTTTTATAACTAGGATACTTCCTCTCATGGTAGAGAAGGGATTTGCCTGCAGCCACTAATGATAATGGACCTGAGTTTCAAAAGCATTTACTCAAGTAAATGCACTTTATTCGAGTAAGTTGGCTTTTGAAAATTGCTTCAATATATGACATTAAATTGTCCATAGGATTTACTCAGTAAGTGCACTTTACTCGATTAAATGGCTTGTGAACATTTTTGTGATAGTATGTTACTTTTTTTTTTTTTTATTATTTATAGTTTATTATTTCTTATTTACATTTTACAATGAGAAGAAACAAAGTAATATTTTTAGATTACAAATACATAATCTTCACACAAAAGAAAATAAATCAAGTAAATCTAAACATGTAATTCCAAAGTTTAAAGTCCACTTTATAGGGGAGCAAAAAGAAAAATAATCTTAACAACAGAAAATTCACAACCATGAGTGTAATGGAGAAAAAACATTTTTTTTTACCAGTTAACTATCCCAAAAATAAAAACTGTTACTCCGCCCTCATCTACCTTTATCTACAAGAAATCGTTCAAGGTGGGCAGGTTCAGGAAAAATAAATCTATTCTTAAGTAAAGTGACCAAGCACTTACAAGGAAACTTAAGAAAGAATGTGGCCCCTAGACCAAGTACTCTCTGTTTCATTAATAGAAACTGCTTCCACCTTAATTGTGTACTTCTAGAGACATCCGGGAACACCTGGACCCTTTGACCACAAAAGCAGAAATCTTTGTTTTTAAAATACTTCTGAAGAAATGTCTTTCTTGCTCTAAACCAGGGGTCAGGAACCTTTTTGGCTGAGAGAGCCATAAACGCCACATATTTTAAAATGTAATTCCATGAGAGCCATACAATATGTTTAAAACTAAATACAAGTAAATGTGTGCATTTTATGTAAGATCACACTTTTAAAGTACAATAAGTCTCTGAAAATATTACACCAGGCCTTAAGACACCAATACATCTCCTATTAGGAAAACGGACCAAGTCAGGCTGCTATAGAGTCCTACACAGAAACTACACGCCACAGAAAACCTCACCTGAATCACGTGCTGTCCCTCACCTAACATAGAATAAAGAGACCAAAACGCATAACAAGAAGCATGCAGAAAAAACTGAATTGGAAACTGCAACAAGCCAGAGTCTCTGTATGCAGTGTAACAAAGGAAAAAAGAAACATCACCCATCCTTATAAAACAAATCAAGAAATATAAAATCATCAGCAGTAAAACTGTACTAACAAAAAGAACATATTTCGAAACAGCTGATGAGTGGAGTATCCAATAATTAAAAACTCATATAAAACATTTCCAGATACCAACAAAATATTTCAAAATAGCAGACACAAAGACCCAGTAATGAAAAATAATAAGGATACAAAAATTTTTTTGCTCTGCATACCTGGGAACGTTTGATATCCAGGTGTCCTGAGATTGTTCTGAATTAGCAGGAGGCGGGGTGGTTTGCTTGGAACTTTCTCCTCTCTCAGTCACATACCAGCGCTCTCTCTCACACTGGCTCTCAATGACACACCTATACACACATGCTCTCAGTACTCACATATACACATGTTTTTTCTCTCTCATTTATATAGGCTCTTAATTACACATTTACACACATGCTGTCTATCTTTTCACGCTTACACACACACAGGCTTTCAATAACATAAATACATGCTGTCTTTTTCTCTCACACACAGACTCTCATTCACATGCTTACAAACATGTCCTCTCTTTCTCTCATTTACACACAGGCTCTCAATCACATACTCACATGCTCCCTCACCTAAATCAGCTCTCAATCACACACAGACAAACATGGTCTCTCTCTCTCATTTAAACACAGGCTCTCAATCACATACTCACATGCTCCATCACCTAAACCAGCTCTCAATCACACACAGACACACATGATCTCTCTCTTATACACACAGGCTCTTAATCATACATACACATGATTTCTCTCACACAGAAACTTACACATACAGGTTCCCAATGGTAAACTTACATTCATGCTCTCTCTCTCTCACAGGCAGGCTCTCAATCACAGACATACTCTCTTTCACATGTACAGGCTCTCAATCATTCACATACATGCAATCTCTCACACACACACACACACACACACACACACACAGGCCCCCCCCCCCTGCGGCCCGGAAGAGGAAGAGGAGAGTATCGGGTGCGTGCGCGGCAAGAAGAGGCCACGCTAGTGCGCTCGGCATCGGCCCGAAGAAAAGAAGACTGCAGCGCGGCTCGGAGAAAAATGAATAGGTTCAACCGCGGCCGATGGGACTCCGCCTCCGCGAGGGCTGAAAATGAAGAGGTTAGCGTTGGGAGGAGGATTCTGCTGCTGCCGCGAGTTCCCGGGGCGGAGGCGGAGTCCCATCGGCCACGGTTGAACCTATTAATTTTCCTCCGAGCCGCGCTGCAGTCTTCTTTTCTTCGGGCCGATGCCGAGCGCACTAGCGTGGCCTCTTCTTGCCGCGCACGCACCCGATACTCTCCTCTTCCGGGCCGCGGGGGCGGGAAGAAGAGAGCACGCCAGTGCCGCTGACTCCAGTTGTCCTGCCGCGTTCCGCCCGGGCTGACAGCATTTTAAGCCCGGGCGGAGGAGGAATGGGGAGCAGCTGGGTCAGCGGGAAAATGTGGCGACACTTGTCTGCGAGCCAGATGCAGCCCTCAAAAGAGCCATATCTGGCTCGCGAGCCATGGGTTCCCGACCTCTGCTCTAAACTAAATGCCACAACTAGTGTGGCTCTAGTTTGTATATCATCCACAGATGTTTCCAAAAAAGCTGTTAAATTTGGACTATCTGTAGAAATAGCATCTAATTCCCCCTCTTGGGCTGCCACCCCTCTTTTCATATTAGATATATAATACCATTTAGATATAAGCACATCCTTTGAAATACACAAAACTTCTTTTGCATATTTTTTAAATAATTCCTGACCTGAAATTAATCTAGTAGTTGGAAAATTCAAAAATCTCAAGTTTTTACTTCTCATAGTATTCTCTGTCCCCTCTAACTGCTTATATATCATTAAAGAGTCTTTCATAAAAGTAGCCCCAGATGTTTGTAAGGACAGTATCTGTGAAGAAGTGGCACTCACTGTTTCCAAATGTTCAATACGCTTACTATGGTCTTCCAGCGTGCTCCTAGTCTCTTTGGTAAAACTGGTGGTTTGGGCCATGGATAGAGATAACATATTTTCCATTTTAGTAACAGCTTTCCAGACATCCACCAGGGTTATATTATCAGGATTGATCATCTCTAGCTCTGAGTCCATCGATAGAGAGATCTCATCCTGTCCTGGTGAAGTACCTCCTCTGTCTACTGGAGATGTTAGTTCCATCAAACCGGGGTTAGCTACTTCGCTTATCCCACTTACTTCAGAGGGTACATTGGGAACCTGGTGTTGGGCAGGGCTACTGGAGGCTCATGATGAAAAGGAAATGTCAGGAATAACCTCTCGAGGTTTGACTCACCATCCTAAAAATATGTTGATCCATCGGTCCTTTGATCTCATTCCCGACTGGAGTAGAAGCCGCAGATCTTATCTTCCTCTTCTTCCCCATCAAGTCCGTCTCTCCAACGAAGAGTCTTCACAAAGAAAATCTCTCCTAGAGGAGCGCCCCTTTGGCGTGCGGCTTTGGCAGCGCCCCGGTGGCTGCGCGCCACTGCACTAGGATTTAAATAGGTGCAGGAGGCAGGCTTAGATGACGTCAAATGGGGGAGTCGGATCTTGGCTCCTCCGGATTGGTCCCTTCTCACCCAGGCGCTTTTCAGTGCGGTTTCTCCGTCGGTAAGGCTCCCACTCTCTGCCGCTGCACTAGGATTTAAATAGGTGCAAGAGGCAGGCTTAGATGACGTCAAATGGGGGAGTCGGGTCTTGGCTCCTCCGGATTGGTCCCTTCTCACCCAGGTGCTTTTCAGCGTGGTTTCTCCGTCGGTAAGGCTCCCCAGTATGTTACTTTTACTTGGGTAACTCCTTTGAAAATGTCCCCCAATGTGTATGTGAGCACCACAGTTTCTACTGTTGGCTCCTATAGAGTCAGAGAAAATAATTTTTTCAGAGTATATTGTGGTGGGCAATACAATAAACACTGAATACTGGTAGCTTAAAGAAAGATCTTTATTTATAAAAATGAGATATCTCAGGAGAGTACAAAGGCAATTCAGAAGTAATCTCAGAAAGCATTGTTGACACATTAGATTAAATAAATCACACCTCCAATTTACACACCAATGAGTTTGTTTGCATAACATTTTCCTAATTGGTTAATATTATAATTTTATCTCAAATATGTTAATGAAACTGTGATTTTTGTACGCTATGTGATTTATTATACATTGAGGCCAGAAGGAATGAAACTTCATGTTGAACTTTGACATAGTTTTTTTTTACTTTTAGCATATATTCTAGCATGTCAACAACCTTGGATAGTTTTTACAAGTCTGATCGGTACAATTTCACAGTGCAGAAATGATAGCTTCATAGGAAACCTTTTCAAAGCACCCCTACATTATGCAGATGAAATGATATGGAGATAACATTTGGGCAGGAATTTTGGATTCCTGCCTTTAGTTTGTGCTGTTTTGTCCCACACCTGTTCAGTATGGGCCAGATTTTAAAAGCCTCACGTGTGTAGGGGGATTACGCGTGCTGGGCCTATTTTAAAAAGACCTGGCGACATGGTAAAGCCCCGGGATGTGTATAAGTCCCGGGGCTTGCAAAAAGTGGCGATCCATGGGTGGGGCATGGGTGGGGCATGGTGATCCGGGGGCATAACGGGGGCCATATGCCTCTGACATAGCGGCCATTTGCCACTATGTTGGAGGATCGCGTGCCGGCAGGCTGGCGGAGCGCGCAACCTGCGCCTGCCTCCAGGCAGACACAAAAGGTTAGTCAAATATTTGGGGGGGTTAGAGTAGCGCTGGGGGGGGGAAAGGTTAGGGGAAGGAGTAGGAAGGTTAGGTTAGGGGGAGGAAACAGGGGAAGCCTGCAGGCATCGGTGTGCGCATGGACACTAATGTGCACCCCCTTGCGCACTCCGACCCCTGATTTTATAATATGCGCACGCACATGTCTTAAAATCTACCCCTATATTTGGAAACTGATGGAAACTGATGTCAATCAAATTAATTTGCATGTCTGAAAAGCTATAATTAGACTCAAGCATAATGTAATGAGGCAGCCAAACAACATCTTAGAGACTGACAGAATCCAAATGCTTCATTATAATCTCATTGTCCACCAATTGTACACTATTTGTCTTCCTATAGATCCCTTGCTTCAACTTTAGAATAATGCTTATTTTTGTTCACAAACCTGTCTGAATATCTATTCACAATGATCCTCTTTCTGGTCTCAAATTGTATAAACTGAGTACTAGATCTTTAAGTTGTATATATTTATATGTAAAAATATGTTCAACATAAAACGAATATCTATGAACAAAAACTATTTGGGTGAACTGAGTTCCAAGATAAAAATAATTTGGGTAAACAACAGAGTTCAATTGGAGGGCCAATATGTGGGAATAAGCATTTCATTAATTCACTTCAACATCTCTTTTATAATTTAAATTCAGAATGTAAGAAGGTTTGCAATAAATTTCAAGAACACAAATGATTCCAATTTCTAAGATAGCAAAATGCACACTTCTGGAGTTAGCCTGCTAGGCCAGAGCATTTGAAAAATGTTTCCCTGCAGAGTAGCTGACTATAGCTTTCCACATTCACTAGCTGGCTGTATGGAGATGTTCAAAATGTAGGCATACCTGTTGGTATGGTTTGGTTTGGGGAGGGGTGAACACCTTAGCTAGCTAATGGAAATTTTCAGCACTAGCCAGTTAAGTTTAACCTGCTAGGTCCATGGTCATGGTTAGCAGGGTTAAATCTCGCCAGCTATGTGTGTGTCCCTGGATCTGGCAACCACCCCTCATCCCATCCAGAAGTCCAATCTTGAAAGCAACCTCCCCAACAAATCTGACAATTACTGTCCCACTTGGAAGCCCACTCCTGAAATCATTGATAAGATGGTTCAGGAATAGTAAATAACATTTCTCGAGAGAACATTAGTACTTCATCCCAAACAAGCTGGCTATCGAAAGGAATTTGATTCTTACTGCTTTAAGGACAGATATCATTTTACATTTAAACAAAAGAAGTGCAGTGCTCATAGTGTTTCTGTATATGAGTGCTGCATTCAACACAGTCAACCAGCAACTTCTTCTCAAATGATTACTTGACATTGGGATTCCTAAATTGGTTCAAATATCAGGTGTTCTGGAATACCACTGCATCACAGCTCAGATGGCTGGATTTTGGAATTCCACAGTGCTTGGTACTGTCTCCTGTTTTATTTAATATATATCTTTATCCCTTAGCAACTCTGATTCAAAATCTAGGTTTTAATTTTTACTTTTATGCAGATATCATACAGGTCATAGCTAGCCTTGACTTGAATTCTTTGGCTTCTCTGATCAATTTTAAGAATTGACAAAAAGTGCCAGATGGTTAACCCATTCTAAACTAAAAGTAAACCCAGATAAATCCGAAGCCTTCGGGTTCATAGGTAAGCAAAGCTCAGACTCTCTTCCTTTCAGTAATGGATGGAAATTCCATGCATGTGAAAGAGTTTGTTATCATTGTAAACTCTTCTTTAAATTTTGCTGGACATATCTCTCATTTGTTGCAGACATACTATTTTTTTCCAGCAATTTATCTAATGATTAAGATCTAATTTGTATTGTCTCACTTTATGCTTTTGTTTTATAACTCAATTATTTTACTCTTTGTATGTAAGATTTTGTTTTTAAACACATATTTTGTATATCACTTTGTTTTAGAAGTGTAAGAAATAGCAATTAATCAAGTAAATAAACTAAATTAAATTAAAGTAAACTGAAAAGACCCCCCCCCCCCTCCTCCAACAGACCTGGCAATCATTCCCCTCCCAATCTTATAAAGTAGTTCTCTACCCCTTGGTGCCAGTGTATTTGTATGTTTAGCCTGCATACATTGTAACCAATTTTCAAAGGGAAATCAAATGTATTATTACCCTTAGCAAATTAGCATCTAGAAAGTAAATAAATAAATAAATACATGTGCTAAAAGTGCCTGGGTGTCTTGCCTCTAGGGATGTGAATCGTGTCCTCGATCGTCTTAACGATCGATTTCGGCTGGGAGGGGGAGGGAATCGTATTGTTGCCGTTTGGGGGGGTAAAATATCGTGAAAAATCGTTAAAAATCGTTAAAAATCGAAAAATCGAAAAATCGAAAAACCGGCACATTAAAACCCCCTAAAACCCACCCCCGACCCTTTAAATTAAATCCCCCACCCTCCCGAACCCCCCCCCCAAATAACTTAAATAACCTGCGGGTCCAGCGGCGGTCCAGAACGGCAGCGGTCCGGAACGGGCTCCTGCTCCTGCATCTTGTCGTCTTCAGCCGGCGCCATTTTCCAAAATGGCGCCGAAAAATGGCGGCGGCCATAGACGAAAAAGATTGGACGGCAGGAGGTCCTTCCTGACCCCCGCTGGACTTTTGGCAAGTCTCGTGGGGGTCAGGAGGCCCCCCACAAGCTGGCCAAAAGTTCCTGGAGGTCCAGCGGGGGTCAGGGAGCGATTTCCCGCCGCGAATCGTTTTCGTACGGAAAATGGCGCCGGCAGGAGATCGACTGCAGGAGGTCGTTCAGCGAGGGTTCCGGCGCCTCGCTGAACGACCTCCTGCAGTCGATCTCCTGCCGGCGCCATTTTCCGTACCAAAACGATTCGTGGCGGGAAATCGCTCCCTGACCCCCGCTGGACCTCCAGGAACTTTTGGCCAGCTTGTGGGGGCCTCCTGACCCCCACGAGACTTGCCAAAAGTCCAGCGGGGGTCCGGAAGGACCTCCTGCCGTCCAATCTTTTTCGTCTATGGCCGCCGCCATTTTTCGGCGCCATTTTGGAAAATGGCGCCGGCTGAAGACGACAAGATGCAGGAGCAGGAGCCTGTTCCGGACCGCTGCCGTTCCGGACCGCCGCTGGACCCGCAGGTTATTTAAGTTATTTGGGGGGGGGTTCGGGAGGGTGGGGGATTTAATTTAAAGGGTCGGGGGTGGGTTTTAGGGGGTTTTAGTGTGCCGGCTCACGATTCTAACGATTTATAACGATAAATCGTTAGAATCTGTATTGTATTGTGTTCCATAACGGTTTAAGACGATATTAAAATTATCGGACGATAATTTTAATCGTCCTAAAACGATTCACATCCCTACTTGCCTCTGATATTTGTGCTGGTGGCCAAAGGGGAGCAAAACTGAATGTGTATGCACTCAAACTCATCCCTGGAAATGCCTTCTTTAACCTGGGAAAGAATGTATACACTAGGGATGTGCAGAGCAAAATTTTATGTTCATATTTTTTATGTCCGAAAGGGGGTCCCACTTGCGGCCAATATGGACATAAAAAAAATCCAATGAGTTGGGTATATGTACATATGTGCAAAAAAAAATTAAACCCCCTCACCCTCCTTATATCCCCCCCCAGACTTACCACAACTCCCTGGTGATCGAGCGAGGAGTGAGGATGCCATTTCTGCAATCCTTGGCGAGAAGCATGTGACGTCGGCGGCACGTCGAGTGACGCCGGCGTCACGTGATTCCCGGCTCGTTCGCGCCGGACGGCTCGTTCGGCCCAAAAGAACTTTTGGCCAGCTTGGGGGGGCCTCCTGACCCCCTCAAGCTGGCCAAAAGTTCTTTTTGGGCCGAACGAGCCGTCCGGCGCGAACTTGCCGGGAATCACGTGACGTCGGCGTCACGTGATTCCCGGCTTGTTCGCGCCGAACGAGCCGTCCGGCGCGAACTTGCCGGGAATCACGTGACGTCGCGTCTGAGTGACGCGGCGCCACGTGATTCCCGGCTCGTTCGCGCCGGACGGCTCGTTCGGCCCAAAAAGAACTTTTGGCCAGCTTGGGGGGGTCAGGAGGCCCCCCCAAGCTGGCCAAAAGTTCTTTTTGGGCCGAACGAGCCGTCCGGCGCGAACGAGCCGGGAATCACGTGACGCCGGCGTCACTCGACGTGCCGCCGACGTCACATGCTTCTCGCCAAGGATTGCAGAAATGGCATCCTCACTCCTCGCTCCATCACCAGGGAGTTGTGGAAAGTCGGGGGGGGGGATTAAGGAGGGTGAGGGGGTTTATATTTTTATTTTGGCTCAACAATCGCGATTTCCAACATATCGAACATATCTATGTTCGATATGTGGGAAATCCGATCGTTTATGTCGAATCAATTTTTTAAGTAAAAAAAAAATATGAGTTGCGTTTTACTAATGCGGTCAATCCGAATGCACACCCCTAGTATACACCAGGAAACCCTGCATGCAAAAGAGGGACATTTACAGCCAACCCATTTCACCCTGTAGAACTGGATAAGTACTGACGTTCCCAGGTGCATGAGTTTTGAAAAGAGTCCTCCAAAAGCAGAAAGGCTGGTGAAATATTGTACCCTGGTAGGCAGTCTTTACTTTCCATTCCCATTACTCATTTTCTCTGTTTCCAAAATGTATGAAGCCAAACCTGTGTTGCTTAATAGCTGTTTGCACAGTATGTGGTACCAACCGGATTAAGCAGCATAAATGATATATTTTACAATGGAATGACATATAAATTGATAGATTTAGGAGACATTTTTTTTTTAGTTATTAGATTGATTATTCTCAATAACTTCTGAGTGTTAAATTAAGCCCAGCTATTTGGTTCTGTCCTGACATAATTTCACAAATCATAAAACCATTTTTTTTAACAGCATGGGGTTTGTGATGTTATTGTTTCATGTAGAGTCACAAATGTCTTGTCAGTGAAAAAACACATCTGTTGTGTAATAATAAAATGAAAGTAAAACAAAAATTTCATGCCAGACATATTAAATTGCATTTCAACAGGACTCTGTACTGCATGACCTTGAGTCTGCAAAATTTATAGGAGTGCAAAAATAAAGAACCATTTACAGGAGTAAATCTCCTTGGGGATAGATTTAGGTATACCCTAACCCCAAACCAGCCCAGATATATACTTTTTGTAGCATGCTAAAAATACCATAGGCCAAATTTCTGAGGTGTGCATGTGACTTTTTATATCTTTTCTGAAGAAAACCGCAAACCTACTTATGATTACAATATAAAACAAAGACATGCCTATATAAATTATGACATGAGAAAGCTAAAATAAACCACATATAGTAGGAAAAAATGGCAACTAAAAAACCATTGATCAATCATACAATGCAGCTTGTAGAGTTCATTCACATTTTGTTCATTGTTCTTTCAAAATCATACCTGTGCAGAGTTACTTGCCAGTTCAAGCTATGGCTTGGTCCCTGCTTGCTGCTACGGGCAACCAAGGGGAAAAGTACTGCATGAGAAATGACAGTTATGTTGTCAGTGCACTGTCAACTGGTTCATATGTCTGTAGTGAGGTCAATCTTTCAGCTCTTCGATACGTCTAATGCTTTGTCTATTGCTGCTATTTCTGCCTGTGCAACTCTGCCACAAGCTTTAGACAAAAATAAGTCTGGCTTCCAATGAAACAGGCAGCTAAAAATTCCATTACTCTCAGAAAACTTCACCTTTCACAAATGAAGGTGAAAATAATGGTTTGTACAAACATAAAGATGTCTCCTAACATCAGTTGAAGGTGGAGATTCTAATCAGGTAGGACTTGATTTTATATGTGTTAGAGACTGAGCACATTTTCAAAGGGGTTTTGTGAGGAAAATTAGCATATACTGTACATGCATAAGTAGCCAGTGTTTGCATACAAGCTATTTTATAAACATTGAATGTACGTGTGTATTTTCAGTTTCACACGCATAGTTACTGGTGAAAAAAAGGAGCGGTCTAGGGTGTTCCAGGGCGGGATCAAGAGGCATAGGCAGAAGTTGAATAATTTTACACCTGCTAATTAATTAGTGCAATTGTTATTGGACGTCTGTGGTCTGCAATTTTAGGGTGGAAGGTCTAGGTGAAATGGTGAGGGTTCAAAATGAAGTGTTAGAGGTCTAGGTGAACTGGAGACACTGGGTGAACAGAGCAGGTGCAAGGGTATTAGGCGCCCTTGGCGAACCTTCTGTCTTGCACCCAATCCCCTCCATTGACCCCCGGTCCAGGCCCTGGTTCCAGCTCCGACCTCATTCACTCAGACAGGCCCCCTCTCTTACACACATTTAAAGGTGGATTTTTAAAGATGCGCTGATGCATGCATGTTATAAAATTGGATACCCACAAGCGCATGTGCGGGCGGGTCGCGACTCGAACGCGCAAGGGGGAGTGATTTTTAAAAAACATGTGGCAACGCAAACGGCCCATTCCTAGTTCCCCTCCAGTCCGCTCCAATTAAGAAGCAGACTGGGGGGAAATTTCTCTGACCCTCTATCTACTGGGCAGGATTTTAAGAAGTACACGCGGGCGTACATTTGTGCGCGCAACCCAGCACACACAAATTTACACCCGATTTTATAACATGCGTGCGCAGCTGCGTGCATGTTATAAAATCCAGGGTCGGAGTGTGCAAGGGGGTGCACATTAGTGCACCTTACGCATGCTGAGCCCTAGGGGAGCCCCGATGGCTTTCCCCATTCCCTCCGAGGCCGCTTTGAAATCGGAGCAGCCTTGGAGGGAACTTTCCTTCCACCTCCCCCACCTTCCCCTCCCTTCCCCTACCTAACTCGCCCCCCAGCCCTACCTAAACCCCCCCCTAACATTTATTTTATAAGTTGCATCTGCCTCTGGGTTGCGTGCGCTGGTTGACGGCCGGCCCACGATCCGGGGCACAGCACCAAATGACCACTGTACCAGGATGCTCCAGCCCCGCCCCGCCCCACCCCTCTCTACCCCCAGACTGCCCCACCCCCACCCCACCCATGCCCTGCCCCTTTTTTCAAGCCCCGGGACTTACATGCGTCCTGGGGCTTTACGCGCACTGCCGGACCTTTTGAAAATAGGCCTGGCGCATGTAACCCCCCTACGCGCGTAAATCCTCCCGGATTTATGCACATAGGGCTTTGAAAATCTGCCCCCCCTCTGTCTCTTTTTTCCCCTTTCCTCCCCGACCCTTAAAACCCTTCTTCCTGCCCTTTTTTTTTTATTTTGAAACTTACTTCAGCTTACTTCAGCTCTGTTTCCTGGTTAAAAGACAGGAAACAGAGAGTAGGATTAAATGGTCAATTTCTCAGTGGAAAAGGGTAAACAGTGGAGGGCCTCAGGGATCTGTACTTGGACCGGTGCTTTTAATATATATATAAATGATCTGGAAAGGAATACGACGAGTGAGGTTATCAAATTTGCGGATGATACAAAATTATTCAGAGTAGTTATATCACAAGCGGATTGTGATACATTACAGGAGGACCTTACAAGACTGGAAGATTGGGCATCCAAATGGCAGATGAAATTTAATGTGGACAAGTGCAAGGTGTTGCATATAGGGAAAAATAACCCTTGCTGTAGTTACACGATGTTAGGTTCCATATTAGGAGCTACCACCCAGGAAAAAGATCTAGGCATCATAGTGGATAACACATTGAAATCGTCGGCTCAGTGTGCTGCAGCAGTCAAAAAAGCAAATAGAATGTTAGGAATTATTAGGAAGGGAATGGTTAATAGAACGGAAAATGTCATAATGTCTCTGTATCGCTCCATGGTGAGACCGCACCTTGAATAC
This sequence comes from Rhinatrema bivittatum, assembly GCF_901001135.1. Lineage (NCBI taxonomy): Eukaryota > Metazoa > Chordata > Amphibia > Gymnophiona > Rhinatrematidae > Rhinatrema > Rhinatrema bivittatum. The sequence goes on along the minus strand of NC_042615.1, from coordinate 232,918,539 downwards.
TGTGTACAATTCTGGTCGCCACATCTCAAAAAAGATATAGTTGCGATGGAGAAGGTACAGAGAAGGGCAACCAAAATGATAAAGGGGATGGAACAGCTCCCCTATGAGGAAAGGCCGAAGAGGTTAGGACTTTTCAACTTGGAGAAGAGATGGCTGAGGGGGGATATGATAGAGGTCTTTAAGATCATGAGAGGTCTTGAACGAGTAGATGTGACTCGGTTATTTACACTTTCAAATAATAGAAGGACTAGGGGGCATTCCATGAAGTTAGCGTTTGGGTAATTGCCAGGTTCTTGTGGCCTGGTTTTGGCCTCTGTTGGAAACAGGATGCTGGGCTTGATGGGCCCTTGGTCTGACCCAGCATGGCAATTTCTTATGTTCTTATGTTCTTATATTCTTACGCGATGAAGTAAGTTTCATGCAATTCCTTGAGACAGGACCTTTGTCAGGGCTGGCCCCGCCCCTTTTGGCCAGACAAGCACTTCTGCGCGTACCGGGAAATATGCGCGTGGCCAACGTTTTTAAAATGTGTTCGATGCGCATGGCCCGACTACGCACCTATCTCCCGGTATTTGCACACGCAGAGCTTTTAACATTTAGCCGTTAGGTTCCATGTCTCGTTCACCCTCGCTTCCTTACACAGACTCCCTCCATCTCTCTCATTAAACCATTGCTCTCTCGTTCACACACAATCCCTCTCACTCACACACACACAAACAGAGGCAATGGTCGTGGACCACCAAGACTCTGCTTGTCTCGGCAGTGAGTGGATGGGCTCTGCTTATGGCCTCACATGGCTGTTCTTTTCCATCCCGTAATGGCTGGCACCCTAGGTGACTGCCTAGTTCACCTATTGGGATGCGCCGGCCCTGTGGATGAACTGGCAGAAGTATAAGCGAACTGGTGATGTCAAATACAAGCACAAGAAAATATTTATACATGCATATGTTATAAAATATATGGCTTTCCGAATATGCACCTAAAAAATACATGTGTATGTTTATAAAATAGGAGGGAAAAATATGTGCTTTCATTGCAGTGGAAATATACTCACCTTCTGAAACATACATACACATTTACAGAACATAAGTACCTAGTATTTTATAAACTGCACAGTTTACGTTATGCAGATTAGAAATTTTTAGGATAATTCTCCATGCTTCTACTTACACACATGGTATAGTCAAAGAACAAACTACCTCTTCCTTACTGTAATACACAATGTACACAAGAAGAGGACATATCCAACAATTAATTTTGTTTATTAATATGTATCCCAATTACCTATCTAACATTAAAATCTCTCTAACACATTCATCCATCACACATACACACACATCTAAAAACAATATTAATCAATAACATGAAATGTTCTTTATAATGTCTATATCTTATAATATAATTTCTAAAGATTTTACAAAGCACTGATGTTCATCCTGATGTCCAACAAAGATCTTCATTTCGCCCGTTTTGTCTTAAAGGCTTCTTCAGGGATGGACTTAAACATAAAAAAACATCCAGAATAACTTTCCCAGACAGTATTTATATTTCTTCCTGATTAACTACTTCCAACAGACATCATTAATATCTTCATCAGACTCACAAGGATCTAAACAAACATTAATAAAGATACAATAAACATATAATCCACAATATCCTCAAGGACCAATACCGCGTTAACTTGCATAACCCAAAAACCTTACAGTTCTTACCACCAACTTACTCGATATATATCACAGTCACGGATGCCATTACTCTTGTTTCATATGCACAAATACCAGCTCTTGGCTCGTCATACCCTACATATGATGGTTATAGCACCAGTTGATATCCAATTCTATAACAAAGGATTAAAAATCATCCTTATTTCCCACATCTAAAACTGCTAACCCAGATAGAGATTAACTAAGATCGTAAAGCTTACGGTATGGTGATGGATGAGTGTGTTAGAGAGATTTTAATGTTAGATAGGTAATTGGGATACATATTAATAAACGAAATTAATTGTTGGATATGTCCTCTTCTTGTGTACATTGTCTACTTACACACAGACATGCAGTAATGCAAATGCGAATAGGTTTGAAAGTTATCCTCCATTTGAGCAGTAGAAGGCAATAAATAAATATATGAGTCTCCTAAAGGCTTAAAGAATTTGGATGCATCTTCCTTGTAATCCATACAATGACAATTAATGAAAGGAGCCTGTAAGATCTTTAAACTATTCAAGCAGGCTACCGGCAATTCAAGCTTTGCTGAATATAAACAAAACCAGCATGCAAATTAAATAGAAAATTACTGATATCACACACTGGCTTTGACTAATAAACTGTATACAGCTTGCAGGGAGACCCTGGTATAGGAACTGCATTTCACCCAAGCTACAGACATTATAAAATGTATGATAGCAGAAGAAGCACATGGAGCATGCACGTCATGATGTCATCAGTAAGCATGAACAAAAGCTAAAAACACTTCTAGAATGGTGTGTATAGCACAGAGGGTAGGAGGAGTCGAAGGCGGCAGAATTTTACAATTGTGCTAGATCCGGGGAAGGAGCGGTGGGTGCGATCCATGGACCATGGCACATTTTTTATTAAATTTTAAAGGGGATTAGGGGTGTGGGGTACACAGTCTGACAGGGCATCATGGAAAGTTTGTGGGGAAGGCTGAAAATCACACCATAGGCTCTTCTTTTATTTTAAATTTATTTACCTAGATATTTTTTGAAGCTATCTGGATAAGTAGCAAGTTATCTGGCTACACAAGGCTGAATAAGTTTTAGACCTGCTCTAAAGCAGGTCTAAAGTTATCAGGCTAACTTAGCCAGATATAATTGAAATTTGACTAAGTTACCATATAACTAAGCCCCTCCCAAAAACACACCCTTAACACCTCTTTTTTTTTATCTGGCTAAATTATAGCTGGACAAGGAATTATCCAGAGATAATTTAGCCATTAAAGTGGCTGCATATTCCAAATTTGCCATTTAGATGGTGATGTCACTTCCATCTACACCAGTGTGATCTACCCACCTCTGGCAAAGATAAAAGAACAGCACAGACATCTGTTTTGAGAATCAAAAGGAAGGAATGAAGAAGGAGGAGCTGTTGGGAGAAGTTAACTTTCTGGATGGAGTATTCTATCTGCATAATCAGTTAGAAGTAAAGAAATCCTGGATTCCCTTCAATGGGCATTCCTCAGATAAATGGAAATGGACCCCATGAAGAAAGGGGAGATGCTAAACCTGGTACTTTTGAATAAAAATGCATGCTTAATGTTCAAGTAGGTGGCCACCTCAGCGTCTTCATATTTTGATATTTTTGATATTTTGCTCACACCTTTTCATTGATAACTTAAGGCAAGTTACAGTAGGTAATTATTTTGCAGTCTGCAGAGGGCTTACAGTCTAACAGTCTGATGCAATAATCTTGGTGCTAATAAAATGTGGACTGGTTTTCAGTGCACATTTGTGTCGCCAACATTATTATTTTTTTAACTCCCGATGCAGAAAGCTAATGACATGTTAAAGCATTGAGAGTTAAAATATGCATGAAAACTGTAAAATGTGTGTCTCGCACAGGTCTAACGCACATTTTAACTAGGGAAGGGAATGGAAGCATCCCTGGTAAGCTATCTGGATAGGAGGTGGCAGTCGTCACCCCCAGTTACCCAGATAAATTCTGATTTATCTATCTATATGGCAACGGGAAGCAGCCACTAGATAGAAGCATAAATCAGTAGTTATACGGCTATGTGCTGCGGGCCACCATAACTTAGCTGGAGAAGTACTTTATTTGGCTCAGTAGCAGCGAACGGTGCCAGCAGATAGCCATATAAGTACTGACTTATGTGGCTATGTGGTGGCTGCTTCTCACTGCCACCACCACTTACCCAGATAAGTTAGTTATTATCTGGGTAAGTGGCAGAAGCTGCCACATTTATCCAGAGAGTTAAAAAATAATTTTTTTAAAAACTTAACATTTTTTTTTCTAGCACTAGCAACTTAACTACAGCTCTAACCAGGTTTATGTTTCCAGCATTAAAATAGGCGAGCTGGCCAGATGCAGTCTCTCTTCACCAGGGGGTAATGCTTAATGCCTTCATTTGTATGGGATTTCCAGGCGAGGATGCTAAGCAGTACTCCCATTTCAAAATGTGCATTTTCTGCATGCAAAATTTCTGCATCAGCCTGTTAGTTTGTCTCTGAGGCACTGAAGGCTGAAGTGACTTGCCCATGGAGTGTTAGCAGAATTTCAACCAGGGCTTCCCTTGTTCTTAGCCTGCTGTTCTATCCACGCTGTTCTATCTGATCGAAGTAGTGCGCACTAACTTGTCGGTAGTGCGCCATAAGGCCCGTTAGTGCGCACTACTGAAAAATGTTACTTAAAGGTTTAAAAGTAATAATTCAGAATGAGTACATTAGCTAGAGGTATGGTTCTGCGAAAGTAGAACCATAACTGTAACTGCTCTCAGTTAGTGCGCACTAACAGTGAGTTAGCAAGCACTAACGGTGAGTTAGTATGCACTATCCCGCGCATGCTCAATGGCGTTCCCCGCAGCCATTTTGATACTTCACCGCACAGTAACTTACAGCAGAGAGAGACTACTAGCAGTAGCACGCACTAGAAACTGAGCTTGACACTGTGGACAGTGCATTCTATGGCATTCATTGCATAAATTTAACCACTATAAGTATAAGAACTAGTATTATAAGCTTTTTTTTTTTTAGTTTTTCTATAGTATATTAATGTTTTGAAGCTAAGATTGCAAGTTTCTGTATTAAATGTTTTGTTTTACTAAAGTAGCATAAATATTAAATGAAAACAAGAACTTTAGTTCATTTTATGTAAAGTTACATTAGAGGGGGAAAAAAAGTTAAATACACAAAGTATTTCATTTTATTTTATGCTACTCTAGTGAAAAAAAAAGTTTAACACCGAAACTGGAAACCTGGCCACAGTTTTCACTCCAGATTTCTCTGCATGGGCCATCATCCCCCTCCCCCTCCCATATACCTACCTGGCCCTTCACCCCCTCCCCACTGAATGGTGTGTGGGGGTGTAGGGGAGGGACATGATGGGTGAGACAGCCCCCTGCATTCAGGTGTGAGCTTCTGAACAGACAGCTGTCCATCAGAGATGGGGGAGCTGCCTGGCCTGTCACCCCCTCCCCTCCACCATGTCCCAGCCAGTGAATGGTGTGTGGGTGGGGTGGAGGGAGGATGGTGATGGATGAGACAGCCCCCTGCATTCAGGTGTGAGCTTCTGAACAGATAGCTGTCCTTCAGAGATGGGGGAGCTGCCTGGCCCCCACCCCTCCCCTCTTCCATGTCTCAGCCAATGAATTGTGTGTGGGTGAGGGGGGGGGGGAAGAGGATGGTGAAGAGTGAAACAGCTCTCTCCCTGCACTAGTGTGAGCTTCTGAACAGACAGCTGTCCTTCAGAGAAGGGGGAGCTGCCTGGCCCCCACCCCTCCCCTCCCCCATGTCCCAGCCAGTGAATGGTGTGTGGGTAAGGGGGGGGGAGGGTCATGATGGGTGAGACAGCCCCCTGCATTTGAGCTTCTGAACAGACAGCTGTCCTAAAGCATACACTTTTTTTTCATCTTCTTTTTTATTTTCTCATGGTAGAATGGAATGTGACTGGGAGTCCGATTCCACCCCCCCCCCCCCCCCCTCCACCATCCTCCTCCAAGGTGGCAGCTGACAGGTCCAGGAAGCCCCGCTTTACTCAGGCTAATGTGGACTTCCTAGCCCTGCTAATTCTCCTGGATGAGGATAATCTTTACACCCACTCAGGCTGCAGACCTAACCTGCAAAGGGAGTCTGCAGCCTGGGCCTCTCTCCAGGAGTAGTCTTGCCGGCGAACCTCTTACCCTCATGAGATCGAAGATCTCAAGAAGAAAGGTGAGAGATAATAATGTTGGTCATATTATTAATTATTATTTATATTTTGTATTTGAAAATTGAATAGAGTACGAGTAGTAGTAGTAGTAGTAGCATAGAGTGAGTTATATAAAGTTATAAGTACAGTAATAATTTAAAATAAATATATTTTAGAAGAACAGAAATAGTAGTAGTGTACCACCCTTACCCTATACTATACTTAGTAACTAGACTACAAAAGAAAGAAAGTTATCTGTGGCATTAATATTTATATTTATCATTTTAAAATGGTGGTATTTGGGATTTTGAATGCCACATTGAAAGATAACTAAGTATAAAATAGTTTTTTTTTATTACTAACTTTTCTATGTTGCATAAAAAGTAGCCTAGTAGGTCAAGGCAAAACTTGGGCATGTTGTAATTATTAATCAATGTTATTCTTTTTCCTTTATCTATCTAATTCTCAGGTCGCCATTTGAGACTTCACAAACGTGAGTGGCTCAAGGAAGTCCACAGAACCCTGCCCCGTCCCTTGCCTGGTAGGTTGTATTCAGAATACTACACAAGTACACACATATTATTCAATTAATTGTAATGGAATTTGTGTTAAATAATGTTTGTTTACTATAACAGCGAATGAATGCTTGTGTCTGATCTCATTCCTGTTTTTAAGATTTTAACTGTTGTTCTCTGAATTTTGATATGTCTTGTACAGAAACACACACAGGCAGGGATGAGGCGGGGCTTCCTGGGCCTAGCAGGAGCTGCCACCAGAGGAGGATGGAGGCACCAGCAGCTAGTGGGCCAGGTAATATATCTGAGCCAGTAGTATATCTGAGGCTGAAAAACAAAATCATTTTTTGTGATCAGTCAGTTATAGTGGCTGGGATAGATATATGATGTATTGTATATCTGTATCTAATTATCTAGATTGATATCCTTTCACTCTCACTCTCTCTCCCTCTCCGCTGTTATAGACTCATTTTTCTAAAACCCTCTAATTTAGTAAACTAAGGGGTAGATTTAAATATTATAAACTTGTTCGCGCACGTCCAATATTTGCTTATTTATTTCACATATATGTATTGTTCTATATCTCATATTGAAATTTTTTACATTTCTTTACAGCAGTGGCGCTAATTTCTTCCAGCGCCGGGAAAGTGCACAGAAAAGCAGTAAAAACTGCTTTTCTGTGCACCCTCCAACTTAATATCATAGCGATATTAAGTCGGAGGTCCCGAAAAGTAAAAAAAGTTAAAAAAAAAAAATTTGAATTCGGCCCGTGGCTGTTGGGCCGAAAACTGGATGCTCAATTTTGCCGGCGTCCGGTTTCCGAGCCCGTGGTTGTCAGCGGGCTCGAGAACCGATGCCGGCAAAATTGAGCGTCGGCTGTCAAACCTGCTGACAGCCGCCGCTCCTGTCAAAAAGGAGGCGCTAGGGAGGGATGCTAGAATCGCGCGCACCGGTGAAGGGCTGGTGCGCGCGCCGGGAGAGTGGGCGTTCGTCCACTCTCCCGTGGACTTTACTGTATCGGCCCATTAGTGATCTGACTAGTGGCTTACTGTAGCCAGTGACACTAGGATAGATAACTAGCTAGCTAGTGATAGTAACTAGAGATGTGAATCGGAACCGGAATTCGTGGACTATCGGGAAATTATTTTTCCCACGATCCAATCATTTTTTTTATCGACTGTGCCAAGCCGATAACCCAAAAACACAGCCCGACCCTTTAAAATTAGTTCTTTAGTATCCCACCACCCTCCAGACCCCTCCAACCCCCCCCAAAAAATGTTAAGTACCTGGTGGTCCAGTGGGGGTCCCATGAGCGTTCTCCCGCTCTCGGGCCGTCGGCTGCCAGTAAAGAAAATGGTGCCGATGGCCCTTTGCCCTTAGTATGTGACAGGGTATCCGTACCATTGACCGGCCCCTGTCACATGGTAGAAGCAATGGCCGGCCGGCCAATGGCATGGATATTTTCAATCGTCAGATAAACGATTCACATCCCTAATAGTAACACTATAGGAACAAGCTACCCCTTAACAAGAAATTATACTAGTGCTACTGGTGATTTTACTGATTTATAACCATCAGCTAGGCTCAGTCAAGCTGCAAGTACAAGTCCAGCATCAACAAGTAAGCTGGCACAGCAGTCAGCTAATAGCCCCAGAGCACAAGGCAGAGGATAGGCTATATAGTGAGTGACACGTCACTTAGTGATCTGACGAGTGGCTCACTGGTTAGTAGCCACTAGCCAGTGACACTAGGATAGATAACTAGCTAGCTAGTAGTAGTAGCAGCACCATAGGAGTGAGCTACTCCTTAACAAGAAATTATATTAGCACTACTAGTGATTTATAACCACCAGCCAGGCTCAATCAAGCTGCAAGTACAACACCAGCACTAACAAGTAAGCTGGCACAGCAGTGAGTGAGACACTAGTGTGGTATTTTACTTTTTAAACTTTAGCCGCTAATAGCCCCAGAGCACAGGACAGAGGATAGGGTAGTGAGAGACACATCACTGAGTGACTAGTGATCTGACTAGTGGCTCATTGGCTAGTAGCCACTAGCCACTAGTAGCCAGTGACACTATTTATATATTTATTTATTTATTTATTTATTTATTTAGAGATTCTTATATACCGCGGTACGTATAGATATACATCACCTCGGTTTACAGTAAACAATAAATTAGCAACAGGCTTTACATACAACAGGTTATACAGGAAGTAAACAAATAACAGCAACAGGGTTTACATAAATAACGGGTTTCAGGAGTACATACTATAACTCCTTTAACTATAAAACCAATGCATATTCTATTTCAACAACGAAGCAGGGGAGAAAGAAAAAATGCCAGGCTAGATAACTAGCTAGCTAGATAGTAGTAGTTGCTATGTTTTGTAGGGTTTGGGTGGACCCTTGGACACTGTGGCAGCTGACCATGCCCACGGGGGGAAGACCTGTGAGGGGCTATAGGTCAGGCTCAGCTCCAGACACACAAACACAGAAAATATCTTTTATTAGACAGTTTATGAAGCCACCAGAGGTGGCGGTAGTGAGTAGAAGATGGAGCCCGGCTGGGCTAGTATTCCTCAGAGTTCTGGAACAGCGACTTCTCCATTAGCAGTGTTGTAGGAAGAAGAACTGAGAAAATGAGTACACTGAGAGATTCACAGAGTCCCCAGTATGGAGAAGCCCCGAGATAGGGAGAGCTGGCCCTCAAGGAGTGAGTACCAGATCCCTGGGCACAGAGGCTCGTTGGCAAGTACTCACACAGCAGTTCTCCATGGAAGATGGCACTGGTGCTGGAACAGAGGCAGGCCCTCGAGGAGCGAGTACCTGTTTCCAGGGAAACAGCTCTGAGGTGTAGATAGTTGTAGTACTCGCAGATGGTGTCTGTAGCGAATTCTTCCAAGTAGAAGAGGAGATGGACACAGGCAGCGAGTCAGGGAACATGGACCCTCGAGGAGCGAGTACCGGCTCCTGACAGCAACCTGAAAGAAGCAGAGAGGCCCCGGAGAAGTGGGTTCCTCGTTAACAGCAAAGAGTCCAAATAGAAGTTGGAGGCAGAGTAGCTGGGTACGGAGAGAGAATCCCTTCTGTAGGAATTACCCTTGCTAACTCAGAGGCTAGCAATAAACAACAGGCTTAAATATCCGGGCAGCTTGACATCATCACAGGGGGATGCCCCTGAGGTTCGCGCCATAGAGGAAATAAGAATGAGGGTCACGCGGCGCGTGCGTACCTGAGGATCATGGCGGGAGGCAGCACCCAAGCTGGTCTGGGGACGCCGGAGAGGATGGCGGGCAGATGCCGTGGCAGCCAGACATCCACAGGGAGCAGGAAGAGTCGCAGAAAAAGAAAGGTAGACGGAGTGAAACCATTGGCCCCGACAGTTGCAACAGTAGTAGCAGCACTATAGGAGCGAGCTACTCCTTATTAATAAGAAATTATACTAGCGCTACTGATTTATAACCACCAGCCAGGCTCAGTCAAGCTGCAAGTGCAAGTCCAGCACCAATACACTGGTACAGCAGTGAGTGAAACACTAGTTAGACTGATATTTTAGTATCAATCACCAGCTGCAGATTGATTGATATAAATAAAAATCTACTAAAACATTACTGCTGCACTGCACAGAAAGCATTGACTGGTGCCTACCTAGGCTTGAATAATTCTGCAGTGCTAAATGCTAGCAGTAGCAGTGACTAGTAGCTAGCCAGTGACACTAGGCTAGTAGCCTAGCTAGCTAGGAGTAGCAGCTAGCTAAGCTAGCTACCTATGCTAGTAGCACTATAGCTAGGAGCTTCCCCTTAACAAGAAAGACTGATATTATTTAATATTTAGTGTCAATCACCAGCTAGTAATTAATTATTGATTGACTGATATAATAAATCAATAATAAATCTAGTAGGTTGATATAATAAATCTAATAGAACTCTAATGGATTGAATAAAAAGCTGATGTTTCTCCTCAAACCCCATCAAACAAAAGCAACACACAAGCAGAGAACTCCTTATTATATAGCTTAGCTAGTAAGTAAAAGTAGGAGGGAAAATAAATGTATTACCCAATTCAAAAATACACTTAACCAATTACCATATACATCTCATAAAAAAGGAAGCAGGATTGGAAAATTAGAAGTGTGTGCATAATGCACAGGGATTGGCAAATTCAAAACATGCACTAGCATTTCATGTGCCAGTGCCTGCTAACAAAATAATAAACAGACAAGTTCTAGTCACATAACTTATGACATTACTTTTTGTCAAGCTACCACCCATTCCCATTTCCCATTCCCCATATAAAAAAAACACCACCTCAGTGGGAACCTTGGTAACATGAATAAATAACAAGAAGACAGCCAATACGAATACATATTCATTCCTAAATTGACCCAAAAGTGTCAAATTAGTATCATTTTCTCTTAGGGGCGGATTTTAAAACCCCTGCACGCGCTGGCGCGCCTATTTTGCATAGGCCGCCGGTGCGCGTAAATCCCGGGACGCGCGTAAGTCCCGGGGCTTTCGAAATGGGGAGGGAGGGGGCGTGTCTGGGGGTGTTCCGGAAATGACGCGGCGTTTTGGGGGCGTGCCGTGGCGTTTCGGGGGCAGGCCCAGGGGCATGGCGCCGGCCCGGGGGCGTGGTTGAGGCCTCCGGACCACGCCCCTAGGACCGGAGGACGGAGCGGGGCTGCCGGCGACGCGTACAAAGTTATGCCTGCTTTTAGCAGGCGTAACTTTGCCGACAAAGGTAAGGGGGGGGGGGTTAGATAGGGCCAGAGGGGTGGGTTAGGTAGGGGAAGGGAGGGGAAGGTGGGGGGAGGGCAAAGAAAAGTTCCCTCCGAGGCCGCTCCGAAATCGGAGCAGCCTCGGAGGGAACAGGCAGGCCGCGCTGGGCTCGGCGCGCGCAGGTTGCACAAATGTGCACCCCCTTGCGCGCGCTGACCCCGGATTTTATAAGATACGCGCGGCTACGCGCGTATCTTATAAAATCTGGTGTACTTTTGTTCGCGCCACTGGCGCGAACAAAACTACCGACACGCGTATTGTTTTAAAATCCGCTCCTTAGTGTGCACTAACAGTGGTTAGCGTGCTCTATCGCAGACTTAAGGCACACTACCACAAAGTTAGCGCGCAGTATAGTTCCCGAGCAGATTGTACACTAATCACTGTTAGTGTGCAGTAAGGTCCGCATCAGTGTGCACTACAGGACATTACTGCGCACTGTGATGGCATGAAACAGCGCACACTAATTGGTGTTACTACGCACTACGAGCTATATAGCATGCAGTAACTCCTGTTAGTGCGCACTAACATAAAACCGTTAGTGTGCACTAACGGGACTTAGCGCTCACTGATGGGAGTTAGTGCGTGTTAACTCCCATTAGTATGCGCTAAACCAAAAAACGATTTTTCCCGAAAATACGTGGAAAATGTGATTGTTTATCGGTTTTACCGATACATGATGAATTAGGAAATATTGTACAATTTCCTAATTCATCAAAAAACGAATGCACATCCCTACAGGTAACCTGGAAAAGCTTCATCCTTGTCTCCCGTTAGTGCGCACTAAGCTGGAGAAGCTTCATTCTCGTCTCCTGTTAGTGCTCGCTAAACCGAAAAACTATTTTTCCCCAAAATTCGTGGAAAATGTGATCATTTATTGGTTTTACTGATACATGACGAATTAGGAAGTATTGTACGATTTCCTAATTCATCAAAAAACTATTGCACATCCCTATAGGTAACCTGGAGAAGCTTCATCCTTTCTCCCCCACTGCTTTTTTCTTCCTCAGGCTACTGTGGAAGCTGCGGAGTTCCTTCCTTCTTTCTTTCCCCTCCTCTACTACACTGACTCTGCCCCCCCCCCCCAACCTGCAGATCTGATGTTGTTACCACTAAGCTCTTTTGCCCAACCGTCCCAAGGCCTTGATGTTGCCCCCACAGCCAAGCTCTCTTTTCACCAAATTAGCTCTCTTCCCCAGGGGCCCTGACAAACAGCTCTTGCTTTGTTTTAGTTAAAAAAAATGTTATTGATAAGTTGAAATAAAAATGCAGAACAAAGTGCAGAGCAAAACATAGAAGAAAAGCAGGATATGCGTGTGAAGCAAAACTTTTAAGATAAATGGTTTTAAAATGTACTTAGCAGAATTCAAAGATAATTAGCATCATTATATTGAAGTAAAGGTTTCCATATAGATTGAAAAACTTGCATACAATTATTCTTCTCTGCAATATAAGACTCATATTTGCATGTAGCACAAATTAAACTCCAATACTGACAGGCTATAAATACATTTTCCTCCATTTCCGAAGTATAGCTTTTATTGCTAATGAGAACAAAATATCAAATAATCTCTTAAATTGGTAAGTGTAGCTATCATCAAGAAAGTCAGATTGAAAATAACTAACTGAAATGACAGCTCACAATGAAGTGGCAAAAAAGGACTTAATACGGTACCATACTAATTTCCAAAAATCATAAATAACTGGACAAGAATACACCATATGCTCTAAACAGCTGATTGCACCATTACAATGACAACATAAATCTGAGTTACCTTACAGATTTTGGCAAGTTTATGTAATGTCCAATATACCCTGTGAGCTAGCAGATACAATAACTGTAATATGTTAGATAGAGGAAACTAGAGGCCGTATGCTTTAAGCCAAAACCATTTATATTGCTTTTCAGAAACAATACTATTCGAATCTTGTTACCAATTTTTTTAAAACCAACAAAGAGTGTAGCTTGACCATCATGTAACATAGCATAAAATTTAGAAATGGGATGCAATGATGCCTCAACCAATTTATAGTATCTCCAAAGATAAAGTCAGTGGTGGGCAGCAAGCGAAACGTAGTCAAGGTTGAGACAGAGGTCAGATCTGATGCAAGGGCAGGAACAAGATAACGACGAATGACAAGACAAGGGAGACAGGATGAGATGAGACAGACTGGAGAGATGAGACAAGGCAGGCTTTAAAAGGCAAGGCAAGGAGGCAGGAACACTGAGGCAACATGCACTGCATGCAAGGCAGGACCCATTGCTGAGGCGAAGATCCAGAGCAGCAACAGAGTTTAAATGGCCCAGTGGGCTCGATGTCATTGGGAGGTGCCGAGTCTCTATTCTCACCACAGAGCCAATAAAGTTTGGGCCACTGTGCACGTGCCATAGGAGCCAGCACAGCCGGCAGCTGGGGAAGTGACGGTATTCTTCCCACATTAAACATCAGGCGCGTGGGGACTGGTGGAGAGTGGCCAGTTGCAGATCCATCCCGCAAATGGCTAAACGTTTCAAAAATGACATGATTTACCCTGCAAGAACAGATCACTAGATTATCTCTAGACCTTCATTTTGTCATGTCTTCCAGTAGAATAGCATATTGCAAACCCTACATTTTGGATTGTGCCATATTGGAGCCATATGTGATCTTAACTATTTCTTTGTGGATAAGGCCTCTAATTTTTTTAAATAATTACATGTAGCCTGAATAATTAGACATGACCTACATATGGGTAGGTACAAGTAAGGGAAGAAATCTCAGCTGTATGTGTTGAATAATTTCTTTTTCTAAAAGGAAGCAAGTAGAATATTTTCTTTATATTTCAAAAATTGAAAATAAAGAATTAAAAAAAAAAAAAAAGAATATTTTCTTGGTTATATTTCAAAAATTGAAAATAAAGAATTAAAAAAAATAAAAGGAAGCAAGTAGGACCATCTGTATTATTTATTTTATTTATTTAGGGATTTTATATACCGATTTTCTTGATACAGATCAAATCAACTCGGTTTACATAGAACGATAGTACATTAACAGTAACTAGTCAAACCTCAAAAGAGGAGACAGATTAGGAGCAGAAGGTAAAAGTTACATTATAACAATGGTGAATAACTTGGAATTGGAAATGAAGAGACAGATAATCAAAGTAGAGAGATATAACAGAGAGAAGGGGGTTGAAGCCAACCTCAGGAGAATAACTCTAGCATTATAACGTGATTATATGACATTCTGCTAGTTATTGAAGTACAGCTGATTGAATAATATCTTGGTAGAATATAGTCTAGGAGACAGGAAAGGCTCTACAGAAAAGCCAAGTCTTCAGTTTCTTCTTAAAGTCTATGAGGCAGGTTTCCTGTCGAAGGTCTGGGGGTAGTGTGTTCCAAATGGTGGGGCCTGCTGTTGAAAAAGCCCGGACCCTGATTGTTAATTTTTGTACCAATTTGATTGAGGGAACATGAAGGGATCCCTTATAGGCATCTCTCAAAGGTCTAGCTGAGGAGTGTAATTTGAGAGGGTGTAGTAGGTCTAGTGGAGTCTGGTGGTGGATGTTTTTATGAATAATGGTAAGGAATTTGTGAACAATTCTAAAATTAATTGGAAGCCAATGTAGGTCTTTTAGAATGGGCGTGATGTGATCTCTGCGCTTAGTGTTGGTCAAAATCCTTGCAGCTGCGTTTTGGAGTAGTTGCAAAGGTTTTAATGTAACAGCTGGTAGACCTTGCAGGATCGAGTTACAATAATCGACCTTAGAGAACAGGATTGCTTGGAGTACAGTCCTGAAGTCATGGTGATATAGGAGAGGCTTGAGTTTTTTAAGCACCTGTAACTTGTAGAAGCATTCTTTTATAGTATAATTTATAAACTTCTTCAAGTTCAGATGATTGTCAATTATAACTCCGAGATCTCTAGCATGAGTGATGTGGGAGATAGTGTGCATTTGTTGTAAGTGTAGACTATTTTCAGGGGTGATAAGCAGGAGTTCAGTCTTAGCAGTATTTAACACCAGGTTGAGGCTAGTAAGGAGATGGTTAATAGTTTGAAGGTGAGATTCCCATAATTTGATTGCTGAGTCCAAAGAGCCTGTTATAGGAATCAAAACTTGGACATCGTCTGCGTATATGTAGAATTTCAGATTTAGTGACGAGAGGAAATGGCAGAGAGGGAGGAGATAAATATTAAATAGGGTGGGAGATAAAGAGGAGCCCTGGGGGACTCCATGTGGGGAATTAGTATAAGGAGATTCCATATTATTAATTTTAACTTTATAACCTCGATTACTGAAGAATGAGTCGAACCATCTGAAGACAGATCCTGAGATTCCTATGTCGGATAGCCGGTTTAATAATATAGCATGGTTGACTGTATCAAAGGCTGCGGAGATATCAAGGAGTGCAAGCAGGAAGGAGCATCCTTTGTCAATTCCCAGGTATATTTGATCAAGGAGTGATATGAGGAGTGATTCCGTACTATGTTCTTTCCGAAATCCATATTGTGAAGGATGAAGTATATTATTTTCCTCCAAGTAATTTGATAGTTGATTATTTACTACTTTCTCCATGATTTTGGCTATAAATGGCAAATTGGAAATTGGTCGATAATTTTTTAGATCATCTGGGTCCAAGTTTGGTTTTTTGAGGATAGGTTTGAGAGTTGCTAGTTTGAGAGTGTCTGGGAAGATACCTTGTGAAAATGAGCAGTTAATAATGTCTGCTAGGAATTTGGAGATGGAGTCTGGTATTAGAAGCAGTAATTTAGATGGGATCTAATCTTGTGGATGAGAGGAGGGTTTCATTCTTTTGAGGATAGTTTCCACCTCTGTAGAATAGGTGGGTTCGAATGTTTCCAATGCTGTGAATGAGTTGGGGTGGTAGAGGGGATCTAAAGAAGTTGTGAAAGGATTGGAGGGTAATTTAGCCAAGGTATTAGCAATTTTACTCTGGAAGAAGATGGCCAGTTCATTGGCCTTTGATTGGGCTATATCATCAGAAATTGGTGCTGAAGTAATCTTAGTGAGGTCTGAAACATAAGCGAAAAGGGCCTTTGCATCGAAGAACATATCATGGATACGGTGGGCGTAAAAATCTCTTTTGGTTCGCAGTGTCATGGTTCTGTAATGATGTAGAGCTGCTTTGTAGATGGCTAGAGATTGAGGATTGGGGGAGTTCCGCCATCTCTTTTCCTTCTGTCTTAGGCTTTGTTTTAATGTGCGAAGCTCCATAGAGAACCATGGTTGTTTATGTTTCTGAGATGGATTGATATTCTTTGATAATAGAGGGCATAGATTATTTGCTATGGTTTCAGTGATATTTTGCCAAGAAAATATAGCTGCATTAGGGTTCGAAAGATCCAAGTTGGGTAGTTCTTTGCATAAAGAATTGTCAAGGGCTTCTGAAGGACAAGATTTCCTATAGTGCAGAGTTGTTGGTGGCAGGGGTGCAAGGGATCCTGTCGTCATTTTAAAAGTGGAGGTGATCATAAAGTGGTCTGACCATGGTACTGGAAGGTAGGAAGGGGATGAGAGTTGTATGAGGCTATTATTTGTAAAGATAAGATCAAGGGTGTGACCCCCTTTATGAGTAGGCTGGGTGATAATTTGGGTAAAGCCCATGGCTGAGAGTGAGGAAAGGAGAGCTTCACAATTAGATGATTGAGGCCTGACATCAATATGTAGATTAAAGTCCCCAAGGATGATGGAAGGAGTATCCAAGGTCAAGTATTTAGCTATGATTTCCACTAAAGGCGATACATCAAGGTTTAGCACCCCTGGAGGGGCATAAAAGAGGAGGATCTGGAGAGTTTTTGATTTGAACAGGCCTGCCTCCAGTTTAGATGATGAATTGATGGGTTGTTGGGTGAGATTAAGATCTTTTTTGGCTGCTAAGAGAAGTCCTCCTCCTTTTTTCTTTTGTCGAGGTATTGAAAAGACGTCGTATATCTGGGTGGGAAGTTGATTTATTAAGACTGTGTCTGTCGGCTTCAGCCAAGTCTCTGTGATCGCACAGATGTCTGGTTTGGAATCAAGCAGGTAGTCATGTAGGATATGGGTTTTTTTGGTAATTGATTGCGCATTGAATAGAGTTAAAGAGAATAAGGCTAGCCCAAGGAATTGGGTAAGTGGGGAGATCATGACTGGAATGAGGTTTCTATATGGTTTGAATTGGTATTGCATTGGAAATTTCGTCTTAGAAGAGGGACTGTGGTATAGGATGGGTATTGTGTATCTATGCATCATAGGTAGAATGAGATTAACGTCGTCAAATGTTGGCATTTAGAGGGCGGGTCTATGAGCAGTGAATCGGGGAGGTGTGCTGGCAACACTGACTGCGCGATCGCGGTTTCAGACTCGCTGGGGGAGGGGATTAAAGGCCTTACCCCGACGGGTCTGGGCGCCGATCGCGCAGGCCTCCCTCACAAAAGCTGTAGTAGAAACGGCAGCAGCGACGGCGAAGGTTTAGGGTGGAAGGACGCGGCGCCGGAGTGCAGATCAATCTAAAAACCTTCTTGGCTCCCTAATTGGTTGGAGCTGAACTGGAGCTCAGGAGAAGCTGGCGTGATTAGCGCAGGTGTAGAGTAAGAATTGGGTGGGGCTATCTAGCAGTAGATTGAGAGGTTCTGTATCGGGTGGATAGCGATTGATGTATGATGGTGGCTGTAATTTGCTGTATGAGGTCTGAGGATTCGTAATGTTGCTGAAGACACTGTTGTGCTGATAGAGATTAGAATAGATAGTCGGCTGAGGAGGAACCGAAGATCCTGGGGTAGACTCGGGGCTCCCTCGGGGTTGAGCCGAAGGGGCGAGACAAAGGGGCAAGCCCCTTTGTCGCGCTCCTTCGGCGTGCGACGCAGGCGCGCGGCGCCTGAGAAGGAGTAATTTAAATGTCCCTCTCAGCCTCTGATTGGGCGAGGGCAGCTTCTTTGTTTTTTTTTTCAGGTAGGCGGGACTTAGAGCCGCGTTGAAAGGGCGGCACGGCTGGCGGCTGAGCGGCTAGGCAGCGAGATCGGTGGCCGGATTCGCCGGGGGCAAGGGGGAGATGATTGGCCTTACCCCGAGTGTTAACACTATAGAATTGAAAGCAAACCTGGACTGAGACCGTCTCTAATCAGATGGATTTTCTTTTTTTAAAAACTTGTTCCCGGATACCAAATTGCATTCTGAAGCCGTAATTGAGCGAGAGCAACCCAAATCACAACCACTTCAGACCTTGAGGAAACGCAGGCGAGACAATTCCCGGCATCTCCCCTCACTACGGCGCCTGCTTCGGAGATTTAAACTTCTGCAATACAGCGGAAACAATTTGTCCCCCATCACTCACCGACTCCGCAGAGGCGCGTTCGCCCGGCGACCCAGCACAGAGGCTAAGCTGCCGCTCCGCCGCGTGGAAGAGTCCGCACGCGCTGCCCTCTTCGAGCTTCTCTAACCCGACACGCTGCTGCTGCTGCTCAAACCTAAACACACACGCAACTTCAAATATCAACGCCTCGAGATTTGTATTATGTTAATCTCCTAACCTTGCTTTAAAATAAATGTATGCTATAATTAAAAAAAAGAGGCAAATTAATTCCTCCATTCTTGTAAGCTAATTCAAATTTAGAAAAAGCTATCCATGGAGATTTATCATTACATTTAAAGTTAGAAATATTAATATATAATGTTTTATAAAACAAATTGGGAAATGGAAGAGGAAGCAAGCTTAAAGTCTAAGTAATCTGTACATTTATAACTATGTTATCAGATTCTATTCTATCCCACCATGGTAAATGTAACAGAGACCAACGCTTGGAAGAATCTTTCAAATTTGATATCAAATTTCTCCATGTTATATTAAAGGATATCCAAAATCATGGGTTTAAATATCATACCTAAATATTTCAAGCCCTCTATTTTCGGCTTAAAGGATTCACCTAAAGACTTCTTAAGACAATGAACATTCAAGGGCATGCAATCTGACTTTTTCCAGTTAATTTTATATCCAGAAAAAAAGAAAAAAAGATGATAGTTTGTAGAAGATAAGAAAGGGACTGTGTTAGATAAAAACAATAAAATATTCTCATGAAACAAATTTGGCAGAAAACTCACAATATAACAATTGTTACGATTCTGCTTGTGGCCACCGCCAATGATCCTCTTCTGTGGTCCGGAGGCTGTCCCCAACTCCACGGGTTCTTCACAGCCTGGAGGCCGCCTCCGACATCCTCTTCTGTGGCCCAGAGGCCACCCTGAAGCTCCACTTCCATGGCCCGGAGGCCACCATTGTCCGGGTCCTCTTCCCCGCTCCAGAGCTCCTCTTCATGCGGCTGGGAACCACCGTCAATCTTCTTTCTTCACGGCACGGAGCCGCTCATGTCGGGGCCTGCTTTCTCTTCATTCAGTAGGCTGTCGTTCTCCAAGGTCCTGCCTCCTCCTAGGTGCGCAGCCGCGTCTCCTTGCTTCATTTAAAGGGCCAGCAGTGGGCAGTCCTCCTGGGCTCCTCCTGCTGATATTCCAAGGTGTTTCCTCTTCAGCCCTACAAATGGGCTAAGCCTTTAGTCAGTCTTCACCTTTGCAAGGAATTGGTCATGGAGTCAGACCTCTCCTGGATCTTCAGTTCCAGCTCTTCATTCCAGGAGTCCTCCGTGATCCTTCTTCACTTCTTCAAGGCACTTTGTTCCTCGTTGTCTTCATCCATGTTTCCTGAACCTTCATCTTGATCTTTTTTCCATGTTCTGGTCTCTCGAAGGATCCCATCCTCTTGTCTTCAGATTTCCTGATGTCTCTGTGTCTCCATGTCCAGACATCTCCTTGTTTCTGGATATCCAGACATTCCCTTGTCTTTGGATGTCCAGACGTCTCTACCCTCTGATGTCTTCATCCATCATGTTCCAGATGTCCCCGTGGTCCTCTTCCCTAGAGGTCCCTGATGTCCAGATGCCTTAGATGTCCAGATGTCCTTTCATATTCAATGTTCTACATAACAGTCCTGATGTTCCAAATCTTGACCTTGATGTCCCTGAGTTCCAAGTCCTGATTTTGATGTTCCAGGTTCCAAGTCTCAATCCTGATGCCCTTCATCCAATCCTGATCCTGAAGTACTGTCAGTACCTAGTTCCAGGTTCAGCTTTGCTCGCCCCAGACCTTGTCTCCAGCTGACCTTTCCTGGGAGTAAATCCGTATCAATATGGTGTCCGTTTCCTGGTGGATGGAGTCCTCTTCCAGCAGGATCTGTCTTTGAGCACTGCCCAGATTCCTCCTTCATCCTGAGCCTCAGTCTTGTGCTTGTTCTGCTCTCCGTGTGGTCCGTGACCAGCCTCTTCAGGTTCTGTAGGGCATGCCTTGGGACAGGGTGGTCTGTGACCAGCCCACATCAGCTGTATAGGGCGCCCTGAGGGGCAGTGCCTGTCTAAGCCTCTGAGTATTCTGAGTCCTTGTCCTTGCTCCTTCCAAGTTCCATGAATCTTTGTCTCGTCCCATCCGAGTTCCGAGTTCCAAGTCCTTGTTTGAAGTCCTACCAAGTTCCAAGTCTTCGTGTGAGCCTTTTCAAGTTCCACGTCTTTGTATGAACCTTTCCAAGTTCCAAGTCCTCATCTGAGTCCTTCCAAGATTCCTCGTCTGAGTAATCACAATCCTCTCCTCAGTCTACATCTGATCACCTTCCATGTCTGAGCATCTAGTGTCTGAGTTCCAAGCTCCAAGTTCCCAGCATCCTTGTCTTGTCTGAGTTCCAAGTTCTAAGTTCCATGTGTCCTCATCTTGTCTGAGTTCCAAATTCCCAGAGTCCTTGTCTTGTCTGAGTTCCAAGTTCCAAGTGTCCTCATCTTGTCTGAGTTCCAAGATGCAAGTGTCCTCATCTCATCTGAATTCCAAGTTCCAAGATCCCAGTGTCCTTGTCTTGTCTGAGTTCCAAGTTCCAGGTGTCCTCATCTTGTCTGAGTTCCAAATTCCCAGCATCCTTGTCTTGTCTGTTCCAAGTTCCAAGTGTCCTCCTCTTGTCTGAGTTCCAAGCTCCAAGTGTCCTCGTCTCGTCTGAGTTCCAAGTTCCAAGTTCCAAGCATCCTTGTCTCATCTGAGTTCCAAGTTCCTAGTATCCTCGCCTTGTTCAAGTCTTCAAGCCCAGTCCAAGTCTGAGGTTCTGTCTTGTTCCTAGTTCTAGTACCATCACCTGTCCTCGACCTCTGTCCATCCTGCCGCATCTGCCGCTCCCTAGTGGCAGGTCTGAAAGGGCTATCGAGTGGCTGGAGGGCCACCCCAGAGACCATGTTGCATTGCTGGGTCTCTACCGGTGCGTGCAGGTTTGGCAGAGGTTAGGGTGGTGGTCTGCCTGCTCCTCCCATGCTTGGACACATCTTGCCTGCTGCGGCGCTTCTACGGAGCTCCTCTCTGCATTCACGTCATGGTCCAAGGGCACACATCTCCCCGGAATGGGGATCGCTCTCTAGCGCTCCCTCCCACAGATTCCAACAACAATCTGGTGATTTTCAACTGAGACCTGATAGTAATTGCCATCGGGACGTCTCGATGCTCACAGGCCACTCTTTAAAGGGACAATTAGCTCTCCCTCATCTTAGTAAATTTCCCTGAGGGTCTCAGAAGAATCCCTGTCCCCCCACTTCCACCCCTTTGGGCAGCTCAGTAGTACAAATTAAAAAAAACAAACAAACCTGTAACTATCTCATCTCATCCCAGGCTTCTCTCTCTCTTTCCTGCACCCTATCCCTTTTAAAAAAAATATTGCTGTCACCCCCAGACATCCTTCCCCACCCACCCACTGAACCCTCCAGCACCTGTGGTTCCATAAGGGTGTAATGGAACCCAGAGCATCCCCAGTCTCTCCATGCTTCTATCCACCTTTTGGAAAATGGCTTTGGTTGGCCAAATGGAGATTTTTGCCTCTATTAATTGAGGATGTCCAGGGGAAGGTGAAGGGTAATGTTTTGCTAAAACAGGGAGGGATGTAGGAGAGAGGGGAAGGGCCTCACAGGATGGGACATTTACAGTAATTTTTATCCCCACTTAGGAAGTTTTACTAAGCCCTGGGGGTATCATTGTTTAAGTTAATTGGGTCCTTTAAAATATGGTGATCCCTGGTTGTGATTCCAAGTTGTAAATAGACCTCTTAGATTGTAAGACCTCTGGGGACAGAGAAAATAGATAAGGTAAGGTACCTGAAGTTAATCTGGTTTGTAGTGGCTGACCAGTCTCGAAAGATAGAATAGAAATCAGAAATTAAATTAAAAGTCACCATAACTTCTTGTGTAAAATCACAAGTCCTTAATGTCACAGTAATGTTTTTCTAAGCAAATGGTTAACATGTAAACTGGTGTTCAAGTATTATTGTACAACACGCCATAATATATAAGGCACAGGTCTTTCTCAAATTGTTCCTACAGTTAGCAAGACAGAGGTTGCAGTATAGGTGTAAGGAACCCTTGGTTTCGTTACTAAAAGGAGTGTACCAAAGTCTGGTGAGATTCAGAGTAGGTATGTGAGCAGAGATTGGGTTTTGTCTCCCCCATGTGGGAGCAGTAGAATGTGCTCTAGCAGTATATACATCTCTGTCACCATGTTAGGGTGTGGACTTTCATTAGTTTAGTTGTGGAATCTTTGTTCAGTTTCTCCTGAATTGCCCTGCTGAGGAACAGCCTGCTTGTGAAGTCACTTTTTTTTGTTTGTTTTCTGGGAAAAAAAAAACTCTGAAGGTCTCTGGGTCAAGATAGATGAAAACAAAGTGTCTTGGCCCTGTTTTTGGTCCAGAGTTATTTAGTTTTCCACCCTTCTTTCTCTTATTTAATTTCCTCTTTTTGTAAGGCTTATGTCTGTGTCTTTATTGCCTGAGAACCCTAGGACCTATTTTGTGATTTGGAGGCATACAGTTGTTTGCCTAGAAAGACCTTCAGAATTTGCTGTATCATTGGGGAGAAATGGATTCCCTCCATTGCTAATGAGATGGAGTGAAGATCATTTTTTCTAAGACTTTCCAATATGATACTGAGTAAGATATGTTGAGAAAGAGACAAGCAAGATCAGTACCATACTTGGAACTGACTGGAGAGAAAAATAATATTGAAGACCATTGGAGAGGTATGAGGTAATTGGGACCTTCCATTCAGTTGAGTAATTGGGACTAATAATTTGACCATTTCACAATGGGAAGAATCTGATATAAAGTTGAGAAATTTGGAGAAGGCTTACCCTTTCTTCAATTTTGATTAATGGGAAGGTGAAGGAGCTGAATTATTAAGGAATTAGCTATTACAAATTCTAAAGACTTTGGAAGAGTGAAGTCACAAATATATTAATGTGAACCTGCAAATCAATTGGATTTAACATCAAAACGAAGTAAACATTTGATCAACTATTCAGCTTCTAGTATGTTTTTTGCTGTCATAGACTTTAGGGATTATCTGTGCTGTATGCTAAGGAATGCAAGGGACTGTGTATTTGTAATACATGCAAAAGGGCCTTGAAGCTAAGCTTCCCCACACAGGGAGCCCTGGACCACTCAGAAATATAAGCTTTCCTAGAGAACTGTTGCAGGTAGGGTCAAATCCTTGATTGTGTGCTTTTGGGTCCAGTATCCAGATTTTATCTAACCCAGGGGTTATAGACAAGCCTATAAAAAGTGAGGGGTAAATCCTTTACTAAAGGACTCAAAGGAGAACTATGAGTGATGGTTGGGGGAAGTCTTTTCACACCAAAGCTTAGAGGACCGTCACCAGTCTTCCCATTTTTGGTCCAGGGCCCTCTGAGATGACTACTTCTGTGTGACATGGATGGAATGGACCTGGTGGAAGTGGAGAGGAAGAACCCAAAAAACAAACCAGAAGCTGATCCAACTTAGCTGTATAGCGACCAAGAAGAACGAGATCGGTATATAGTGAAAGACCTTTATTCTTACAGTATTCAAGCTCGACTTTAGCAGAGTTTCACTCTGTAGGATAGAGTTGCATCAGGGGCTACTAAAATTAAAACATATAAGAAACATAAGTGTACAAATAATTAATAGCAAATGATAAAAACAATGAATAAAAACATAAATATGTGTTGAGACATCACAATATAATACAAACGATATAAATTATAAGCAACATTAATAAAAACATTACATACATAAACAATGGATCAGATTGAAACTGTGCGAAGCAAATTAAACCATAAGCTGCTAGTGCATGAAGAAGTATGGCATAGTGATGTAAGGTACCTGTTTAGAGTATTTTTTCTTTAATTATT
Organism: Rhinatrema bivittatum; assembly: GCF_901001135.1. Lineage (NCBI taxonomy): Eukaryota > Metazoa > Chordata > Amphibia > Gymnophiona > Rhinatrematidae > Rhinatrema > Rhinatrema bivittatum. The sequence goes on along the minus strand of NC_042615.1, from coordinate 232,894,162 downwards.
TCCAAATCGAATCACGTAGGTCATATGTGAGCAATGGAATATACTTGAAAACCATGACAATCAAGAAAAGACAATTTGGTGTCAGTATACGAATATATTTTGAACCATACAGGCCAAGGTAACTATCAATGAAAATAATAAAATAGGGAATACCAATAAAAAGAGAAACAAATATAAATAAAAATAGAAACAAGTATAAATAAAAAAAATTAATAAAATAATTGTAAAATATAAAAATGCAGAATACAAAAATGCAAATTAAAGAAAACAAAAAACTCAAGAAAATTAGGTTCAGGTTGTTACGCATGCCATCTGCGGCAGTCCCGCAGCACGGCCCCCTCACCTTTCTACAGTGACTCCAGCTCCTGGTTCCTCCTCGCTGGCAGTGGTGGGCTGTCAGCTCTGTCCTCGGGCCTCCCCCGGTGCCTCCGGCCCTGCTGCAGTCCCTGACGTTCCTGGTCCTGCTACCACTTCTCGTCGGGCCTCTCCATATGGTCCATGGAGAGGCGCTGCTACTCGCGTCACGCCCCTCCCTGGGCGCATGCGCGCGCACCATTGATGTTTTGGTAGGACCACGGCGGGAACCTAGTCTCGGCCCCGGATGATGGAATCAACTCAGCTACAATATTTAAGCTCTGGCTCCGCTCCCTAGCATTGCTTTTGCAACAGGTCTCCTTGCTGGTCAAGTACTCGTTGCTTCCTAGAGATTCTTCTCATCTCTGCGTTCCTATTCCTCGTTGTTCCTGGTTCTTGTCTCCTTGTTCCTACCTTGCTTCATACCTCGGATTGACTTCACATTCTTTGACTTTGCATTGCCTGACTTTGCTATTGACTCTCTCCAAGCTCGGACCTCTGCTTCGCCTGACCACGCCATTGACTCTCTCCAAGCCCGGTCCTCTGTTTCGCTTGACCACACCATTGACTCTCTCCAAGCCTGGACCTCTGCTTCGCCTGACCATGCCATTGACTCTCTCCAAGCCCGGACCTCTGCTTCGCCTGACCATGCAATTGACTCTCTCCAAGCCCGGACCTCTGCTTCGCCTGACTATGCTACTGCCTATCTCCAGACCCAGACCTCTGCTTCGTCTGACTACAATATCACCTATCTCTAGGCCCAGACATCTGCATCGCCTGACTATGCTATTGCCTATCTCCAGACCCAGACCTCTGCTTTGCTTGACTATGCTATTACCTATCTCCAGACCCAGACCTCTGCTTCGCCTGACTACGCTATTACCTATCTCCATGATCAGACTTCAGCCTTGCTTGCCACTGCCTTCGGATTGCCACCAGCCCTGACTCAAGCCTGTTCCTTGACGCCTCTGCAGCTAATTCCCTGGACGTGGTTTATTCAGGCTTCGGCCTGCTCTTGCTCGAGTGCCTCCTGTCTACCTCCTTTCCATTGGTGCTCGAGTTTCCAGGATATTGCCCAGTCCAGAGTAAGATTGTATAATCTCTCAGCTGATGTCTCTGGGCTGAACCAACTCTTACTTCGACTACACATAGAGGCCCACCTAAGTCCTGCCGGCCCCGGCACCCAAAGGCTCAACCTGCGGGAAACAAGGGCTGGTATAGGTGAAGCTCCAGTGGCCTCTGTCTATCAGCCCACTCTGCCTGCCAATGGTGGGTACCCGTAGGACCTTACCTATGGGTTGTGTCAACCCCTCTTCGGCCCAAGGGGCCACCTCCGACGCAACAAGTTGCAAAGGCTATGGACTCGGTAGAGCCGCGTGCTTTCCAGGCCATATCTGACCTGGCCTCCAAGGTACAAGAACAGCAACAGTTTCCTAAGGCATTAGCCTCCTCCATCGGGCATCTCCACACCTGGCTTAATGCCCACACCAGTGACCCGGTTCCTACACCGGCTCCTCCTCCTCCACAGCCATCATCATCAATGCCTCGAGCCTTGCTGGCCCTACCAGTGCCCCCATGCTTCAACAGTGACTCCAGACTCTGCAGAGGGTTTATCAACCAATGCTATATGCAATTCGCTCTGTAGCCCTCTGTCTTCCAGGACGAACTGACCAAGGTCACCTTCATCCTGTCTTGTCTTGAAGGGAAGGCGCTGGCATGGGCTTCGCCCTTATGGGTACGATAGGATTCCCTCCTAAGGGAGTTATCTCAGTTCGTGGCTGTGTTTCGACAGACCTTTGATGATCCTGGGCAGCATGCCATGGCAAGCAACAGCTTGCTACATCTTCGTCAAGGTCAAAGAAGTCTCTTTGACTGTACCATTGAGTTTCGGACTTTGGCTTCTGAGCTCACCTGGCAGGAAGACTGCCTACGAGCTATCTACCTGGATGGACTTTCCTCACAGCTGAAGGATGAGCTGGCTGCAAGGGAGCTCCCTTCCTCTCTCGAGGACCTTATAGACTTGACAAGCCGAATCCATCATCGTCTCCAAGAGTGTCACTGGGAGAGTTGGTTGCCCAAGAAGCCCTCTCGGGTTCAATCCCATTCGCCACCAACCACCATCCCTGCTCTGAGTAGGGTCTCTATTGTGGCCAAGATGGAAAATCCCATGCAGTTGGGCAGTGGGTGGCTGACACCGGAAGAGCACCTCTGGTGGAGACAAACCGGTCTATGTCTGTATTGCGGAGCACCTGGCCACCATCTACAGACCTGCATTGTCCGTTCGGGAAACTTCCCGGCCTAAGTTCAGCAGGGGTCCTGAACTTGGGCACAACTTCTCTGGCCCCTCAATTGTCAGTACCAGTCACCTTGATCTGGGACTCCCGGTCCTTCCCAGTTCTTGCTCTGGTGGATTCCGAAGCAGGAGATAATTTCATTCTCAAGGATCTAGTACAGCTCCTGGGTATAAAGACCTCCTTGTGCATAGCATCTATTTATGGAGAACCGTTACCCGGTCGAATATTCCTTACCACAGAGCCAGTTCAATTGCTCACTGGCACCCTGCAAACAGAAGAACTTGAACTGTTAGTATTGGAGAAATCCATCCATCCGGTAGCCCTAGGACTCCCCTGGCTCCAAAGGCACTCTCCCCAATTTAACTGGGGTTTGTTGCAACTAGTGAAATGGGGCCCTGCCTGCCACCAATCCTGTCTACAGAAAGTGATACTGCCACCCGTGGTTCCTCTGGCTGCCACTTCTTCAGGTATACCCGCTCCTTACGCGGATTTCGAAGATATATTTTCCAAGCAAAAAGCTGACCTTCTCCCACCTCTTCGGAGGTTTGATTGTTCCATTGATCTCCTTCCTGGGACCACGCCTCCCCGAGGATGCACCTATCCTCTGCCTTCCCAGAGACAAAGGCTATGATGGAGTGCATCCAAGAAAACCTTGCGAAGGGATTCATCCACCCCTCTACCTCTCCTGCTGGGGCAGGATTCTTTTTTGTGAGCAAGAAGGATGAATCACTCCGGCCGTATATTGACTATCGCAGCCTAAACTCCATCACCCGCAAAGACAAGTAGCCTCAGCTGCTGATTTCAGAATTATTTGATCACTTACATGGAGCATCTATATTCACGAAGTTGGATTTATGTGGTGCTTATAACTTGGTACAGGTCTGTCCCGACGACATTTGTAAGGCTGCCTTTAACACCCGGGACGGGCTTTATGAGTACCTGGTGATGCCTTTCGGCCTCTGTAACGCGCCCGCAGTTTTCCAAAGAATGATGAATGAAATTTTCAGAGATTTGCTGTATACCAAGGTTGTGGCGTACTTGGACAACATCCTTGTCTTTTCTAAAGATCTGGCCACACACTGCACTGATGTCTGTACTGTCCTCCAGCGCCTTCGTGAAAATCATTTATTTGCAAAATTGGATAAGTGCTTATTCAAGAAATCCAGTCTGCCTGTCCTCGGATACATTATCTCCCAACAAGGATTTTCTATGGACCCTGCCAAGTTGAAAGGAATCCAGGGTTGGCCACAACCCGTGGGTCTTAAAGCCCTCCAGTGCTTTCTAAATTACTATCGCCATTTTATCCCACACTATTCCACTTTGGCTGCTTCTTTGACAGCATTGACTCGCAAGGGCCAAGACACTCGAAATTGGACACTGGAAGCCATCACAGCCTTCCACTGCCTTAAAGAAGCTTTCCAGGTGGGGTCTTGCCTTCATCACCCTGACCCGAACTGCCCCTTTCAAGTAGAAGTGGACGACCCAACCAAGATGGCAGCGTGAATGGCCGCAAGGAAGCCGCTCCATGTGTATACATTATGTGATTCAAGATGCCTCCTAAAAGGAAAGGCTAAGTCGAGTTTTTCCCCTGGAACCCGCTTTACCTGATGGATAGAAGCGGATAACTTCTTTTGCAACCTCTCTGGTGGAAAGAATGGATGATACTGTCCCTGCTTCAGCATCAGGAGAGGGAGCGCCGATGTTGTATGGGGAAACTACTCTGACCCCCGCATTGTCAACCTCCACCATCTCCAGCATCGCGAGTGAACCTTCAAGATGCAATGCAGAAAGATGAAATCACCCGCTCGGCAGGAGGGGGAAACCAAGGTGTAGAAATGGAGCTGCTGCCTCGATTCTCCTCTAGTATGCTGGGAACAGCATCGACAAGGGTCACAAAAGAGCTTGAATCATTTTTGTCTCCGGTTGACCCTGTAGAGGAAGAAAAGAGGATCTTGGTGGCGCAAGTGTTGGATTCTCCTTCTGACCAATATTCTTTCATAGTTCATTGTTGATAGGAACATTATTGCTTTATATTTCCTGGGTAAATATGAAACTAAAGTGAGATACCCATTAAAAGCAAAGATGGATAATAATTTCTGACTTTTGGGGTTAGGCTGTATTTTATTTAGAATGTCAGGTTTGTTTCTCCTGATGGTGCCAGGTAGATCAAGTTTTCAATTAGCAATTTTTCTCTGCTAGGTCTGTGTTGTAGAAAAAGTTATCACCCAGAACATTTCTTCCTGATTTATACCACTGTTGAAAAGGTTTTTGAACAATATCGCTACTTGTTTGTGCTGGTCTTCTTCAGCTTGTTTCCTCATCACAGCACCATCAAATTAGTTTGTTGTGCACTGTCTAAAGGTACAGCAACCTGTGAAAACTGCTGCTGCTCATCCACAGTCAGGTGTATTCCTGGCATTTACCATTTTCAAAGTTCCTAAGAACATAAGAAGAACATAAGAACACACCATACTGGGTCAGACCAAGGGTCCATCAAGCCCAGCATCCTGTTTCCAACAGTGGCCAATCCAGGCCACATGAACCTGGCAAGTACCCAAAAACTAAGTCTATCCCATGCTACTGTTGCTAGTAACAGTAATGGCTATTTTCTAAGCCAACTTAATTAATAGCAGGTAATGGACTTTTCTTCCAAGAACTTATTCAATCCTTTTTTAAACCCAGCTACACTAACTGCACTAACCACATCCCCTGGCAACAAATTACAGAGTATAATTGTGCGTTGAATGAAAAAGAACTTTCTCCGATTAGTTTTAAATGTGCCACATGCTAACTTCATGGAGTGCCCCCATGTCCTTCTATTATCCGAAATGGGTAATAGAAGGACATGTAACGGGGGTAACACATTTACCCATTCTAGACCTCTCATGATTTACCCGTTCTAGACCTCTCATGATTTTAAACACCTCTATCACATCCTCCCTCGGCCATCTCTTCTCCAAGCTGAACAGTCCTAACCTCTTTAGTCTTTCCTCATAGGGGAGTTGTTCCATCCCCTTTATCATTTTGGTCGCCCTTCTCTGTACCTTCTCCACCGCAACTCTATATGATTTGAAGATGAGGTGACCAGAATTGTACACAGTATGCAAGGTGCGGTCTCACCATGGAGCAATACAGAGGCATTATGACATTTTCCGTTTTATTCACCATTCCCTTTCTAATAATTCCTAACATTCTGTTTGCCTTTTTGCCTGCCGCAGCACACTGAACCAACGATTTCAATGTGTTATCCACTATGACGCCTAGATCTCTTTCTTGGGTAGTAGCTCCTAATATGGAACCTAACATTGTGTAACTATAGCATGGGTTATTTTTCCCTATATGCATCACCTTGCACTTATCCACATTAAATTTCATCTGCCATTTGGATGTCCAATTTTCCAGTCTGACAAGGTCTTCCTGCAATATATCTCAATCCTCTTGTGATTTAACTACTCTGAATAATTTTGTATCATCTGCAAATTTGATTACCTCACTCATCATATTCCTTTCCAGATCATTTATAAATATATTAAAAAGCATGGGTCCCAGTACAGATCCCTGAGGCACTCCACTGCCCACTCCCCTCCACTGAGAAAATTGTCCATTTAATCCTATTCTGTTTCCTGTCTTTTAGCCAGTTTGTAATCCACGAAAGGACATTGCCACCTATCCCATGACTTTTTATTTTTCCTAGAAGCCTCTCATAAGGAATTTTGAGGAATGCCTTTTGAAAATCCAAATACCCTACATCTACTGGTTCACCTTTATCTAAATATTTATTAACTCCTTAAAAAATGTGAAGCAGATTTGTGAGGCAATACTTGGCTTGGGTAAAGCCATGCTGACTTTGTTCCATTAAACCATGTCTTTCTATGGAACACTTTCAATTATTTTTCCTGGCACTGAAGTCAGGCCAACTGGTCTGTAGTTTTCTGGATCTCCCCTGGAGCCCTTTCTAAATATTGGGGTTACATTAGCCACCCTCCAGTCTTCAGGTACAATGGATGATTTTAATGATAGGTTACAAATTTTTACTAATAGATCTGAAATTTCATTTTTGAGTTCCTTCAGAACCCTGGGTTGTATACCATCCAGTCCAGGTGATTTACTACTCTTCAGTTTGTCAATGATATATGGACATTGCTTCTGTAGGAAGGCAGCAAACTTATGCACAGTTCTCCTTTCCTTCCATGCACACATGTGCACTGCTATTTGTTGGAATCCTTCCAGTTTCATCTTAGTATGATACCATACATCTTTGAGAATTTTGTGGTCTCCATGGAACAAACTATTCATAATGAGGAGACCTATGTATACAGGGTGTTTCAAAATGATGGACCCAATTAGAAATATAGCAATTTCAAATTGGATCCATCTTTTTGAAACACTCTGTACTTTCAGTTTGGTTTCATCTGGCTGCTTCCATGTTTATGTTATCAGGATGACTTTCATTCTGTTCCTTGAACTTATGCTCTACCTTCCTGTTTGTTTTGCTCACAATTATTGGCAAGCATAACTAAGACAACATTTTCTGAAATGTTGTCCATCTAGCTTGCTCATGTTGCTTATCTTGTTAAAGCAAAATATCTTTAGCACTATTTTACTATGCACCTGCTCTGGACCTTTTTGCCACAATCTGCCATTTCTCTCTCTTATGGTGGCAACATCCAAGATGTTCTCAGGGGGTGGTGGCTATGCTTCCCTGAATTATGAAGCACTAGATCTGCCTCTACCATGCTGGTCATAGGATGCTTCTCACCCTCATCAAACTGGAGGACTTGACATCTTGGCTTCTGACACCATCAACTTCTCCTCATGAACTTTCATGGGGAATGTAATCTTCAGTTTCAGAGCAGTCGTCACCCCTGCAACTCCACATCCTTTGCTATCTAGACTATTGAAGAAAAATAATATAATGACAAAATAAAAAGTAAGAAACAACATCATTACTCCTCTCTCCCACCAACGAAAATTTACAGGCATGGAATAGCTTTGCCAAACCAGAAATAGGACACTTTTACCATTCACTCATTGGAAAGTGCAGGCAACAATAGACTATGGCAGAGAAGCCATCAGAATTATTTACTAAACAGACAAAATTAATTGTGTCTAAAATCAGTCCTCTTTCTATAAAAATCCCTCTTTCTTTCTTGCCTCTTCTTCCTTTCATGTACTAATGGGCCAGAGCATCTCATACTTAAATGCAAGAGGAAAAAATGCATGTGACTTTTTTTAGAGGTCAAAAAGATGATGACTTGGCTTCCTGGAGTCAGGTAAATCATCATGAGGCTATTGTTGATATCTTCCAATGTGCTCAAACACTCAAGTGATAGTGAAAATTTCTGACAACATAGGTGAGACAGGGTTCAGATGATATTAATAGCTGATTAGAGGTAGAAAAGTAAAGTTCTACTTCCTGCAAAAAGGCACTTTGCTTATATGTACAACATAACAAAACTATGATTATGATGAATTTTGAAAACACCCCGAGTCATAGATTGCCAATAAAAAAACCATGTGCGTCTTCTTTGTAACCAGAAGCATAAGTTTGATTGGAATACTAAGTGTTATGCAAGTTAACCACGTGTGGGAAAACCTATTCAGATGAGGGTACAATTGGAATCCCTGTAGGGATCTGTTTGCCAGTTTTTCAAGTGCAAAGGCCAAACCGTTTGTAGTAAATGAATCTTGGTGGTATTGTGTAGTAGGGAATAGGGATGTGAATCGTTTTAGGACGATTAAAATTATTGTCCGATAATTTTAATATCGTCTTAAACCGTTATGGAACACAATACAATACAGATTCTAACGATTTATCGTTATAAATCGTTAGAATCGTGAGCCGGCACACTAAAACCCCCTAAAACCCACCCCCGACCCTTTAAATTAAATCCCCCACCCTCCCGAACCTCCCCCCCAATAACTTAAATAACCTGCGGGTCCAGCGGCGGTCCGGAACGGCAGCGGTCCGGAACGGGCTCCTGCTCCTGAATCTTGTCGTCTTCAGCCGGCGCCATTTTCCAAAATGGCGCCGAAAAATGGCGGCGGCCATAGATGAAAAAGATTGGACGGCAGGAGGTCCTTCCGGACCCCCGCTGGACTTTTGGCAAGTCTCGTGGGGGTCAGGAGGCCCCCCACAAGCTGGCCAAAAGTTCCTGGAGGTCCAGCGGGGGTCAGGGAGCGATTTCCCGCCGCGAATCGTTTTCGTACGGAAAATGGCGCCGGCAGGAGATCGACTGCAGGAGGTCGTTCAGCGAGGCGCCGGAACCCTCGCTGAACGACCTCCTGCAGTCGATCTCCTGCCGGCGCCATTTTCCGTACGAAAACGATTCGCGGCGGGAAATCGCTCCCTGACCCCCGCTGGACCTCCAGGAACTTTTGGCCAGCTTGTGGGGGGCCTCCTGACCCCCACGAGACTTGCCAAAAGTCCAGCGGGGGTCCGGAAGGACCTCCTGCCGTCCAATCTTTTTCATCTATGGCCGCCGCCATTTTTCGGCGCCATTTTGGAAAATGGCGCCGGCTGAAGACGACAAGATTCAGGAGCAGGAGCCCGTTCCGGACCGCTGCCGTTCCGGACCGCCGCTGGACCCGCAGGTTATTTAAGTTATTTGGGGGGGGGGTTCGGGAGGGTGGGGGATTTAATTTAAAGGGTCGGGGGTGGGTTTTAATGTGCCGGTTTTTCGATTTTTCGATTTTTAACGATTTTTAATGATTTTTCACGATATTTTACCCCCCCAAACGGCAACAATACGATTCCCTCCCCCTCCCAGCCGAAATCGATCGTTAAGACGATCGAGGACACGATTCACATCCCTAGTAGGGAATGAATGAGAAATACAAAAAGGGATAACATTTTATTTAAAAAATTAAACGCTTTACCTTTTAGACCTCTATGGAGTCCAAATGTTCTTGTATCCTGCAGTTAGGTTTAAATGGATAATTTTTATAGAATTATACTGAGAGCCAGGATACAAAAGGTTTTTAATAGACACCTTTATACCATAGTGCTCTGCAGGGAGAAAGTTCCAGTGTACCTTCTCCTTATCTTGTAAGGTATAGTTACCAAAAGTAAAGCCAGTTGCTTAGATTTAACCTACAGAAAGGAGGTTAGCCTGATTATCAATCTCTTCCCCAACCCTATTCTCCAAACACACACATTGATCTCCTATTTTGTTACGAAGGACGAAATCCGGAAGTGGATCCTTAGGCCGACTGACCCGAGGGGGCAGTCGGGAGGCAGAACTCCCACTGGGCAGATGGAGCTTCACCCGGAAACCCGTGACTCCTCCAGAGGAGCTGTGGGAGCCCGGGTCGCTAGGACTTAGGAGTCTTCGCCCTGGAAGCCCGAGGTCCCCCCGGGAGGAGCCCGTAGGGACCCGGACCGCTGGGACTTAGGCGAGGACGGAGAAGCCCAGGAGTGGAATACGAACCGGAGTCTAGGCAGGCTGCGGACAAGCAGGAATCGGAGTCACGGACCGGGGTCAAGGCAGGCTGAAGACAAGCAGGAATCGGAGTCACGGACCGGAGTCAAGGCAGGCTGAAGACAAGCAGGAATCGAAGTCACGGACCGGAGTCAAGGCAGGCTGAAGACAAGCAGGAATCGGAGTCACAAACCGGAATCAAGGCAGGCTGAAGACAAGCAGGAATCCAGGAACCAGGCAGGAATCAAGCAGGCAGGCAGGCAATCAGCGGGGAACAGGAACGACGGCAACTAGCTCTTCAAAGAAGGAACCTCGTTGCAAGGCACTTGGGTAAGGAAAGAGCCCGGTTTAAATCCCCCGGTCGGCGTCTGACGTCACGGGGGGCGTGTCAGCACATCCGGGTGCTGACAGCACAAAACGCTGCCCTTCGCGCGCGCGCGTTCCCTCGCCGAGGGGAGGAGTCTCCGGCGACGTCTCCCTCGTGGAGACGCCGCAGCCAAGCCGCGTGGAGGGCCCCGAACCCGGCGGTTCGCAGCGCGGGTGAGAGAGGTAAGCTCCCGGTCACTAGTCTAGTGACCGGGATCGTAACATATTTGGTAATAAACCCTTTGATTTTTTTTTTTATAAATAAGGAATGTGTCTATAGTTGACATTGTTTTCACACAAGAAAATCCAGGCAGCGATGGCCCTTTATCAGACTGCCATCATCAGTGATTTGGAAGTGTAGAAAATAGTGTTATCAAGGAACAGATGCAAACAAAAGGGGTGAAATTGAATGAATTAGTATTCAGCAGTCTGCCTTTGATTACCTCTGACTGGAAAATATTTGGAAGCCACCAGGGTCCCCTCAAGTGTTATGATTTGGTAAATTCAACCCTCGTGTGTTGTGATTCAGGCTCCCTTATTGAAATTGAATTGATATTTTGTAAACTTCATTTGTGAATAATGTGATCTGACAGGGACAAATGCGAGGGAGAATTGTTTTCAAACCTTCTGCAAATGAAACTTATTATTGGGTAAATACAGATTTCTTTGTCTCTCTTCCTCTTTTTCTATCCCGAGCATCTTCACAGTCTGAATATGTATCAACTTTTCCGAGGTAATTGAATAGATTCAATCTTGTATGGGCAACAGAAATGGGCAATAGAATATAGCCTTGATGGTAAAATTGAAAAAGAAAGAAATTTTACTGGAGCAGAAGGGCTAGTAGGTCACACTCCCTTCACAGCCAGGAGATACAGAGAGCTTCTTTCTGATTACACTTACTACAGCCAGTCTATCTCTCAATAATCGCTCTCTGATATAACGCAGGCTTTCCAATTTACAGGCCCGCACCAGGCCTCAGATGTGTTACATATTAATTTCCCTTTGCAGAAAATTTGCCAAGCTTTAGCTCAAATTCAGTTAGCCGGATTGATGAAAGTGGCAAAAGGATACGACATTTACTGATTCTCCCTTTTCACCTTTGATTAGCTCAACCTGTGAATTATTCTTGCCCTGTCAGTGCACGATTAGAGGAGCCAGGGCCAAGGTTGCAAGTTCAGACTCTCTGATGTAACTGAGAGAAAATAGGTTGAGCCATGATTTGTCTGACAGAGACCTAGGATCATTTCAATGCTGTGTTGCCATTATTTTAACAGGTCAATCCCTTGCAAAAAAAAAAAGTCTCCTTTGCCCTCCTATTGGTAAAATCTCTTAAAAAGCTTATGCCTTAATGTAATCTACATTTCTTTTAATATACCCAATAGTACCTGGACAGGTTTCATTAACTTTGTTTTAAGATGAAGTGTTTGTTAGTCAAACTGTAATAACACTAAAGGAAGATCTGTTGTCATAGTTATCTAACTGAAATGGGTGAAAAACAACAGATTAAGGGATTAATGTTTTAATCTTTGAGGATACTTTTGGGCATAGATGGCTGTTTACGCATGGGTAAAACTCTACACTATTCACCAAGTCTTCCATGTGGCAGGTTTGCCTTCTAAACACAGTTTGATGCATCTCCACCAAATGCTTCGTACGTGTTTAGTAAAATAAAGAAATATTTATACAAATGAGTAATTGTGTGCAAATTAGCCTGCTATTTACTAAGGGAGCAATAATCAAACTGCCTGTATTGATTCAAATATGCCAGGCACTTTTTACCTCCATGGTTTACACCAATAATAAATTCTTAGCTTACTTTGTATTGATTATTGTAGCGGGTGCACAATACTCACTGCATTTGTGCCTGCTTTTTGTGTTGAAAATTAAGATTAAAGGAAAATATCATGCATAGATTTGAAAATGCAAGTTATGCATGCTATTTTCTTCTCACAGCCTAAATGCACTCTCAGGAATATCTCCTGATAATGCAGAACAGGGCTTCCCAAATCTGTCCTGGGGACCCCACAGCCAGTCGGGTTTTCAGGATATCCACAATGAATATGCATAAGATAAATTTGCATAATGTGGGCACTCAGGCCCATCTCTTCCCTCCGCCCTCGCCCTCGCCCTTCACAAAATAACCACACAATAAATACAGAACCACCAAATTTGGAATCAACAAGGCCGCAGCTTTATTTAACAAACCAGCAATGCCCAAGCCAAAATGTATCACCCCCCTCCCCCCCATTAGGAATTCCATATAGACCATCCGTTGCTTCCCAGCAAGATGATCACTAGTAGGTCACCAGCCTAGCAATTCCAGCAATGGTCAACACACACACATACAACTCCTGCCGCTGACCAGCAAGGGGCCGAAACCCTCGACCCCCGCCACTGCCCAGCAAGGAGTCATGCAGGGACAACTGAACCCAGCTGAGCCCTTTTGTGACTTCCATTTGGCACCTGCCAAGTCGTACCATCAACCAGCACGAGGCTGGCCCCCCCCCCCCCCAAGTAGGCTCGGGCAACCTGCCACAGGCGCAGGTTGGGAACCAATCCTGCGACCCCCAAAGATGCGGCCCCTGATTCACATTACAACAGTTCCTCCAAAGCCTTCTGAAATGTGTTCAGAAATAAATCAATACCTATGAATTTTATTTATTTATTTTACTTATTAAAAATCTTTTATATAGCGTCGTTAAATTATTTCCCATCACAACGGTTTACAGGAAGGCACATATAGTAACATAAAGTATATAAACCAAGAAAACGTTTAATAAAAGTGTCAAAAAAAATGATTCGGTAACAAAGTGTTTTCAAATATATAATTATATGAAGAGTTATTTTGACTTGTCCTTTTGTAACCTGTGTCATATTCCAACTTACAGAGTTATCAGTGAGAGGAAAATAATAACTAAGCAGATCATAAATCTAAGTGCTGATTTTGTGGTGCTTGCCTTTATTTACTTTCTCCATTCGCTTTGTAAAATGCCTGTTTAAAAAGCATGTTTTTAACCCTGGTTCTACCTCCCACGACTATGCATGTCTGATGTGAAAGCCCCCAACCCATCGTAGCCAAGAACCAATCTGCTGATTGGCCTTCGCCCGACTTCTTAGCCATCTTAATTTACCCATTTCTGCAGGCCTTGCAATTATGTCAGACCAACAAATCATTAGGGATGTGCAGCAGGGACGGATTTGTCCCATTCGATATTCGTATTCGTTGGGACCCAAATCCGTTGCATCCGTTCTCGGGGGACCTTGATCCGTTCATTAATTACATATGTATTCATTTCCCAAAAAAAAACCCCATCCCAACCCTTTAAATTTAATTATCTACAACCCTCCACCCTCCTGACTCCCCCAAGACTTGCCAAAAGTCCCTGGTGGTCCAGTGGGGGTCCTGGAGCGATCTCCTGCAGTAGGGCTGTCGGCTGCTGGTATTCAAAATGGTGCCGATAGCCTTTTGCCCTTACTATGTCACAGAGGCTACCATTGCCATTGGTCGGCCCCTGTGACATGGTAGGAGCAATGGACGGCCGGCGCCATCTTGTGCTCCTACCATGTGACAGGGGCCGACCAATGGCACCGGTAGCCCCTGTGACATAGTAAGGGCAAACTAATCAGAGAAAGTTCTTTTTTACTCAACGCACAATTAAACTCTGGAATTTGTTGTCAGAGGATGTGGTTAGTGCAGTTAGTATAGCTGTGTTTAGTAAAGGATTGGATAAGTTCTTGGAGGAGAAGTCCAATACCTGTTATTAATTAAGTTGACTTAGAAAATAGCCACTGCTGTTACTAGCAACGGTAACATGGAATAGACTTAGTTTTTGGGTACTTGCCAGGTTCTTATGGCCTGGATTGGCCACTGTTGGAAACAGGATGCTGGGCTTGATGGACCCTTGGTCTGACCCAGTATAGCATGTTCTTATGTTCTTATGTTCTTATGGCTATCGGTGCCATTTTGAATACTGGCAGCTGGCGGCCCGAGTGCAGGAGATCACTCCAGGACCCCCGCTGGAACACCAGGGACTTTTGGCAAGTCTTGGGGGGGACTCCTGACTGGCTGATGGCCCGAGTGCAGGAGATCACTCCAGGGGCTGACTAATGGCACCAGTAGCCCCTGTGACATAGTAAGGGCAACGGCTATCGGCGCCATTTTGAATACCGGCAACCGACGGCCCAAGAGCAGGAGATCGCTCCAGGACCCCTGCTGGACCACAAGGTACTTTTGGCAAGTCTTGTGGGGGTCAGGAGGGTGGGGGTTTATTTGTTAGTGATACATTGTATTCTTGGGGGTTTGCCATACGTTTCGTGACCCCACGAATACAACGAATATGGCATATATGTTGCGGATTGCCAATACATTGCAAACGAATGCACACCCCTACAAATCGTGGTACTTGGTGACCAAATAGAAATCAACATCGGGTCCTTGCGGACCAAACCAATAAACTTACGACCCAAAATTCCAGTCATTTCCTCCAAGGTGGATGATCAAGATCCTGGGCTGCCCAAAATCCCTCGTGCCCCATAAAACCGTTTTGTTCTCTTCCATTGAGTCCCTAAAACGCTCATCATAATTGAGCCAGGACCACCCCTCATAGTGTTTGCTGGCCGCCAGGATGGCATCCTCGTAAGCCATCAAAGGACCATATTATGAGGGGCCGTGATGCCCCACCACACTGGTCAGCCGGAGGAATGACCTGGTCCAATTATGAATGTTCCCATAACGACGGTCGCCGTGCCTCTTTCTCCATTTCTCACGTCTTTTACCCCTCCTCCCCTTCAGCAACTTAAATATATCTATGTATTTGCATCATTGAATCTTTTTCCTAAGAGCTCTGGGGGCATCCTCCCAAAGTTCCGTGCCTGTTACTAGCGCTGGCGCATCCTGCCACCATGCTGACCCTTGCCTGGGGAACGCTTCGAAGTCGAGGAAAAGCTCGAACTGCTAGAGGATGTATGGGAAGATCTCGAGGAACAAGATGAACTAGAGCTGCTGATTTTTTTCTTATGCTTAGACTTTGACCGCTTTTTCAATGCTTTGCTGACTTTAGCCGCAGACCTACCACCCTCAGCTATACTATCTTTCTCACTCGCTGTAACTGCACTCCCTGTTTCAGTACTAATCTTCTCTACCCCTGCCACCTCACCAACCTGCTCTAATATGGGCCATTGACCTTGTCCTGCTAGCCCCTCCCCCCGAGCAACTTTGGTAGTCAAACTCTCACCCCTGGCAGCCCCTGCTGATGAGAGCTCCCTAGCTCCAATCCCACTAGCAGGTAACTCACCAGGCTTCTCTGCTGACGAGTTCAGTCTCGGGATCACAACTGCGGATTCCGGAGCCAGACCTGGAGTGTAGCGCCACTCTTCTTCTCTTGATGTACTTGGTCTGTCACTTGACTCCTCCGCTGCCAGACCCTGAAATGGCAAACCCAAAAAGCAGCAAATGGACTAGCACTGCCTGCATCAACACTTGCACCATGTCCCTCCCAACCAGGCGGGTAAAACCCACTCGGGAGAGGTCTCAAGCCAGGGTGCCAACCCCATTGCCCAAAATTACCCCCCACTGGGTCCTCAAATTCCGGACCGAAAGGCCAGCTCGAAGGCAGAATAATCCAATTCCCGCATTGTCAACTGGGGTAACCAGGGCTGTACCTGGATGGGAAGTTACCTTCCCATTGTGGAAACCAGAAAGGACTGGGACCCTCCCAGGGAGCCCTCTCCATAGTGGCAGGTCCAGCAAATCCTGGTCTATTGCCAGCAGGAGGAACTGAGGCTGCCACGTTTCCGCGGTAGCCTTTGCCATCATATGTCACATAGTGAGGGCAAAGGTAGCGCCGGCGCCATTTTGAATACTGGCAATACGGCCCGAGTGCAGGAGGTCGCTCCCGGACCCTCGCTGGACTTTTGGCAAGTCTTGTGGGGGTCAGGAGGCCCCCCAAGCTGGCCAAAAGTCCCTGAGGGTCCAGCAGGGGTCCGGGAGCGATCTCCTGCACTCGTGCCGTTGGGTGCCAGGAACCAAAATGGCGCGGATAGCCTTGCCCTTACTATGTCACAGGGGCTACCGGTGCCATTGGTCAGCCCCTGTCACATGGTAGGAGCACCAGATGGCGCCGGCCATCCAGTGCTCCTACCATGTGACAGGATCCGGCCAATGGCACGGATACCCTGTCACAAGGTAAGGGCAAAGGATGGCCCGGTAGCCGGAAGACGGCCCGGAGTGGGAGATCGCTCCCAGGACCCCCACTGGACCACCAGGTACCTGTAAAAAGGTTTTGGGGGGGGTCGGGAGGGTGGGGGAAGCTAAGGGGTTACTTGTAAAGAGTCGAGGTGGGTTTTTTGTTTATCGGCTGGGCAGCCGATAAACAAAACGCGATCGAGCCCGATGGGAAAAAACCCACATGTGAATCTGAACCGGAATCCGAACCGATTCCGGTTCCGATTCACATCTCTACAAATAAGCACATTTAAAGAAAGCCCCTTCCCCGAGCCACCCACATCATTGCTATATTCTGATCAGAGGGAAGGATCTGGAGGGATGGACAGGAGTGCAGCTCACTCAAAGGACTCCAGGCCTCTCTGACTGGAATCATCACCGGGGGTGGGGGGAGGAAACCTCAGCAGGAGCAGAAGGTAATTCTGATCCAGAGGCCGCACTGGTGGGGGCAGAAACAGAGGCCAGTGGCCCCAAACTTGCCTGTCCTGTGCTGAACACTGACGCAGGTTGGTCCTCAGGAGGTAAGTAACGCACCACCAGGTGAGCTGATTTCAAATCTCATCCTGCTACGGTTGAATCACCTGGCAAACAGCATCCTGATCCTTCCTGTGTCGGCCCATCCTACCGCACTATATACGCTCCTGCAATTAAAAAAAGAACATTAAAAGCTAGCTGGAGGAGAAGCCAAGAAAAGATCCTTGCCCTGACGCTCGGCCTTGAACTGCACAGCTAAATGGTGCTCGCATGACAACCCAAAGCCTGTGCTTCCCTTGGCAACCAATGGCAAAAGCAGATTTCAAAACTGTTGCCAATGTTATGAAGAGAGTCAATTAGTGGACCCTTGGGCCGGCTGATTTGAGACAAAGTCCAATAGTTAATAATGAGCCGGGAGGCGGACCCAAGCTGGAGCGGGTTGGTGAAGTCTTCGCCCTGGAAACCCGAGACCCCCCCAGGAGGAGCCCGTAGGGGTCCGGGTCGCTGGGACTTAGGAGATCCGGTGGGGTCTGTAGGTCGAGGCTGGCTGAAGATAGGAGAATCGTGAAGAAGTCCGAGGGTCGTGGCTGGCTGAAGACAAGGAGAATCGTGAAGAAGTCCGAGGGTCGTGGCGGGCTGAAGACAAGGAGAATTGTGAAGAAGTCCGAGGGTCGTGGCTGGCTGAAGACAAGGAGAATCGTGAAGAAGTCCGAGGGTCATGGCGGGCTGAAGACAAGGCAATCTGGGAACCAGAGCTGGAATCAAGGCACGGCTGGAACAAGCAGGAACTGGAGCTGGAAGTAAGGCACGGCTGGAACAAGCAGGAACCGGAGCTGGACGCAACTAAGCACTCAAGAGAGCGACCTCGTTGCAAAGGCAAGGTAAGAGAGGCAGACGCCGGTTTAAATAGCCAGCCGGCGTCTGACGTCAGGAACGGGGCGGTTTAGCACTTCCGGGTGCTGGACCTACAAAAGCCGTTCCTTCGCGCGCGCGCGTTCCCCGGCGGGGGGAGGAGTCAGGCACGGGCCTCAGCGGCGTCTCCACGTGGGGAGAGCCGCTGCCACGCGGTCGAGTCGGCCCCGGGAGTGGCAGATCGCGGCGAGCGTGGGAGAGCCGGTGAAAAGGTAAGGACCCGGTCACTAGCCTAGCGACCGGGACCGCAACAGCCAAATTATAGCGGTTCCCGAAGTGTAGCGCCCTCCCCCCAACCCCCATATGTAAAAGCACATACACGATGCACATCTTGTCCCCATGTTAATCTCGGCTGGGGGAATGGGGCCTGCCCAGCCTTTAACTTACAATTAGCATTATGGGCTTGTTTCACACTGAATAGATAGCCCTGAACCGCTGCTATATATGAGAATCTACTTATTGTACAGAATTTATAACTGTATCCCAGTCATGGTTCTCTGCTTGCTACATCTCTGACTGCCACCCACTATATCCAAGTCAGTCCCTGCCATGATTGCTTATAGAACTGGGTCTTTATTTTCCATACTATAAGCATTAGTTTGCCCAGCTTTTCAGATATTGCCCTTTTTTACCCATTTCTCTATATATGTTCAAAGATTTACTTACTTGAGTA
This sequence comes from Rhinatrema bivittatum, assembly GCF_901001135.1. NCBI lineage: Eukaryota > Metazoa > Chordata > Amphibia > Gymnophiona > Rhinatrematidae > Rhinatrema > Rhinatrema bivittatum. The sequence goes on along the minus strand of NC_042615.1, from coordinate 232,875,445 downwards.
CTTCTACTTACCTTAGGGCTTAGCCTATCCATCCCTGATGATCCTAGTTTAAAGTCCTTCTCAGTTGCAGATTATATTTTCTACATAATTATATTCTCTAATGTTTCCTTTTCTTCCCCTATTGTTTTTGGTTTTTTTTTGCTTGGGGTCTAAAAGAAGATGTATTATTTCCTATATTTTATTGTTTCTGTATTTCTTTTTTCCTCTTTTTACATCAATGTTTCTTTTACAAAGTGGCACAGCCAGCCCTGAGACCAGCATCATAGTGACATCTAACAGGACTGGTCTCAGGGCTGGCTGTGCCCTTTTCCAAAAGACATTGGCGGGGCAGAAGCTAGTGGGTATCGCTCCCTATTCTCTATGACTGTGATCTGCTGAATGTCTCTGGATTCCCAAACTGGTGATCTTAAAAGAAGCATCTCTCCAAAAATGTTTCTTGGCTGCATTTGAGCTTCTTATGCACACCTTGCTATAGAGATTTTATTTTTGTATCACATTCTCCAACAGCATGTCATTTTCTAGGGGTATGCATAGAAAAAAATTGTTTGATGTTGTTATTTGATTTCATTTGCTATTTTCTTATCATTTCATCATTTTGTTTCACACCTACTGAGGACTTTTAAAAAAAATTCTTTATTTACTAAATTTAAATCGTAACAAAACGTGAGGTGAGAGGCTAGAAGACTTAGACAGGACCAGGAATGGGAGTAAAATAGTAGTTTACTGATTCATAATGTTAAATAAAGTCCATTTGTCCAAAAAGATGAGTGTACATCTGACTGTAATTACAGGGTTTGCTCTGGATAGCTAAGTGTCCTTAGTACAGACATTAGGTAGAGCCCATGGTGATTTTAAATACTCTCCCAGCGGCTAAAAGGGATTCCTACTGAAGGTGTCCTGCTTGCAATGCAAAAAATCCTACCTTTGGACATCTTCTTTCCCCTTGGACACTCAGCCTGTCCTCGTCCTTTGATGTACAGCGATCCAGATGGGGATCTCCTCTTATTCTTCCTTCCTTTGGTTCTGTAGTTTTTTCATCCTTGGCTGTTACTTTGGGAGATGAAGGAATAAGGTGGGCAGAGTAGAGGAAAAAAGCAGGGTCCAGTAGACTTAAGGAATGCAGTTAAATAAGAGATTGGAGTAAGCGAAACTATGTACAATCGAGTATAATCAATATAAATAGCTTAGGTTTCTAGATTCTTTGGCGGGGGGGGGTTTGTATGAGAAGAGGCCTATTGGGCAAGCGTGGGGTGAGAGCGTTACTTATGTATAGGCCAACTTGAATAGCCAAGTTTTCAGCTATTTTTTACGTTAGTTTTTTTACTTTAAACTTTTTTACGTTCGTTTTGGTTACTTTTTGTTACCATGCGCTATCGGAAGTTAGCGCACACTAAGCCGAAAAATGATTTTTCATGAAAAAAAAATGCCGATCTGCGGGAATACAAGATTTTCCCGTGGCCACACGAACCGAAAGCGGAAACGATTGGACACCCGGGGGCGGATTTTCAGAGCCCTGCTCGCGTAAATCCGCCCAAAACCGGGCAGATTTATGCGAGCAGGGCCCTGCGCGCTGGGAAGCCTATTTTACATAGGCCTCCCGGCGCGTGCAGAGCCCCGGGACTCGCGTAAGTCCCGGGGTTCTCCGAGGGGGGCGTGTCGGGGGCGTGTTGGGGGGCGGGCCCGGTCGTCGCGGCGTTTCGGGGGCGTGTCGGCAGCGTTTTGGGGGCGGGTACGGGGGTGTGGCTACGGCCCGGGGTGGTCCGGGGGTGTGGCCGCGCCCTCTGTACCCGCCCCCAGGTCGCGGCCCGGCGCGCAGGAGGCCCGCTGGCTTGCGGGGATTTACGCCTCCCTCCGGGAGGCGTAAATCCCCCGACAAAGGTAAGGGGGGGGTTTAGACAGGGCCGGGCGGGTGGGTTAGGTAGGGGAAGGGAGGGGAAGGTGAGGGGAGGGCAAAGGAAAGTTCCCTCCAAGGCCGCTCCGATTTCGGAGCGGCCTTGGAGGGAACGGGGGTAGGCTGCGCGGCTCGGCGCGCGCCGGCTATACAAAATCCATAGCCTTGCGCGCGCCGATCCAGGTTTTTAGCAGATACGCGCGGCTCCGCGCGTATCTACTAAAATCCAGCGTACTTTTGTTTGCGCCTGGAGCGCAAACAAAAGTAGGCTATTTGCGCGCCTTTTAAAATCTGCCCCCCGATGCACATCTCTACTGCCATTCCTAGTGTGGATTGCCTCCTGGAGCATCGTGATTGAATAGTGATGAGGCAACTGATAGAAATCCTGAAACCCTTCAAGAATGCCACAGAGGATCTGAATACCAGAAGTGCCACTCTGGGCAAAGTCATTCTTATAGTAAATATTCTGGAGGAAAAATTAGAGGGTTTCTGTAAGTAAAGGGAATTGATGCAGAGATGTTTGCAATTTCTGGTCTCCTTGCAGCAGCAGCAGGTGCAAGTGACAATGAAACCTCTAAACAGAAAACAATACATACATGTCTGCCACACTTTGTGATCCATGGGTGAAACAAAGTCTCACTATCCAGGTCCAGCATCTCGCTTTCATAAAGGAGATGCTGATAGCAAAGATATGTGAACAACAGAGGCAGAGACAGAGATACAGTGTGGAAAAGAGTGGCCACCTCAGAAAGTAGTGTAAGCTGAGATTAGTGCAAGCTGATAGCATCCTATCTGCTACCACTTCCTCCCCCACATCAATTCACCAAAGCCACATTGCCTGCAAAGAAACATCTCTCCTGAACAGGCCATAGCTACAGCAAGGTGACAAAGACCTTTGGCCCACCCAGCAAAGCACACTCAGGAGAAATTTCTGTGACTTGCTATCTTGCAGAGTCCATTGGGGACATGGACACAGATGTGCTGGCATATAGGGCACAGAAATCGGCAGTCTGACCAGGCCTAGCCAAGGTGGCTCAGCACTGTCTTTGCTACCTATCAATCAGCATGCTCAGTGAATGTTTCTTCTCAATGGCAAGGGACACTGTGAACCCTCATTACTCAAGGCTGGTGCCAGAATTAATGGAGAAACTGGTATTTGGAAAATCAATCTGCCTTTGCTGGGCTTTCAGATATAACCCTTGGGCTGAAAAACCCAGATAAAATCCCAGGAACCACACCTCAAATACAGACGTTTAGAGGTTGATATTCAAGAGTCATTTAGATGTATAATGAAATAGTCATTCATTTAAATGGCTTACCCAGTTATATTTAGCCCTTGTCCATCTACAATTTAGCCAGATAAGCAGTCTGGGGGCAGGTGGGAGGCATTTCAGGGCAGCCCAGAGTTAGCTGTATAAGTTATGCAGCTAACTCTGATATTTGGAGTTAGCCACTTAACCAATGTGGCTAACGCTGCTTGGCCCATCGGGTTGTCCTAAAGTTAGCTGGTTAGGAATAATTGGCTAATCTTAGGATAGCCAGCTATATTTAGCGCCATGGCCGTGCTGCTGAATCTCCCTTGCTAGTTACCTGGATTCATTTATCCAGGCTAACCGGCTGCTGAAAATGGACCTCTTAAGGTTTATATCTTCCCATATTGTTAATTCATCTGAGTGTCCATGATTCCCTGAGTGGGGGGAGGGGTGGAAGAAGAACATTCTTCTAGGCTCATTCATCCTGTTTTAAAGATTTGTTTCAAATTAATGCCATCCCTAATGTCTCTCAAAGTTATCAAAATGAAAAGGGATTTTAAAGAGTGTGTCTTGTCCTCCTAATGGGGTGAATTTTCAGAGATGCACACATAAAAATAAGCATATATGTACGTAAATAGCCTGCACTCGCGTAATTCCTATTTTATAAACATGAAATGTATATGCATACTTTAGATTTTGCACGCACATATACATATGGAAAAAGGGGAGGTCTAGAGGCATTCTGTTGCTGTTTTACATGAGACATAGGCATGTACATTTGGTAACTTACTCATGTAATTTTCACCTGCTAACTGTAATTATGTAATTTATGTAATTTATTACCTGCATGTAATTTATATCAGACCTGTTAATTGTGCTCTGTCGGCAGGGTGGAAGGTCTCTGTAAACTGAGAGAAGTTCAGGTTGAAGAACCAGGAAGGTTTCAATAACTTGGAAAACCCATAGAGGAATTGGAAAACAGATAATTTTCAATTACACGCAAATGTTTAAAAAAAACCCAAAACACTTCTGTGTGTAAATTGGCTTTTAGAAGAGGAAGTCATACTTTTTTTCATACATAAAATATATGCACATAGATTATTAAAATTGATAGGAAAAGTACACCTATTTAATGCATTGAAATACTCATTCTCAATGCATTGCATGTGTTCATGTATAAGCATACATATATGCATGTATGACATATGCATATTTTATAATAAGTTGCATGCGAGTTATAAAATACTATCGTATTTTATATGTGCATATAGGCAGCCGTGTGAAATTGTTTTAAAGTTATCCTCCCAGCATCTATATATTGTTTGACAAGCAGCTAAACTCCATATTTGACTTTGGTTATGTAGGGAGACAAGCATCTTAATTTTCAAAACATGTATTATTCATAAGAATAATTGAAGAAACAGAGAAAACTTACTGTACATGTTGAGATGAAATCAAGAATACCGCACAATCACTGAGCCTTTTTGGTATAACCTCTGGTTCCAATATCAGTGTAAAAAAGGATAATGTTTCTGTCAGGGTATAGAGATAAGGGACAAGATGTGTAGGCAGATGGCTTACATCTTTGTCTAAGATGATGCTTCTCTCTGGCTGAGAGAAGGGGCACGATCCCAAGGTGACCTGGGTTCAGAGGGGACCAATAGGAAGAAATATACATTTAAGCTAGGAAGTGCAGATATGGGGCAAGCACTCAGTGGAGAGAGAGGAAAGTGATCTCAAGTAATTCCTATGACCTATCAAGTCAGGAATTACAAGTGTCTTGCTAGTAGACTTGAGTGACCGATACTACCGCAGGTCAGGAGATGGCAGTATGACATGTGCTGTCTGTGTGACAGAACAGAGGGTAATTTAATAACTCCCTGCATAGCAATAAAGTACTTCAGACTTACTGAGGATTTTCAAAGCAAACTTATGCCCACAAGTTTGCATTGAAAATCCTTCCCTAATGGTCCCGGTACACACGAATTGTCCATGCACAAAGTTACACCTCCTGATAATTTACACGCATACTTTAAAAAATATGAAAATATGTATGTAAGTCATACTCACTCTTCGGAACACCTACTTCTATTGCATATAAAAGTACACATGAAACCAAGTTACACACATAGTTGTATGCGCACTAGCGCAGCCTCCATTTGATTTTCAAAATTCCACTTATGTGCATAAGGGTTGTATATATATATATATATATATATATATATATATATATATATATATATATTGTAGGTTGTTTTGAAAATCCGGCCAAAATGCATTTGGAACCTTATGTTTTCTATTGTACATGAAAATAATGATTAAATATGCTAAGTATCTACCACTGAGAGAAGTGGAAAGCATTTAATACAATAGCTTTACAGCTTGTGAGCAAATGCAGTTTTGTACTAATTAACTGATTTGAACTAGGCTATTTTCTACAATCTTACAGAAGATACAATCATTATGGTCATAAAAATTGACTTCTGTTTGTTACACACAGTACTGGTGAAGTCATAAAAATTATTGTTAGCTCTCATGTAAATGTACCTATAAACTTCTATTAACTTTGCCACTTGCAGTTTGTCATAAAATGCTAATTGCTTATTGATCAGGTCAGAGAATTCAGGCAGAAAGCACACTTGGACCCTGATCAAGAGACAAATAGGGGATTACACAGTGTGTTGTGCACACATTTTATTTATTTGATTAATATTCTGCTTTTGAGGCACTTCAGAGTGGATTACATTCAGTTACTGGAGGTATTTATCTATCCCTGAGGGCTTAAAATCTAAGATAGTAACTTTAAGCATGTGTGCACCCGTAATACGCACATATGTGGGCGCGCGCACACATACACTGGAATTTTAAATCGTGCGCACAAGTGCACACATATAATATAAAATACACCTAGCGCGTGTATGTGTGCACCTAAGTTTAAGTGGTTATGTGAGAAAACGTTATTCATGTATCTTTCCTTAGGACGTTTACATACGCAAGTAAGCATGTTTTAAAACATGCACATGTGAAGAAAATAACCAGTTTGACCACTTAGTCCACCAGTTTTCCCAGTCTACCTCTAGGTCATCAAGACCCCTCTGGTCCTTCAGTCTGCACTCCCCCCGGGTTTCCCAGACCCCTCATTCAGTTTTTGGCTATAACACATTTTATTCCGACTTACACCTGAAAAAAAAGCAGAAGTAGATACGTGCAGGTAACAGCTTGATGCGCCCTCTGTTGGCTGCTTTAAAAATCAGGATTTACACATGTAAATGTTGGCCCCGCCCCAGAATGCCTGTGACTCGCCCCAAATCAGCTCCTTTTTCCCTTGTATTCTGTTGTGTGCTCGCATTCATGTACACGGGTAATTTTCCAGGTTTAAAATAAGAGTAACTCACACTTGGCCCGTATACTCGCGTATATGGGCCTTTTTATGCAAGCAAGTCTTTTAAAATTCACCCCTAAGCTTGTACCTGAGGCAATAGATGTACAATGGTGGCCACTTAACAAGTGTGGATTCCTGCTAGAATTCTCAAGCCAGTTGTGGCAGGCCATAGGACATCATGGATGACTATAAAGTTATACAGCCACATAAGACCTGGGGATAGCCCACTGAAATCAATTCTCTTTATAGTAAATACTTGACACTGCACAACTCTGCTTGGACAATAGAAGTTTTATGTGCTAGTGCAGGGGTGGGCAACTCTGGTCCTTGAGAGCCACAAACTGGTCAAGTTTTCAGGATATCTACAATGAATATACATGAGATAGATTTGCAAACAAGAGAGGCAATACATGCAAATCTATCTCATGCATATTCATTGTGGATATCCTAAAAACCTGGCCTGTTTGTGGCTCTTGAGGACTGGTGTTGGCCACATCTTTGCTAGTGTTTCACTCTGTACAATGTGACACATGAATTTTGTTAGAGAAAAACACTGAGCTAAAAATATGTTAGGTACAGCATGCACTTATTTATTTATTTACTTAATAATGTATACTGTATCCCACTCAATCATCCATTCTCAGCAAGTAAAAATGGAACATATACGGTATAAAATGTAAAACACAATTCACATAGAGACAAACAGAGTAGGACAATGACTTACAATAAAATTAAAAATGTATCACAATAAGAATAGAATACAATAAAATAATAAACAGAAACCTTAGCTTGAATAATCACTGCTATATACTACACTGTTTAAAATCTACACTGTGGATTCACACTTCAATGTTTGATTGAACTATTGGTGATAAAAAACAAACTTGTTTTAGTTTATCAGCTCACTTAAAAGAAAGCTACTCCCTCTATATTGAGCAATATTTCAAAACTACACCTGACAATCAATAACATTCATTTGATATTACTTACAGATGCCAATGATTTTGAAATCTTTTTCAGTTGTTTCCATGCAATTTCTTCTTCTCTTGGGAGCAACTTGTGTTTATAAGAGAGTGATAGGTGGCACATGACACATACTTTTGGAGAGGCTGCCAGAAGGCATCCTGGCTGGCAGTTCTGACTGCTCAGTCATGAGTACTGCATACATTTTTTTAAATCACGAGTCAGCTGTGCTGATCTCAAGGTGCATTGAATCAGCACATCCAGCCCACAAATTCTGAAAATGCTTTGAACTGGGTGCTGACATAGAGAAGACTGAAAGCATGCCGTGTGTGCATGGGGGAGGGGGTCCTGTTTTACCTACTAGACATAGCAATTGAAAGGTACTGAAGTGTGACTCATCTACTATATCCTAAAATCATCCAATCAGGCTTGGATCTCTTTGATGACTAAGACCATTCATGCAAGGGGCAGTTCAACCTCTGAAGAGTGTCTGTGTTGTATATACAGCAGGGGGTGCTCTGTTTGTATGGGATGTTCGGAATCTGTGCCAGACACTCTCATGGTTGTTGTTCCTGTCTTTTATCGTTTCTGGTTGTGCAGTTCCCACCTAAGTGAGTACTGGTGTGCCCAGGCCCCCTCCCCTGCTCTGAAATGAATCTTCCCCAGTCTGCCATCAACCACCCTATGGTTCCCCTTGTAGAATAACTGTACATATCTAATCCTCTATGCTACCCCATGCCCTCCCTCTATCTCGTCCAAGTCACATGTTAAATGTTATTTCTCAAAGTTACTATGACAATTAACCTTCTAAGTTACTATGTAAATCTATCTTTCTAAATTATTATTTAAGTTACAATGTTACAATGTAAAATAAGCAGCTTCTGCCTTATTTATGTTCAGTTACATGTAAACCGATGTGATATTTCGATCAAATGTCGGTATATAAAAACAAACAAATAAATAATAAAAGCTGGTAAATATCTGCTGGCTCCACCTAAATATTCTATGTAACGATGGGCCGGTCGTGTTACGGCACCACGATCGGTTGACTTACCCCAGTACACTGCGAACTCCCTCGATGGAGAGGATACTGCCATGATGCCACCCCCTTGCTTCCATGTGGCATCCTTAAGTGTGTGTGTGTGTGTGTACACTACTTCTCTAAGGATTATAGGTCCCACAGCGGGAAGTCAATGATGGCCACCGGCTGTTGACATCAGCGTGGCTGAATATTTTAGGCCCAGCCAGTCTCCCCCTCGATGCCTCAGCAACAGGTCCTTCTTCTGCAGTGGTGTTGCTATTATCTCTGTGCTTGCCTTGCCTGTTTCCCTGCTGTGCCTTGCTGTATTCTGGCCTTGCCTACTTGCGCCTTGCCCTGCTTTGATCTGCTTGTTCCTGCCGTGACCTGGTCCCCTGTGCCTCATCCATTGTCCTGTCTGTCCGTCTCTGTCTGACTTCTGGTTTTGATTCTAGCTTCAGACTCTGACTACGCTTCTGGACTGCCACCTGCCCTGACCACAGCTTGGACCCCGACTCTGCCTGATTTCCACCTTCCCTGATCTCGGCCCAGATCTCAATCAGCCTGACCTCCACCTGCTCCGGCTTTGGTCTGAACCTTGATATCGCTTGCTGGCTGCCTGCCCTGACTTCAGCTTGATACCCAATCTGACCGCTTCTTACAGGACTCTTGCATATGCTCTGCTGGCCCCTGAAACCCAAGGGCTCAACCTGCAAGGAACGGGGCTGGTTTAGGTGAAGCTCCAATTCCAGCCATTGTAAGAGTGAGTCCACCTGCTGTCAGCGTGGGCATAGTGGGTTCACCTACTAAACTCGTCAACCATGGCACAGTCCAAGGGCTCACATCCGTGACATTCTATACCCTTTTTCTGAAGATGAGAATGGAATCTTGCAGCTGTTGATGTGTATGGGCAGCAGGGTTGTGCAATTCTTGATTGGTGAATTCAGCATGATCATCCAACACTCAGAGGGCAGGGTCATGCTCAGAAATCAAAGCAACATATTCACCTACAGCTATGTCCACTGTTGGTTACATTTAAGAATTTGATGTGGGACAGCCCGATGCCTGCAATTCTTATGCAGAGAGGCTGTCATTCTATTCAGAACCAAACAAGATTAAGATCCCTAAACAGAAACACTCCTCTCATTACTGTGTGTGGTGAAAAAATATATGCCATCCTGTATTGACTGGTCTCGCCAGCCTTAACGAACACTAAGATGTAAGTGGAGATCATAGCATTGCAAAGAAACATTTTGCATAATGCAAAAGCCCATGTCCCATCATATCTGGCAAATTTTTAAATGACAAGCCTTGTGACAATCTAATCTGCAGAATGAAGCTCTACAGTGCCATCTCCTTGCTGAGCCAAATCTGACCCTTGCAATAGCACATGAAAGGTCTTTGGTAGCTAAAATGGTGCTGCAACACATGAAAAAAGTCTGTGCCACTGCGATCGATATGGATATTATCAGACACAATAAGAAAGTCACTGTAAGGGATAGTGCTTTCAAACTCATGTTTTAACTCGGGAGGACACTATTGATACTCTATTTGCAGATTTAAAGGGGCAGAGTATCATTTTTATTTTTTTTTGCAAAAAGAAAGGCCACATTGAACATGTTTGCAGATCAAACTCAGTGGTGAGAGGTATAGGGGGGACAATAAGTACCTTCTTAAAATCTAATGTCAGGTGATATTTAACCTGTTGGAGGGTCCACTTCTGTAGCACCTCTTTATGGAGAAGGTTGCAGAGCAGTTCAGTGAGTTTTGCCTTTTGTTGAAGAAACATATGATAGAAGTTGAGCATTCCCAATGAGAACTCAGTTCATCTTTAGAATATGGTTCGGTGGCATCATAGATTGCCTTTGCCTTGTCTTGCATGGATGGATTCCTAAAGCATCAATGCAATAGCCCAAAAATGTGACACTGGTAGTCCCAATTTCACATTTATCTTTCTTCATTCAAATGCCTAATTTCATAAATTGCTATAGGATTTCCTTAATTTACCCACAGAGGTTGACTTCTGATGATCCCATGACCAAGTCATCATCAAAATAAGGTATTACGTCTGGAATTCCAGCCATGTTTCCATGAAGCATTGAGAGATGCCTGGTGCAACAGAGATCCCAAATTGGAGACATTGAACATGGAACGTTCCCTAATGAGCATTGATTTTCTTGGCATCTGCAACTTATTTATCCAGAATCAGTTGCTGATTGGCATGTGCAAATTCAAGCAAAAACCTTCCCTCTAGCAAGGTGGCATTTAGAGAATTAACAGCAGACACCAGGTGCTTCTTTAAGTATCTAGGTAACAGTACACTTGCACTTATAATGTCTGCAGAGCCACATATCTCCATTTTGCATTAGCACTGGTAAAATGGGTGTGGCCCATTTTGTGTACGGAACTGGTTCTAGGATATCTTGTGCTATGAGATGCTAAAGCTCCACTTCAATTTTAGAGTATATTGCAAAAGGCACATTCCTGATCTTCTGGTGAATAGGTACAATGTCATGGTTTAGGTGGACTTATACTACTGGTCTTTTGTAAGGTCCCAGCTCATCAGAGAACACTTGAAGGAAGTAATCCCTGATGTCCTTAAGATGCCCATCAGTGATGACATAGATTACTTGGATACTGATTCCTAAAGGAGTGAATCAGTTGCTTCCTAAGGGACTATTGTGTTTATCATGTGTGAGTATGAGTGACAATGTTTCCTGCAAAGGACTGCAGTAAACATTACAACATAACTTTCTGTGAGCTCAACATTCTGACCATTGTAATCACAGAGGCTGCGCTGTGAGATGGATAAGATGCTGAGTAGGAAACAACTCCTTGAGAGTGTCTTCACTAGTGGTGTAGCCATGGGTGGCCTTACGAAACTCATTCCACACGGCCCGAAGCCTGACCTGCCCTTTGCAGGGTCATTGCGGAGCTCATCCTGCACAGCTCACAAGGAGAGATCCAACAGTCGCAGGGCCATTGCAGAGCTCATCCACACAGCCTGAGAAGAAAGGCTCAACCATCAAAGGGCCATTGCGGAGCTCATCCCATATGGCCCAAGAAGAGGCCCAACCATCACAGGGCCTTCGCAGAGCTCATTCCGTGTGGCACAAGAAGAGAGGCCTGACCATCTCAGTGCCATCACTGAGCTCAACATGTACTGCCAGAGAAGAGGCCTTGCAACAAGGAGGCCTGGAAGAGAGGGAGAGGCCCTGATAGAGTGTGTGTGTGTTTGTGTATATATGAGAGAGAGAGAGATGGAATAGGAGTGAGAAGAATCTGTGTATGCATGTGTGTGAAAGAGCATGAGAGACTGCATGGGAGTGAGAAGCCTGGGTATGTGTGCCTATGAAAGAAAGCATGGGTATGAGAAGCCTGTCTGTATATGTATGAGTGAAAGAATGGGAGAGAGAAGACTGTGTGTATGTATGAGAGAGAGCATAGGAGTGAGAAGCCTGTGTGTATATCTAGAGAGAGAGCATGGAAGTGAGAAGTCTATCTGTGTATGTATGAGAGCATGGGAGTGGAGAGCGTGTGTATTTATGTATGAAAGAAAGCATGTGGTGTGAGAGACTGTTGGTTTGAAAGAAAGCATGTGGGCGTGGAAGCCTGCATGTGAGAGAGAGCAGGTAAGAGAGCCTATGTGTGTGTGGGAGTAGAAACCTTTGTGTGAGAGTGGGAACCTGTGCGTGCGAGTGGGAGCCTGGGTAAAAGAGAGTGTGTGGGAGTGGGTACCTATGAGTGAGAGCCTGCATGTGAGAGTGAGAGCCTGCATGTGAGAGAGGGCATGTGAGAGTGAGAGCCTGCATGTGAGAGAGAGCATATGAGAGTGTGAGAGTGCAGATGGCATCCAACTTTGTGTTAAGCTTGAATCTGATCAAGCCACTCCTATTGCCAATGTCTGACAGCAGTAGTCCAATGGCTCAGCAAACATAAACTCAAAAGTAACCTCTCCAAATCAAAACTCCTCTGGCTTAGCCACCGAGGTCACTCCTTACAGTCCTTACCCTTCCTATCAGGACCCTTTCATACACACAAAGAATTTGTATAAAGCCTAGGGTTCAATTACATCCAAATCTCATGATGGAATCCCATATCTTTAAGGTAGTGAAAAATCTCCTTTAAGTATCTTCACTAGATTCTCCAATTATGCAATCATTTACCAACTCAACTTTGCATCAGTCATCCATGCACTAATCGCCAGTCACTTAGATTACTGTAACTTTCTACTAAATAGTATCTCCGAGACCTCCTTAAATGACTACAACTGATGCAAAATACTGCTGCCAGAATCCTGATAAGAACCAAATCTTTGGACCACATAAGGCCCATCCTTTACAGATTGCACTGGCTACCTAGAAACCAGGATTAAATTCAAAATCTACAGCTTCATTTTCAAATTGTGAACAAACACCATGGACTTTTGCCAGACTGAACGGCACAAGACTGAGGGTTTTAAGTTGCTATGCTCCCAGGATCCAATACCCATCCGCCTTGGAACTATGCTACCTCACTTTCCAGAAAAAAAAAAGCAAGGACATGGTTGTTCAACCAGGCCTTCAATCAGTTCGCTCATTAGCAAGATCAAATTTCTCTCTATTATAATTCTCTGTTATTATAATGACACACAATGCTAATTAATTATTTTCATTAATGTACTTGTTAAACTTTTATACTGATTGTAATCCACGTTGATACTGTCGCTGGAAAAAAGTGGAATATCAAATGTTTGCAAATAAAGAAATATTGAACAAATCTTTCAGCAGAGCTGCCAGAACCTCTCTGAGCTACCTTAGTATTCCTAGGATGAATTCCAGTGGGTCCCATGGCTTTGTCCTTTTTCACTTTTGCAAGTTGCACACAAATGCTTTTTTCCATAAATGGTGTCATATCAACTCTGCTCCTTGGCAACTATCAGCAGTCTTTCTCCAACCCCTGCTTCATTGAAAAGTATTTAGTTAGCATTTCTGTTTTTCCCTCATCTCTCTCCACACAGTTGCGCATCCCGCTCGCACCCGACCCACTCCTGGGCCCGCTTACCCTTCCTCCACGCCAGCCAGTCCCGGGTCGGCCTCCCTCGTGTCTGCTGCCAGCTCCACTCGGCCACGGCGTTCCTCCGTGGCATTCCCTGACGCCTCACCTCCCAGCTCCAGCCAGGCCCCACGGCAGCGCTTGGCATCCTCCGTGGCGTCGGCCCTGACCCTAGGCAGGCGTGTGGGGACCGACCAGCCCATTACAGGGCCAAGGGCGGGTCCCAGCTCCGCAGCACACCCAGATTGAACCCTGGATATTAGGAAGTGCATCACGTCACTTCCTTGCCTTGGCAATCGGGTCGATCACCTAGTGATAGCAAGTTTGCCTTCCTGCGTCTCCTGTTCCAGTCTCTCTGTTCCAGCTTCTCCTGTGTCTCCAGTTCCAGCATCTTCTGTGTCTCCAGTTCCAGCATCTCCTGTGTCTCCCGTTCCAGCGTCTCCTGTGTCTCCAGTCACAGCGTCTCCTGGGTCTCCCGTTCCAGCGTGTCCTGTGTCTCCAGTCCCAGCGTCTCCTGCTCCTTTGTCTCTCCATCCCTGGTAGTATCCTTCGGACTGATCTCACGGTACTGACCTTTGCTTGTTCTTGACTATTCCTTGATCGCTGCCTGACCTGACCTCTGCCTGGAACTCTGACTTTTCTTGATTGCTGCCTGCCCTGACTTCTGCCTGGAACACCGACTACTCTCATCTGCCACCTGGAACCCGACCTCCTGCTTGACCTGACTGCATCTGGACTGACCTCTGCTACCGACCCTGCCTGGCTGACCATTCTACACCAAGACTCTGGCCTTGATTCTTGCTATACACTCAGATTGCTATTGGTGAAGCTCCAGCTAGCCTCTGTCTCCTCCTGTGCTCCGCCTCCTGGTGGCAGGCGCACTCCGGGTCCGACCGGGGAGGCCGTACCAATCCTGCACCAGGCCAAGGGTCCACTCCCAGCGCCTCACACACATTGGTCCTTGTCTCCTTTCAATCTTATAATACTGTCTCAGGCCTTCCTTCTTTCACAGACATACCTGAAGAAAATCTTGTCACCTTGTTTTACCTCTTTTGTTATCTTTTCTGCTTCTTGCACTGTGGCCATCCTGATTTTTTTTCTTGCTTCTTTCAGCTTTATTAGATATTCTTTCCTGCACTCTTTTTGTGATTCTTTCTACTTTTTGAATGCTAATCTCTTGGCCCGTACTTTTTAAGTTCCTTTTTGGAAAAACATACCAGTTTTCTGCTTACTTTTATTCACTTTCCTGATATAAAAATCTGTTGCTTTTGCTAAAGCTCCTATTAGTTTAGCCACTGTTTTTCCACTTCACCCGCTGACTCCTGCCTTTGGCAACGTTTCATTAAGGCACTTCCTCATTGTACCAAAGTCAGTATTTTTGAAATCCAGGTCTTTTAGCTTTGTAAAACTCCCCTCTGCCTTGGCTGTTATATCAAACCATTCCATCTAATGGGTCACTGGTGCTAATTCGGACACCTACCCGCAAATTAGAGACTCTTGTCTCCATTCATAAGTACCAGGTCCAGTATTGCTCCTTCCCTCATGGGTTGCATCAACATTTGTTTGAGGAGAGCCCTTTGAAGGAAATCCAATATTTCTCTACTGCTAACCGAGTCTGCCAATCAGCAGGTTAAAATTTCACATGAACACCATCTCTCCCTTTCCTTCCATTTTCTGGATGTGCTCAGAAAGATTCCGTCCAATTCCCCCACTTGAATCAGATGTCTGTAGGCCACGCCAGTATAAATGAAAGTGCCTCTGCCTATTTTCAATACAGTCCACAGTACCACCCACTTTCCCCAGGCTCCCTGTATTTCAGTTGCGTTGATATTACTTTTTACATAAAGAGCTACTTCTACCTGTTTTCTGCCAATCCTATTCTTCCTAATCTGATTATAGCCCGGTATGGCCATATTCCATTCATGGGATTCATTGAACCATGTCTCTGTGATAGCAACACAGTGATAGGGATTTACCTGGGTACACTTGATGTCTGAAAATTGCTCTTTCTCAATCTGGCTAAAAGTATAGGCAGGGGTTCCACAGTGCTTGTACGTTTGACCACATTTGGGGAAGGCACTGTGTCAGCTCTTATACGTCTGCAGTTTTTGAGCAACCACAAAGGAAGTTTTGGGTAAAGACTTCCCTGTGTTTTTCTGGGGATTCTGTAGGGGGATTTTTTAAATCAATGTTCAGTTATTTTCACTAACTAGGTATTTTGCTTTCCCAATCACAAGAACAGAGTGGCTTATATTATCTCCCTGGGCTTCTCCACTTTAAAGAGACAAGATCCTCTGATTTTTTTTATACTGATAGCTTTATTACTGCCTTCAAGTGTGTCTTCCATGACTCAGGAGGTTTAGTTTCTATTTCCACCTCTCTTGTGTAGTTTAAGCAGGGGTCCATACTGTGGGTCACTATACCATTGCATTCAGCAACAGAGACTGGCTGGAACAATGCATCTTTGTTGCCAATCATTTGCAACAGTTTGGCAGAGTGGATTAAAGACTAATTGGCTTGTCCAAAATTACCTTCCCAACTAGATGCTATGATTTTTCTGTGCTTACATATTGATGCCTGCTTTCAAGAACACTAATCAGAGTGCTTACCAACTCTCTTAAGCCTAGTGCTTCTCCTTTATCATGGACATACTCTGATGTAAGGTCCAAAGAGTCCATGGAATTGGGCCACACTGGGTTTCGGTTATCTAACACAGAGAAGGACCGATGAAGGAAGTTAGGGTTATGCGTCTATTGTGTTGGCCAGGGACACATAGCTAAAAATTGCCTCTATAAAATAGTATAAACCTAGATTGATTTGATGTTCATGGTCCTGTCACTCTTCCAATACTTTATGTGGTACAGCACTTATCTATCTCAGTTTCCATCTGATGGCCTTTGGCCCTTATAGACTCTGGGACAGCTAGGAATTTTATAATTCAGGATTTCATTATCTATACAGGATACCCTTTAGAGTAGACCCAAACCTTGCAGCTGTCTCTGTCATAGCCATCAATGGCAAGCCATTGGATCAAGGGGGGATGTAATGGAGTACTGTTGACTTGTAATTAAAATAGGGCACATTACACTCTGAGACTGTCTCATTTTTGTATTCTTGAATCAACTTTATATGTAATCCTTCTTAGGCCGATATTCAGCGACACTTAGCCAGATAAGTAAGGACTTATCCAGCTAAGTGGCAGCAGATGAATATCCAACTACAATCAATAGTCACCACTTAGCAGGATAAGAACTTATTTGGGTAAGTACTAGTTAGCAGAATAACTTGTGAGCGGGATATGGGCAGATCAGGAAGGAGATATTTATCTGCTTACCTTATCCAGATAATTAGCGATATTCAAGTTAACTGAATACATTTGACCTTCTCAACAGCAGGTCTAAAGTTAGCCAGATAAAACTTATCCATCTAATCAGCACTTTCTCTGAGGATATTCAGCAGCATAACCGTGCTTCTGAATATCCCGTATAATTTAGCCAGATAAGTCTTAACCAGCTAACTTAAACCTAGATTTACTAAACCATGACAAAGCTATAATTTTGTTTATTGCACAATACAGCCATATCACGATGATATTGCACAATTTTTAGGCCCCAAACACATCCCTATTACAATTAGCAGCTAATACATAGCTAATTATATGCAAATAAGTCAGCCCTATCATTTTATAATGATTGCAGGAAGTGTAGATATTTTACCATTGGAGCATTGGGATGCTAGCATGAGACCATGGTAAAATTTTAAGGGCCCCGAGGCCAAAATTACACCCCCCAAATTAGAAAAATGCCCCCTCCTGCTGCCTATTGAGGTTGCTCAGCTCCCCAAGATAAAATAAAAAATGTGCAAAGTCGCAAGGTGAATTTCCACCCCATCACAAACTGAAGCTCTTTGTCGGAAACCCTTCTCCCTTCTCCCTAGCCCAACCAATTATATCCCTACAACCCCCCCCCCCCCCGGCATCAGCCCCCCCCCAGTCCACCCCTTCCCAAAATACACATAATTCCTGATACCTAGTGAGCCTCCCTTTCCCCCTCTCTCCCTGCTCCCTCCCCCTCCTTATATAAAAAAGGAACCCCTACCTATAAGAAGGGTGGTTGGTGGTATAGATATCAACCAGCCTTTGCCCCAGTAAATATTGAGGTCCATGTTCAGTGTCTGTGTGGCTCAACTAGTTAGCCTGATAAAGTTATCCGGCTAAATCAGTGGCACGGCTGCGCTGCTGAATATATCCAGCTATCTTAAACTTTGCAAGATAAGTGTATCTGGCTAACTTTAGGCCGGCCCTATGGACCAACCAAAGCTAGTCAGAAAAGTTATCAGCTAACTCTGAATATCCAGGTTAGCCAGATTACTTATCTGTCTAAGGGCCTGATTTACTAAGGCTTTTCTCCCATTCTATCTCTATGGGAAAAATACTTAGTAAATGAGGCCCTAAGTTGGTTCCTCCCCAAATGCCCTCACATCACCTGCCACTTAGCTGGCTAACTAGCCGGCTAAGTGGCAGTCATTCAGTGGGACTGGATATTCAGCTGCAGCTACTTAGACAAATAAGTCCAAACTTATCCAGCTAAGTAGCGCTGAATATCATCCTCAATTTTATTTATTTATATTTAGCTCACACCTTTTCTTTGGTAGCAAGTTACATTCAGGTTCTGTAGGTATTTTCCCTGTTCCAGAGGACTTACAATCTAAGGAGGTCATTTACTTAGGTGCATTAGAAATTTTCCATACATTAAATAGTATTTAATACGTGGTACATAGCCTAACACAGCAATAACATGCAGTATTTAAAATACAATGCATTATCTTCCCCCGATACTGTGGGTATGGTAATGATCTGCTTTGCATGCATAGCAACTCATTATTAAGTAATTTCATGTAAATAAAATAACGAGGCTTGCCTGGAAAATCACAAGCCATATTATTTTCAGGAAAGTTAGCTACAACTCTGGAGTTGTAGCTAAATTTCATTGGGAGCATTGGGACATTAACACGTGTTCTGATGTTCCTGGGTCTGGCATTTAAAAGGGGCAATCGGTCTGAATGAACCCCACAAGAGTGGCAATACCCCCTTTCCTACTCCTTTCCCCGCTGCCCCTTCAAGAGGCCAAAATCTGATAAAATATTATTTTAAGTCACTCAAGGTGCAGTATAGGCCCTGCCCCAACACCTCCCCTTAAAAAAACTAAAATCCTGTCCTGGATCCTGTCCGCCACCCCTCTGACTTCTCTGGGGCCCCCAGAGCACCCCCTAAGCCTCTGAGCCAAGCACTGCCATGTTTCAAAATAGCACCAGCCAGCCAAGGTCCTACCTTTGCCCTCTGGAGAAAATACTGCAGCTTAATAAATGAGGCCCTAAGTTTGTACCTGAGGCAATGGAGGAGTGCTGTGATTTCCCAAGGTCATAGTGAAAACTTACAACATAGCCAAAAGAAGGCATTCTGGGAGTGACCTCAACTGGGGGAACAGGTGATTTTTTATTTGGGAGAGTATACAAGTTCTATATACTTTTGGCATTAAAGCTCTTCTCTTTATTTTTTTTCTTTTTACTTATCTTTCTTCTCATGTGTTTTAAGTACTACCTTATTGGAAAGGTCAACAGAATATACAGTGTCCATTATTATATATTCTCCATATTTCATCCAAATGTTTTTATGTTGCAAATGGGCTCCTCCATATACCTACTAATCTATTCTTTAATATACTTTAATAAGCTACCTACTTTTTTGTTGATGCATTCAGTACCGTGACTTGTTCCCTTAAGCTAAATCTATACTTTTTATTATTATGTACATATTCTTTTCAAGCAAGATATTATACTGTTAGTTCACATCCAATAAATATCCTCAACATAAAGGAACACAATGGGTATTAGTCTGTCAGAGTGATAATTTATGATTACAATAGTACAATATCAATAGGTTTATGGGTCAGAAATGCATAAACAGAATACAGGCAAGGCTATTTTTGAATTGAACTTGCTAGAAAACTTAAATAGCAACTTTCAAACTGAGTAGTAATCATAACCTTGATTCTAAAAATGCATTTAAGAAGTTAATTTTGGATGTAGTTTTTTATGTTTCAGATTTAGGGTCTGGTTTAACCTTTAGGCAACAAACCAACCTGCATCTGTAGTCTGTGTTGTCCATCTGGCCAAAATGTATGGTTATCTACAGTTTTATTTTTTGATGACTGCTGTTTGTATAGAACTCCTCATCAGGTCAGTCCTCAAATGAAAACTCATTCTGTGCTTGATTTAGAGTAAGTTTGCAGTGCTAAGCAGCATCATAGTCCAACTGTAAAAGGTTATCACTGGGAAAGTCATTGTTGACCTTGAGTCAAAATTAGCTCCAGATTCTAAAAATACTGGAAGCATTACTATACAGTAGGAACATGCATTTTTTTAAAAAAATATCTATGCTTTCAAAATGTTCTAAGAGGCGTTAATCTGCAGTCAGTGTCATATGGATCACAAAAATATTTTTTTCTGGATGCCTATTGTTCATTGAAGACCTCTGTAAAACAACTCATGCCACTATACAGCCATTTTCGGCGACACAATTATGTGGTCTGTTGCTGAGAGGAGCTACAGCGTGGAATTGGGTAGGCAACAGGCTCTGAATCCATCACTCATGACCAATTTCATACCATATATAATTGTGTGGAGTTTTTGTGCCATGCAATTACGTGCTGAAAATCTCAGAACTGCAGCCAGAGTGTATGACATCAGGTTGTTGAGAATGAAATCCCATTCAGTCTTCTCTTTAGAGCTCTTTCTCAATGTTAACTTTCTGGTCTACTGTTTCACTGGCAGTTCATTTAGACATCGTCATGGTGCTAGAAGTTTTAAAGGGGTTAATGAGGTATTTATTCCATTATTGTTATTGGAAATTACTGTGTCTAGAACACTTACACAAGAAGATTAAAGATAGATGCTTTGGACCACTTTCTATAGTCTGAAAGGCCATTATTTTCTGCTTCATAACACAAAATAGTACTTTTCATCAAGGAGCTCATATTCTCTAGATGATTCAAAAATTCGCAGACCAAAACCAATGTAAAGTATTTGGTTCCTGATACTTTTTAACCCCAAAAGAATTTACATTGCAAGTACTTTTTAATCCAACATACTATATGCATGGCAGAGGTCTTTAGCACATACAGCAGCTACATTGTGAATTATCTTCTTCATTCTTGGAGTGTAAACTATATTTGATCTGTTTGTCCTCTGTATGCTGTTTGTAAGTAAGTTTCATAAACTACATTTGTTAACCTAAAATATTTCCAAGTGTTATAAAATATGAGCCTAGTCCATTGTTTTTGGAATTGATTTGAAATTCGTTTGTATTTCCTGACAGTTGTTACTGCTTTTGACTACGCATTTTTTTAAATAAAGGTAAAAACAGCCATTACAGTCATTAATTCAGACTTTCCTATTCAGACATTTCAGTGTGCATGTTTTTAAGGCCATAAAATCATCTGAGAAAATTACTTTGTTATGGAGTCACTAGAACAGCTACATACACCCTGCTGGATCCAAAGACTGCTCTGTCTACATGTACTCCATTCTCATTTAAAATAATAATTAATGAAAATGCATCTAGTTAAAAAAAAACAAATGTGACTGGACCATCTACTCTGTCACTATATGCCTTAGTTTCATTTCCCTTCTCTATAACATCTTGACCTACCCATCCTCTCTCACTCTCTTCCCACTTAGGAGAGCAGGGATTGGTTACTCATGCCCTTTATAACCAGCCATTTTGAGGTTTAAGGTGTGGCTAGTTTCCTTTTAGAGCAAACGCCAAAGAAGCAAGATGTAGGAATTTTTCCTCCCTGCTGAGACCTCCTGCCTCATCAAGTTTCCCCTTGATATATGAGAGAGAGAGAGAGAGAGAGAGAGAGAGAGAGAGAGAGAGAGAGCGAGCACCTAGCCATAATGCCCTCATACTAGGTAGGTATTTATACCTCTATATGAGGCCTACCTAGTTACTCGAGGTGAGGTTTAGGTATTAGTGTAGGGGTTGGGGCCCACTTTGACATTCAGAGTGAGACATACAAATAGAACAGTGCTCTCTTGTGAAGATTTGATGACCTTCGGAGTGAGGAAACTTCTAACACTGCACAAATCTAATCTTTGGGTGAGTTTCCTCACTCCGAAGGTCATCAAATCTTCACAAGAGAGCACTGTTCTATTCGTCTGTCTCACTCTGAATGTCAAAGTGGGCCCCAACCCCTACACTAATACCTAGACCTCACCTCGAGTAACTAGGTGAGCCTCATATAGAGGTATAAATACCTACCTAGTATGAGGGCATTATGGCTAGGTTCTTTCTTTCTCTCTCTCTCTCTCTCTCTCTCTCTCTCAAGACATCATCCATAACTGCACAAGTACTTAAAGATAGACTTTTATTTGCCTTAAACCAATCAGTAAATTATTATTTGACACCTAGCACCTGGTCCTGGTTGGTTATTCACAGCATCTCCCTCCAGAGGATGCCACAGATACAAATACACACAAGGGACACACAAATGTTTCTTTCATTGTCTGGGCCATAGACGAGAGTCTTCTCCCATAGGAAGAATCTACTCACCAGGGATCAAAAGTCGAGCTGGGAAGAAATCAGCTAGCCAGAGCAGCCCCAGAGGTTATAAATGTGATTGTGTGCCCTTGGGAGTAAACCCCCCGAGTGAGGGTTACACAAATATAATGATTTTCAAATTAAGGTTAAATTGATTTATTAAGGGAGCAATTTTGTAACATCATACATAAACTATATAGCTAATATGCACATAAGTTACACCAGCTATCAACCAACTTTCACACACATTTGTCAGCTTTGAAAATTATCCTGGCAAAACTACACACATACACAATTGCACCTGCTATTTGGTAGGCGTAGCTTTGTCAACAAAATTTATGTACTTACTGTTTTAAACAAAAAAAGTATGCGTACATGTAATCAAACCCCACCCTGGTTCCACCCTCTGAAAAGCCTCTCCCCTATGTGAATAAAAGTACACACATACCGAGGTCCAATATTCATCCGCAAGCAGTCCAGGTAAGTTATCTGGATAAATTATCTGGCTAACTTAGACCATTCAGTAGCCATTCAATGGCACAGACCATGTCTGTGCCATTGAATATGCCTGGATAAATCAAAGTTATCTGGATAAGTTCATCCAGATAGCTTTAGCACTGCCCTGTGGCATGAACAGAATATTTCAGAAAGCATAGCCAATAATGCCGAATATCATCCCCCACTTCAGAACTCTCCTGACTTATCCAGCTAAGTTTTTCTCTGAATATAAGTCAGGAAATATGTTGTTGTTTGTCCACCTAAGTCTTGAACATCGTCAGACATACCATTTGAAGATGGACCTAACAGTGCGTATGTATGTCATTTTACATGTGTATCAGTCACATAGTTTTCTAAGGAGTCTTTTCTGCCTATAAAGCATTACTAGTCCCTTTGAAAATTAGCTTCCCTTTGTGCTTATTTAAATGAACATTGTGGCAAGTAGGATAAAATGAGAGATCTGACAAGTTAACCAAGTACAAACCTAGGTTTTTTTATAATTTAGTATTTTAAAATCAGATTAGCTGCAAAAGTGGAACATGTCTTTTTAGCTAGTAAAGGTTCTATTCAGCATTTGTAGATTTTGGGATTTGAATGAAAAGCACTGTGTAAGGCCTAACATTTCAGTGTGGACAAGGCTATGAAAACACATTTTTTTAGAATCTATGTGCTTGTTTTGGGGGAATGGGCTATGGCTAACATAGCACAGCATTTCCCTTAACAGAAATATATTTTCAAAATGCATTCCTATTTCTCATTTGCAGATGGTTATTTCAGTAAGGTATTCATATAGACACACAACTAGCGATTACAGTTTCTTTAGCCCAGTACATCTCTGTGACTATTTCATCTTCCATGGTAACTTAAGCACCAGAAAAAAAATGCCTTTACAGTTCAAGGCACTGCTGCATGGCCTGAAGAGATTGAGTGGGTTTCTAATAATTCATAGACCTTTCACTTTCATTTTTCTAGCACTGAGGAATTACATTCTGCTATTAAAATGGCTGTGTGCGAAGTCCCTAGTAGAGTATTTATATTCAAGCTTGCTGAAACATTTAAGTAGGACTGTTGGGAGATTTTAATGGTTGATATTCTAAAGAAATATTTTTGCTACAGGAGACGTATTGTAGCACTGTGATATTTCTTACATTCAGGGGATCCGGCTATTCTAGAAGTATAGCACTGATATCCAGGCTTAGGATTCTTTATAGGTTGTAATACCTTTTATTGGACCAATGCAGAATTATCCCAAAATGCTGCTGCACATGAGCTTTGTAAGACCACATAAGTTCTTTCTTATGGTGTTAAAACTTAATAATTGCATATTATAGTGTTTTTATTATGTTCTGGCAATATGATTTTTTTCTACAATATAACTTAAATGAAGAAAACATTGCAAATAAAAAAAAAACAAATTTCCTATATCATCAAGCTACTACTTGACTTGAAAAGCTGAGCAATAGTTTGATAGTAAGACTGTTCTATGTTAAAAATGTGGACAGCTGAGACTGGCAAAAATTAAAAAATAAAAAACAAACTTCCTTTGATCTGAGGGCTTGGGATAATCACTGTTCATACTAGAAAGAAATCAACAGAAAGAGGGGTTCATAGATATTTATTTATTTATTTACTTATTTATTTAACATTTTTCTATACCGTCATGTTATGTGTCTCAATCTATACCGTCATGTTATGTGTCTCAATCTATCTACCCCCAGCATTAGATCATTCTTTAACTCAAAGTGTCGCAAATTACTGCATAATAAATGTGTGCATTTATCTCTGCATCAGGAAATCTACTATCCCTTTGTCCTAAAACATGGAAATATGCTAAACCTCTACCCTGGAGCAGGAAGCTAAGCAGCCAGTTACATATGGTTAAAGGACAGGTTGAATCACTCCTGTTTATGCTCACATTCCAGTCATAAAATTATAGTTCTTGTCATTTTCCTTAGAAATCTAGGTAGCTGGTTTATATATCTAAACATGCATACCCTGGAGGAAAGGCAGATATGACAGAAACATTTAAATACCTCTATGGTCACAATGCACAGGAGGTGGGCTTCTTTCAATGGAAATGAGGCTCTGGAATGAGGGGTCATGGGATGAGAGTGAAAGGGCATTGATTCAGGAGTAATCTAAGGAAACATTTCTTTACAGAAAGGGTATGAAAGCATGGAACAGACTGCCATTGAAAGTGGTGGAGACAACAACAGTATCTGAATTCATGAAAGTATGGGATAACACAGGGGTTTTCTTAAAGAGTTTTCGGATTGTATAGCATAGCAGTTGATGTGGATGGTCAGACTAGATAGGCCATAAGGTCTTTCTATGTCATCATGTTTCTATATCTTAGAGTGGTAGGCACAAGTCATTTCCATCTGAAAGACATTTTGTATCCAATGTGAAATAAGATGGTGGTCTTAACTCAATTAAAAGGTGCCCTCATTACTTTAAAAAACACCCTCATAATTGGCACTGATTGCTATCCTTGTCTATTTATGGTTTTCTATCATCTGATAAATTCATCTGACTAAACCCAACTGAATCCCATTATCTCTTTACTAGTGTAATTTGTGCATGCATTGGAAAGTAAAAAAAAAAAAAAAAAAAGGAAATAACTAAATACACCATGAATATAATATGAACATGAAAAAAGAAAAACTACAAAATCAATTTAATCCATTCAATTGAATAAATCAATTCAGTCATTCATATCAACAATAAATTCAGATAAAGTGAAACACAAGAAGTAACATCAGAACAATGTGCTACAGTTGTAATCACAAAAAATACTTTTATCAGAATGTAAATAGAAAATTATGTCAGGTTAATATGAAATTGACATAAGCTATCTTTAAAACAAATCTTGCATTATTGAATATAAAATATAAATTACAGTAAACATTTTCAGAAGGTTTTTCAAAGAAAAAGAAAAAACAGAGAAGGAATTTAAAGTTGCACAAAAAAATAGACCTCCCTTTGAACAGAGCTTCATAATCCAGAAAGAACATAAAGAATATAAATACACAAATTTATACCAAGAAATAGGTTTCTAGGATAGCAGGCCATAAGCTGTGACTCAAACACTAAAACTGAAACCAAAAAGCAAACAACCTTAAGAAAATCAGCCATCTTCTTTAGATTATATTGAACTAAATTCTACAGTCAAAAAGGACACAGCTGGGGAATCTTCAAGTTTAGCAAGCAAATCAGAAAGTAATTTTGCATCCCAAAATATATATTGTAGATCCTTATAAACAACATAGTAGGATATTTAAGGTCAAAAGTTGCCCATTTCAGCTGCACCACATTTTGTAATGACATACAAGTTTTAGCCTTAATTTGAATAGTATGAGAGACATATACACAGCAGATAAATTCTTATCCTGATGCCCATAAAATATTTGCCCATAGAGCAAAAAAAAAAAAAAAGATGTATTCTTATGTTTTTATTGGGCTCTAGGACCAGATATACCAACAAAGTCCCTTTCATCTGTGCAATGACCATTGATGACTCTTAACTCTTGGGTAAGAGATCCTGTTTGTAAAAGACAAGTAATTTTAGATATGGAAGTTGCCTTTGTAAAAGGTTGGAAAGCATCATAGGAAAAACTCAAACATTCTACCAAATTCGTTTTAAAGAACTCCAGTCCTGTGTTGCTGGGCCTCAGCTGTGGAATGAGTTGCCAGAGTCAATAAAATCTACTTTAACTATTACTCAATTTAGGAAGATGCTTAACACTTGTTATTTTTTCTCAGGCATTTGTGAATCTGTAGTAGTCCTTATTAACAGAGGATGCTCTATGTATTATCAAGGTAGTGATAATTCTCGTTATGCTATACCTGACCAGAAGTACCTGTCACGGTTGTGAGCCCTTAGGCTATGATGTAGTTGACGCAGTCTAGTAGGCTAACCTACTAGGCGCACGCTGACAGCTGGCAGATATGCCCTTACTGGGACTGGGACTGGAGCTGGAGCTTCACATGTACCAGCCCCGTTCTCCATGGGTTGAGCCTTTGGGTTCCAGGACCCCTAAAGTCTATCAACTTTTCTCCCAATTTATGTCTAAGGGAAAATTCTTTCTGTGTCCAGAGCAAAATTCACAATTAATATAGAAACAGTTCATTCATAAGAGAATGAGTTTCTTGCTTTGAATTATGTTTGTAATCTGCCTTGATCAAAGAATTTCCTTGTAAAAAAGAATATAAATGCTGAAATAAATTTAAAAATTGCTATAAAAATAGTAAAAATGTTTTAGATAATATGGGCCCAATACTCATAATAATGTTCTGACCTACTGGAGGTAAGTATCAAGGGCAATAAATTACAATTGCAAAAAACTTAGCTTATGTCCACTGCTCCTTCTCTAACAGAGCAGACAGCCTCATCTCAGATGGAATTGATTCTGTAGATTTTTCTTTTTATTTGTTTACGTTTAATCCATAGTGCATTTAGCTGTTTTCCACTCTTTTTTTGCTTTGCTTTTGTTTTGGTGGTTTGCTTTGAGTTTTCTAATTTTCAGCAGTGAATTTCTAATGGGATAATACTTGAGATTTTTGAATGATCACTTACGGGCTCTGATACCAGCGGACACATTTTTCTCAACATCTGCCATAGTTATGGGGAATGGCAATAGATGATTAATAAATGCAAAAGACTGACTCGTATAGAGTTTACCTGCCACCACTCTTTTGGAATCTTACCAAGCCAAATGTATTCCAAAGGATTTGAAGAAGCAGAAAGAACTAGTTACTGTACACAAACAGGTGAATTTTAAAAGCCCTATGTGCGCCAAAGCCGGGAGATACGCGAGTATCTCAGGCCAGGGCGTGCCAAGCAGATTTTAAGAAGTGAGGGAGTATAATGTATCTCCCGTATGCACACAAATTAAAAAAGCGTGTACCTGGGTCCCCTACTGGGTAACTTTACTTCTGCTATTCATGGCGTGTAAGTATTAAAATTAAAAAAAACTAGGCAAGTCAGCAGGGTTTGCAAATCTGATCTGTTATCTGGCGAAACTGGGAACAAACTGGGAAAAAGAGCTAATGCGTCGATGCGCAATTCTAATAAAATCCCATAGAGTAGAGCCGGCAATTGCGCGCACATGTGTGCATCCATTTAAAATTGTGCGCACATATATGCACATACAGCCAATTTTATAGTATGCATGCATATACGCGCTTATGTTATGGCAGCATCCATTCGCGTGAGCCAGCATATGCTCTTATATGTATAGTTGCGCGGCTGTTTACAAGTTACTGTCCCCAATAATAAATGCATTGCAGTACAGAAATCCCTTGATATATGTTTCCATAATTTTCTGTATGTAGGAATTCCATATAATGAAATGTATTTTTCCATTGATTTTTATTAACAACCTGGAGATTCATTCCTACATAAAAATAGTCATGAGAAATAGGCAAAAGCCTATTTTTTATTTCTTTTAGAGGAGGGTCAGTCAGATCATCTCCTCATCCTATTGATAATCTGTCCTTCTTTCTCATCCTCTGGATTATCTCTTTTTTCCTGTGGATCATAGTGAGAGTTGCAAACTGGCTGTAGATTTTCAGGACAAATTTTCTTTAGGGTTGCTAACTGTCCTGGTTTTTTCCATTCTGTACAGATTTGTGAGGTACTGTATGGAAAAAAAGAGGGAGGCTATTCAGTCCTCCCCTGTGATTATGTAATACAGTATGGAGTAGATATTCAAAGCTGACTGTGTAAGTAATTTAGGGTGAGATTCATTAGGGCTTTTCTTCCATTTGTGTCTATGGGAAAAACCCTTAGTGAATCAGGTACTTAGCCAATTAAAACTGATCCTGCTAAGTTATGATGTATATTTATTAGCACAGCGAAGCCACTGAATATACGCATATATATATGTATGCACTTAGCAGGATAAGTCTATCCAGCTAAGTTTAGACCTTCTCTATGGGGCATCTAAACTTACATATATACTTATGCGGCTAAATCCGAATATTGGTAGTAGCCGTATAAGTTACACGGCTAACTCATTCTGCCCTCAATCTGCCCAATACACGCCAACTTATTGTGCATGTTAATTTTAGCTGTATAATGAACTCTTACGGCTAAACAGCAGTTGCTGAATGTAGGCGCATATTCAGCAGCTGCTACTTAGCTGCATAAGTTCCGCTTATCCAGCTAAATAGCACTTAACACACTTTGAATATCGGGCCCTGTGTGTTTTGGCATCTACTCTGTATTCAATATGGGATAGATTTTAAATGAAGCTCACGCAGTCTACATGTGCACGCGCTACCTGGCGAGTGCACATGTACACCTGGTTTTATAACATGCACGCGCATGTTATAAAGTCCAGGGTCGGCGAGCGCAAGGGGGTGCACAATTGTGCACCTTGTGCGCACCGAGTCGCAGTGACTTCCCCTGTTCCCTTCCCCCTAGCCTGACATTCCCACCCCGTCCCCTAACCTTTCCCCCCCCTAGCCCTACTCTAACCCCCTCTGACCTTTATTTTACCTTTTGCGCCTGCCTCTGGGCAAGCGCAAGTTGCACTTGCTGGCCGACTGCCGGCACACGATCCCTGGCACAGCAGCAAATATAACCGCTGTTCCGGGAGCCTGACCCTGCCCATGTCCCACCCCGGACCACCCCGCCCCTGGACTGCCCTTTTGGTAAAGCCCTGGGGCTTTACGTGCATCACCAGGCCTCCGGATTTACGCGCGTAACCTTTTTAAAATCCGGCCCTATGTGTTAGATATATTTATTTTATTCACTTTCATAGACTTTGGTCCATGTTTTAAGCTGAAGCCTTTACAAAATTAACAAAACAGTACTTTGGCCCATGTGCTGGTGAAAGGAAATATTTTGTTGTAAAGAAAATTCTATAGCTAACGGTTATGATATGAGGTTCCAAAGTGATAGACTCAGGAGTAATAACAGGAGGAAATATTTCTTCACAGAAAGAGCAGCAGATATATGGAAAAACTTCCCAGTAGAAGTGGTAGAGGCAAAAATGATAACAGTTCAGGAAATCCTGGGCAAGTACAGAAGATCATTAATTGAAAAGAAGTGAAGTTGGAGGCAGAGATCAACTGGGTAAACAGCACTATAGTAGGAATTTATTGGGAAATACCAAATGGGAATTTATCTGCTGCTCTATTCTATAATCCTGACACAGATGAATGTCAAAGACTCCAGG
Organism: Rhinatrema bivittatum; assembly: GCF_901001135.1. NCBI lineage: Eukaryota > Metazoa > Chordata > Amphibia > Gymnophiona > Rhinatrematidae > Rhinatrema > Rhinatrema bivittatum. The sequence goes on along the minus strand of NC_042615.1, from coordinate 232,845,623 downwards.
ACTCACATTCAATGCCGGAGCTAAATCTCTATAAATACTGTTCCACATCTTTTTGCCCCAAATGGTGGATTTTCCACCTGGGGTGGTGGAAGGGAGAGGGGGAGTCGGGGAAGATGAACCTCCAAGACCTTGAGTGTTAAATACTATATATTTTCTTCTGAGAGACAAGCTGAACCCTGTAGTGGTGTTCCAACATGAACTTTATTGGAGAAATAATTCAGACATGAAAAATATGGCACTTGATGCAAGTCTCTTAGATAAATCTGTGGAGTCTTAATAATCTCTTCTTTTGAGTCCCTTCCTTCTCATGAGATGGATTTAGAAACAGCTCTGAGAAAAACTAGAGCAATGGAGTCATCCTATCCCAATTTAGGTTCCATTCCACAACACCTGGGATCCACTGCTTGATCCTGAAATCTCCAATTTCCTTATTTCCTTTTGTATACTGTGGGCATTTACTTAGCAGTTGCTGTTTCTGATGACCAATGTGGCACCTCATTTCTTTCTCTCTCCTCCAAGTTATGATAGCAGCTGAGTGCCACGCTTCTAAACCAACTGCCAGATTGGCAAATGAATCCCTCAGACTGAGAGGTACATGGATGGCTTGAAAAACTAAAATTTTCACTCCTCTCTCTCTTTCTGGGGCTGGAAGGGTGGATGAAAACGTCATCCCAACAAAAAAATCATATACTGAGTGCATAACTTAAAAAAATTAAAGAAAGATAATTTACCAGTCAGTGGATGCAAATTGAAAACAAATCACTTATTTGTGTAACACTCCTTAACAAGGCTTTGGGCCTATTGTATTGCCAATTAAAGGAAACAAAAACCTCCCACTCCTGAATTCCAAACTCAAAAAACAGCACAGACACTAGAGGTCACTTGTTTATATATTAGCAGGAATAAAGCATAATAGCAAACATCAGTGGAGATGCTTTGGCACAGACAGTAATTCCTCTACCCTGCACTGCCTTGGCATAACTACTAGGCTACTCTCCTTGCAAAGAATGACAATAAAAGGCATGTGTACAAAACCCTGTCAGCAAAGATATAACATCTCTACGTTTCAAGAAATGTGATGGTTGAAAATTGGCAGCCCTAGCTGACCCAGTTCTGGTTTTATCTTGATACCTACTTGTAGTTTTAGTATCCCTATTAGGGATGTGCATTTGTTTTAAATGAATGAGTAAGATGTGATGAAAGAGATCATTTTCAGTTTATTGCGAATGGAACAAACCAAAAATAGCCTCTGATGAAAATACCCCAAAATCTGGTAGCATTTTCAGATTTCTGTAGTAATTTAAAAAAAAAAAAAAAAAAAAAAGGCCAGTGGAAGAATCAGGATACTGCAGTGAGGAACCAGCGGGAGAAGCCCCAGCAGCAGAACTCTACCCAGTAAGCCGTTATACTATGTGAATATAGAAACTCAACTAGATCTGATTCTACCAAATTTTCAAATCTTATTGGAGGTCATTCTCCATCCTCCAGCAAGAGGTTATCATTCTCTGGCTTTATCACCTGATCCTGCATGAGAAGGGGAAGAACTGTAAGGGTTACCTAGATAGAATGTATTCTATATAAGTGAGTTGAGTCTCCATCTTCCTTCTTGCCTATTGTGCTAGTCATACCAGTACATTCACCTGTACAAAACCATGAAACTTTACATATAATATTTAGTGTTTTTCTTTTCTAGTTTCCCAAGAGAATAATCCTTGAATGCTACCATAGAAGAGTACAGAGTAATTTCTGCTTCTCAGGAAGTGCTTCACCTGGAGGTGTGGGGGTCTCCGCTGTACATACTCAGATCTCATCCTGAACAGGTAGGTCAGGGCAGACAGGTACAGGAGGAGAACATCTGTCAAATTCAATGACCCAGAGAAAATGATTTTGAATCTAGGCTGCAGTGATCTGGGGAAACACGGAGAGCTGAAACAAGCCTGAAACAAGATGAAAAGAAGCCGACACCCTACTGTAACTACAGAGATATTGTAAGTAGAGCAAAAGAAAACCAATTAACTCAGAGAGTATGGCTTCCAGTATCAGTCTCAGAGCAGCTGTAACCAAGTTTAAGAAGAAAATGCTGCTGAAGATAATATGATATGTAAGGGCAGCCCTAATAAAATATAAATGACTGGGATAACAACCATATACAGGCCAAAAGTTTAATTCTCTTCTTGTTGAAGGTAATCAATTAATACATATCTATGGGTGTGACAATGTGAAACTGATGTGGGAATGTCTGAAGAAATTGCATGAGAGGTGTAATTTGAACAGCAAACTGATTCTGCTTTGCAAATTATACAGTCTAAGACTAAGAGAGTTCCAGGAAATGCTAGCATATATTAATGCTGTATTAAAAATCACAGAAAGATTGTGATGCATGTGTGAGGATTTGAAGGATATTCGTCTGCAATGTTACTGTTCAGCTTGCTATATTCCTATGATGCCCCCATACATGCACTAGAGACTAGACCAGAATACTAACTAACATTGAATTATGTGAAAGGGAGACTCATAGATGAATTTGTCCACAAAAATGAGAACTGTCACTTTAGTGCCATCCTCTAGGTAGTCAGTGCCATATTTTCAGGGCGGTAGTGAGTAACTTGCTGTTGTTGCTTTTTTTGTTTTAACTCAGGATCTAGGAAGGGGTAAATTGTGGATGGAATTATATATTCCCAGCCCAGCATGTTTAAATGGGAGCAGGTACCCAGCCAGGTTCCAGGCTAGCACTCAGTAGACCTTAGGCCAGCTCAGGGCTGGCCCTGGACAGACCTCAGACTATCTCCATATAGGCTACAGACCAGTTCTAGGGAGGCTCCAGGCCTGCTGTGGTCCAGATTAGTTTGTTTGGGCTAGGAGTTAGGGGATCAGGGAGGCCAAGCCAGGCAGATCCAGGTCCAAGGTTCATGTTTTGCTGGGCAGGAAGGGGTTTCCAGGGCTGTAGGAGGCCTGGGTAGGAAGGGGTTTCCAGGGCTGTAGGAGGCCTGTTTTATTTTTTCTATAGTTCAGGTGGTTGCTTTGTTTATAAATGCTAATCTAACAGGCCAGGCTATCAGCCCAAAAATAAGAAATCAAGATTCTGTGTCTCAGCAGAAATTACATCTTTTATGTAAAAGCACATTATATATCTCATTCGCCTTGTTCAAAAGAAAATTAATAAAAACATTTTAACAAATCAACACTTTGTAACCAGGTCTCCTAATGGTCAGCTAAAGTAGTAAAAAACTTATCTTTATCTGTTCCTATGAATCTTTGATTTTCTAACTTATATGTAGCAATGCCAGGCTACTTCATCCTTGTTTCACTTGTCTTAAGCTTCTTTCAGCTATATTTTAAGCTTTAATGCACAGTCTCTATTCTTTTGTCAGCTGGTGACATCACTAATATAAGGATTTTGATTGGAAAATATTGTAAATTACCAAAGAATCCAGATGCTTCTGTTTGACAGAAACATGGCTCTAAACTCTGATGTTTCCATACTGAATCAATGTTACCTTCTTGACTACACCTACATTTGTCAACCTTGGAGCTCCCACAGAGGAGGTGATCTATTATGCTGTTTTAAATAAGATCTGAAGTTCTCTAAACTTGAAATCTAAATTGCTTCGCCATATAAAGTTCTATTTTTAACAATACCATTTACGAATATCTCTTGGTTTATTACCCACGAGGACTGTTGCATCACAATTCTTCCCTATTGATTGAATTGTTGTATTGCGTAAATGTTGACTTATCTAAAACATCTATTGGTGATTTCAATCTGCATGTGGACCTGGTAACCCTATCCAATACTTGTGAAACCTTTTTAGATGAATGCATCCTTGTGTGTGGGAACAAATAGTACAGGGCCCAACCTACAGAGCAGATCAAATACTCAATCTAAATCTGTGTGAATCCTATGATTTTTCCTGCTAATTAAACTACCTGCTCCACCATGGTCCAACCACTCACTACTGACATTATCGATACGATCTGTATCAAATCACTAGACTATATCCAACAAACAAATTATTGGATTCAAAAGGGGTTATATGGATCCAGATAAATTTAAGTTCAGACGTTTACCTCTCCTAGATAAACCATGTGATGACTCACTGGATATTTTAGTAACTCTGTGGGATAACTCACTGTCTGTTAACTGTCTCCGATGAATTGGACTTCCTTAAAGCAATATCTATGAAATGTAAAAAAAATGCACCCTGGTTTACTCACTGTCTCCAGTAACATAAAGCAGAGAGAAAATGGCAGAAAAATTCTGCACCCAAAAAAAAAAGCCATTTATAAATGTCAGTTTAAACGACTATCATAATGCTATAAATATTGCCAAGAAGACATATTTTGATAATCAAATTTCAGCCACTATAAATAACTCAAACAAACTATTTATATGGTAAAGCAAGTCATGACACCTCCCCCCCCCCCCCCCCCCCCCCCCCCCCCCCCCCCCCGCTTTGTCTCACATGCTATGCCACTTACGGATCCAGGCATTGCTCTTGATAAAATCTTTGCACTATTTTTTAATGCCAAAATTGAAGAAATCCAATCTACTTTCTCCAATGATATTGCAATATCTCTTGACAGTATATTGATCAATGGGACCATATGGGTACCTTTATCTCTGTAACCCAAACTGAAATTCTTCAAATTATTTCTAAAATAAATTCCTCCATCAGGCCACTAAACCCATGTTCAACAGCATTGCTAAAATGTATTCATCAAGACATTGTCAAATTTATCACTATTATAGTCAATCTATCCCTCTCTTCTAGAAAAATCCCAGCTTCATTGAAGAGAGCATCAGTACGCCCTGTTCTCAAAAAACAATTTGCTGATCTCACGATATTGGATAATTATCAACCTATCTTATCATTCATTGCTTTTCCTTTCTAAAATCCTTGAAAATGCCGTCTTAGATCAATTATCTGAGTTTTTTGATAATCATTCCTTTTTGGACCAATACCAATTTGGTTTTTGCCAATTTCACAGCACAGAAACCCTCTTACTGTCAAGCTTCGATACAATTAGACAAGGTTTTGAAACCAGCATGGACTAGATGCTCATTTTATTGGACATAACCTCTGCATTTGACACCATAGATCACTAAATTTATCCTCCCATTTGTCTGTATTAGGAATATTTGGCTCTGTTTTATCCTGGTTTAATTCTTATCTTTCATAGCGCAAACAAGTTCATATTAAAACTGAAACTTCTACCTGTTTCCCAATCCTTTCTGGTATATTCCAAGGTTCAGCCCTTTCAGCAGTGTTGTTCAACATATATCTAAATCCCCATTGTCATTTGCTTGCCAGCCTTGGAGTATACCATAAATTATATTCTGATGACATACAATTATTCTTCTCCCTTAAATCTTCCTGGACACTCACCCAGCAATTTGACTCACTTTGTCTTTTGACAAAATGGAGTTGTCTCTAACACAACATGCTTTCCCTCAATGTCAAGAAATCTGAAATAATCATTCTCTCCCATTTTTTCATCTCTAATATCCCTTCTACACTGGTTTATGATAATCATTATTTTCAGATTTCCAATAAGGTACTTGGGGTTCTCCTCAATCCCTCATGCTCAATGAAAACCCATATAAAATCAGCTTTTCAAATCTCATTTGCAAAGCTTTATCTATTATGTCATCTAAAACCATTACATAATCCTTTCAATTTTTGTAGAGTTCTACAATCTTTGATATTCAATGGCAATGATTTTAAGACTTATCCGGCTAAGTAGTGACTTTGATGCTGCTTAACTGGATAAGTCAGAACATAGTAACATAGAAATGATGGCAGAAAAAGACCATATGGTCCATCTAGTCTGCCTAGCAAATTTCTTATGGTAGTAACTGCCGCTCATTGCAGGTTACTCCCAGTTTCCATTTGAGGGTAGTGTTGCAATCCTGCTTGTGGGATAGGCCCACAAGCAGTCCCTTACCTCTCTGCAGCCTTCAGACACCATTCCTTGTGGCCCGGAGGCCGGCAACATCTCCCCAGTTGCTACTGCTATCTGCAGCGGGCTGCCACAGTCTCTTCTCTCCCATGGCCTGGGAGCCGCCACCATCTTCGCGGCCCAGAGGCCACCGTCGAGCGCTACCAGTCTCTCCTCTTTGTGGCCAGGAGGCCGCCGCCGAAGCTGCTCCTCTTCGCGGCCTGGAAGCCACCTCCGCCATCTCTTCACAGCTAGGCCGCCGCCAAAGCCTTTGGTCTTTGCGGCTGGGAGCCGCCGATGTCAGCACCATCTTCCGCAGCAGGAGTCGCCTCCACCTTCCTCTTCTTGTGGCCAGGAGACCACCCTGGAGCTCCTCTTCACAGCCTGGAGGCCGTCACCAGTGTCTCTTCAGCAGCTAGAGCCGCCCCCAGCCTTATTTTGCGGCAAGAGATGCCTCGGGCCTGCTTCTCCTGCACAGCATGGCTGCTGTATATGATCCTGCTTCCTTAGGTGTGAGGCCACGCCTCCTCTCAAGATTTAAAGGGCCAGCAGTGGGTGAAGTTCCTGGCTCCTCCTCGTGATGTCATCCAGGGCTACCCCAGAGACTAGCATTGCGTTGCTGGGTCTCTACTGGTGTGTGCAGGTTTGGCAGAGGTTAGGGTAGTGGTCAGCCTGCTCCTCCCATGCTTGGACATGTCTTGCCAGCTGCGGTGCTTCCATAGAGCTCCTCTCTGCAGTCGCGTTGTGGTCCAAGGGCACGCATCTCCCCAGAATCGGGAGCGCTCCCTAGCACTACCTCTCACAGGTTCCAACAGGTAGTAACTGCTGCTTCATACAAGTTACCCCCAAGCCTTATGTTAAGAATAGATAATTTTAAAATCGCCCAAAATCGTTAGAGTGCACGATACAATACAAATGCCCCCGATTTATCGTCAGGGGCATTTGTATTGTATCATTAAATAGGGCGCGGGAAAACCGGCACACCAAAAAAACCCTAAAACCCACCCCGAACCTTTAAAACAAATCCCCCACCCTCCCAAACCCCCCCAAAATGTTTTAAATTACCTGGGGTCCAGTGGGGGGGGGGGTCCCGACGTATTCTCCAGCTCTCTGGCCACGACTGCGTTAAGAGAAATGGCGCCGGTGGCCCTTTGCCCTTATCATGTGACAGGGCAAAGGTAGCGCCGGCGCCATTTTGGTTCCTGGCTCCCGACGTCACGTGTGCAGGAGATCGCCCCCGGACCCCAGCTGGACCCCCAGGGACTTTTGGCCAACTTGGGGGGACCTCCTGACCCCCACAAGACTTGCCAAAATTCCAGCGGGGGTCCGGAAGCGACCTCCTGCACGCGGGCCGTATTGCCAATCTTCAAAATGGCGCCGGCGCTACCTTTGCCCTCACTATGTCATAACTGCTGTTAACAAAAAAGCCTGGCTTGGCACAGATGCAAAAACGAAGAAATAACTTTTTCAATGGAAAATTCTATCAAACTAGCTAGAAATTGAATATATCTCCCACCCACAACACCCAAATCCTGCTTGAAACCTACCCCAGGGGATAAAATATAAAAATAGGCAGCAAAATGCCACTGCTAGTACCTTCTCTCAGTGTGACAGACAGAGAAACCGTCTGAGATCAATAAAAAAAAAATGCGGTCAAAAAAAGCATGGCTTGCTGAGGCAATGCAGCATAATCAAACAAATATCTTTTTCAATGGAAAATTCTATCAAAGTAGCTAGCAATTGAATACAGATTTGAGACACTCAGACTAGCTCTGAGTACAGCCACCTCCCCGGACCACCCCCGCAAAGAAAGAGCGTGGCTCGCCGCGTGCTTAACGTATAAATAATATAGCATCAGGAACAGTGTCACAGAGCACTGAGTAAGAGCGGCGATTGGCTACATTAGAAAAATGCTTAGCTCTGATAAGTTGCATTCTCGTCTCCTTGCCAACCTGTGTGACCGACTCTATGACAGGGCTGTGAGGTCACTTATGACTCACAGGAAAGGCCTGATTTTTGCTATGGATACTCCCACATGGCCTTCTCCTATTTCAAACAGACTGTTACGGGACCGGGCCGTGCCCCAGTTCCTCCTCCTACCTCCGGGCCAGCCCAGCCCGCACGGATGCCTCCGAGTCTCTTCCGTGCCGCCTTCCGGCTGTGACACTCGCTGTGGGCCTCCACAGCATACCATCCATTGTCTCAGCCGGCCTAAGGGTCCACGACCATAATACGGCCGTTAAGAAATCACTGCGAGCCAAAAGAATAAAACTAATATGATATATTTTATTTGTGGGGGATCACGATGCGTTTCGCGAACCCACAAATACAACGAATAGGAACTTATGCATTGCGGATTGCACATTCGTTGAAAACGAATGCACATCCCTACTAATAAGTCAAAATGCAAATCCAAGAACCACTAGTAAAACTAATTAACCTGCCTAGCTGACACCAATGGAAATTCCCCAGATGGTCCTATAAATTGCCTGAAGCCACCCCCCCTCCCCGCCACAGTACAGCCTACCTTCATACTCTGAGTCCCAGTACAGCCTACTCAGTCATATCACAGCCTGCCCTTCCCCTCTCCCTCACAGCCCCAGGAGCAGGAGATTCTACCTTCCCCCACCTCAGCCCCAGCCCAGGTTACTCCTCCAAGTCTCAGCTCAAGCCCTGGCCACTCTAGCTTCCAAATATGAGGCTCATTCTGTGAGTGCTAGAAACTCTTTTCACTAAATGCAAACATACAACCTGTCACCAAATGATAGATAATCATACATGTGGCACTCAGTGCAAAAGACTGGATAGCTCACCTCTCACTGCTGGACTACTGACTGCATCTTAAGGCGACGAAAGGCGGTCTCTGCTCCCAGAGGCCAGTTCTTGGGATCCGCGCCTTTCTGGGTCAGGGCTGACATTGGGGCAACGATGGATGCATAGTGAGGTATGAATGATCGGTAATAATTAGCGAAACCCAGGAACCATTGAAGTGCCTTTAATTTATTTATTTATTTATTTAACAGTTTTTTATACCAACCTTCATAGTAGATAACCATATCAGATCGGTTTACATTTTAACAAGGGTAAAAAACTGAGGTAACAGTACTGGTAAACAATAGATAACAAAGGAAAAAGGAATAAGTCAAAGTTACAATCAACAAGGAATGGAAAAAACTTGGAGGCTTAAAGACAAGCTGGAAGAAAGATAAAGGCAGGTAGAAAAAATATAACGTGATATGAATAATTTAACGGGTTAGATCATATGCTTTAACCTGGAAATGCCAGTGTTCATTGTTCAGGAGGAAGTGTGTCAGAGATCTTGTAAAAAGTGAGGCTCAAATTAGTGATTATCCGGTGGATCTGGGAAGGCTTGGTGAAAGAGCCACGTCTTTAGTCTTTTTCTGAAGGTTAAGAGGCAAGGTTCCAATCTGAGATTTGCTGGGATGTTATTCCAGATAGATGGGCCTGCTATTGAAAAAGCTCTGTCTTTGGTCGTAGAGAGGCGTGTGGCTTTAGTAGGGGGAAATTTCAGAGTGCCTTTGTGGATATCTCTCATTGGTCTGTTAGAGGAGTGGGGTTTGAAAGGGATTTCCAGGTCGAGTTGGAGTTGCTGATGGATGGTTTTGTGTATTAGGGTAATAGATTTGTACAGGATTCTGAAATTTACTGGTAACCAATGTAGATTTCTGAGGATGGGGGAGATGTGTTCACCACGGCTGGTGTTGGTCAGCAGTCTCGCTGCCGCATTTTGTAACATCTGGAGTGGTTTGGTGGTAGAATTGGGGAGGCCTAGAAAGAGGGCACTGCAGTAATCTATTTTGGCGAACAGAAGAGCCTGGAGGACTGTCCTGAAGTCTTGGAAAAATAAGAGTGGTCTAAGTTGTTTCAAGACCTGTAGTCTGTAGAAGCTGTCTTTGGTAGTTGTGTTGACCATTTTTTTAAGGTTTAGACGATTGTCTATTATTGCCCCAAGGTCTCTAACGTGCGTACAGGTGATGTGAGCATTGTGTGGTGAAGGTGGAGGAAGATTGTTTTCATTTGAAGAGATGAGGAGAAGCTCCGTCTTTGAGGCATTGAGGACCAAGTTTAAGCTGTTGAGTAGATTAGTAATGGATAGAAGGCAGTTATTCCAGTAGGTGAGAGCTTTTGAGATGGATTCTGTTATTGGGATTAGAATCTGTACATCGTCTGCGTACAGATAGTGAATTAGATTGAGGTCTGTCAATTAATCCGGATGACTGCGGCCATTCCCGAATGGCCTTCAGCTTCTGGGGATCCATACGGAAACCCTCGCTGGAGACGATGTACCCCAGGAAGGGAAGGGACTCCTGCTCAAAAAGGCACTTTTTGAGTTTCGCATATAGTCTGTGTTCTCAGAGTCGTTGCAATACTTGGCCGACGTGCTGACGATGAGTGGCCAGAGAGTCCGAGAATATCAAAATGTGATCCAGGTACATTACCATGCACTGGTATAAAAGATCACGGAGTATCTCGTTCATGGTGTTCTGGAACACCGCTGGAGCATTACAGAGCCCGAATGGCATCACTAAATACTCATAGTGGCCATCTTAGGTGTTGAAGGCCGTCTTCCATTCATCACCCTTCTTGATACGGATCAGGTTGTAAGCCTCTTGGAGATCCAACTTGGAGAAGATCCTCGCACCTTGCAGCCGATCGAAGAGCTCGGAGATGAGGGGCAAGGGGTAACGGTCCTTGACCGTTATAGCATTCAGGCCCCGGTAGTCAATGCAAGGGCGAAGGCTTCCGTCCTTCTTTCCGACGAAGAAGAACCTAGCCCCTGCTGGGGACCTTGATTTCCGAATGAAGCCCTCTCCAGGTTTTCTTTGATGTACTCTGTCATGGTCTGTGTCTCCGCAGGCGAGAGGGCATAGGTGCGCTCAGTGCCAGGGAGGAGGTTGATGGCGCAATCGAAAGATCAATGAGGAGGAAGTATCTTGGCCTTTTGCTTTGAAAAAACGTTCATGTATGAGGCATAAGGGGTCGGCAGGCCCTGAAGACTGGTGGAGGCAGTGGAACAGGAGACTGGAGTCACTGATTGGAGGCAATTGCCATGACAATTCGGCCCCCAGCGAGATAGCTGCAAAGTCTTCCAGTTGAACTGAGGAGCGTGCTCCTGAAGCCAGGGAAGGCCCAGGACGAGCGGATGTATGGAATACTCCAACACATAGAATGGCATCTGCTCCTGATGAAGGATCCCAACCCTCAACTGGACGGGAACCGTGGTGTGTGTCACACGTTCCGGAAGAGGTTTACCTTGGATCAAGGAGATGACCAAAGGAGCTGGAAGACGAACTTTTGGGATCTTTAAGTGTTCCACCAGGTTCTTCATAATGAAATTGCCGCCAGCGCCAGAGTCCACCAGGACTAAGGTGTGGAACTCACCGTCAGCAGAAGTTAATGCCACTGGAAGTGTTAGTGGAGGAGCAGGTGAAGTATGGCCCAGGAAGAGACCTCCTTCAGGTCCTAGGCCCGGAAGTTTCCCGACCGCATCGGGCACGTGTCTAATTGATGGCCGCTGCACCACAGTAAAAACAAAGTCTTTCCTTCATTCGCTGCTGGCGCTCCTGTGGGGAAACTCTCCCACGGCCTAACTCCGTGGGCTCCTCGGCGAGCATTCAAAGGGCTCCCGATGCGCCTTTGGAAGAAGGCAAGGGCCTCCTCGCTGTCTTAACTTCCGGAAGGCGAAACCGCATGCGATGGTCCACTGGATTGGCCAAATCTATCATGCCATTAAGGTCGTCCGGGAGTTCCTTGGCTGCTAGTTTATTCTGAAGGCTTGAGGATAGGCCCTCCAAGAAGATCCCATGGAGGCAATCCTCTCTCCAATTTAGCTCCACAACCAGGGTACGGATCTCTGTTGCGTATTCGGCCACTGTCTGAGTACCCTGTCGCAACCGGAGTAGTTCTGAGACAGCGGTAGGTTTGTGGACAGGCTCATCAAATAACTGTCGGAAAGCGGACAGAAACTGGTTCAGTTTCCAAACACCGGGTCTCTTCTCTCCCATAGGTGAGAGGCCCAGATCAAAGGCTTCCCGTCGAGCAGGGACATAATGTAGCTGGTTTTAACCAGGTTACTAGGAAATTGAGCAGGCAACAAGGAAAAACGGACCTGGCACTGGCTAAGGAATCCCCGACACAACTTTGCATCTCCGGCATATCGAGAGGGTGCCGGGAGTTGCGTGGGAGTTGCTTGTCCAAGACTACCCACGGTGGCCTGCACGGGGCCCTCAGGAATAGAGCGGCCCCCCCCGGAGCCACAGGCGGTGATGTCAGAGTAGGGTTCATGGGCTCTAACGCTTCAATGCATTGGTTCAGGCCCTCCACTGCAGAGACAAGGGCATCCAGGGTCTATTGCTGGTCCATCAGGTGCTGGGCCATTCCCGGAATGGACTGGTAGACGGATACCTCCGCCGGGTCCATGGACTTGGCAATCTGTTATGCTTAGGCTTGTGGACCCTTGGGCCAATGGGAGGATGGTGTACCTTAGGAGGAAGATCCGTAGGTTCTCCCGTCGGGTGGCAAGGCAGAACAGAAGATGCGACCAGCTGACCCTCAGCACTGGAGACTGAGGCGACCGTGGAAGCAGACGGAGAGTCGTGATGTCAAGGAGAAGAACGGAGTCTTCACCACTGGATGTCCGCAGTCCTCCCAGGAGGAGCCCGTAGGGACCCGGACCGTTGGGACTTAGGTGGATCTTTGAGAAGTCAAGGAGTTGAGAGTTCGGTGCAAGGGCTAACTGGCGCTTCATCCCTGGAAGCCTGCGGTCCCCCCGGGAGAAGCCCGTAGGGACCCGGGCCACTGGGACTTAGGTGGGCCCTTGGAGACGATGGTCCAGAAGAAGTCCAAGGTCAAGTGCCAGAGGGTCGCCGCATACCAGTCCGAGGTCGTATACCAAGGGATCGCCACTTGCCAGTCCGAAGTCACACACCAGGAATCACCGCTTGCCAGTCCGAAGTCACACACCAGGAATCACCGCTAGCCGATCCAAAGTCAGGAACCAGGAACACCAAGACAAGACGGGAACAAGGATCCGAAGTACAAGAACTCACCGAGGCAAGGAGATCTGACTACGTGGGATGTTGCCAAGTTGAAGAATGGGCAGAGGAAGCTTCCCTTTATATTTCCTCTACTCTGGCCCATTAGAGACAGCTGTGAGTAGTTAAGGGGCCTGGCCCCTTTAAATCTGTGTAAGAGGCGCAGCCTCGCGCCTAAAGATGGCGGTGGCCATCTTGGATTTTCTCCGTGGAGGAAAGACTGCAGATCGCTGCGAGGGAGGAGCAGGGACAGCTCCCCACCCGGCGGCCAGACCGGGAACCTGCGCCGGAGCGACGGGCACCAGCCCAGGGGAGTTGCTAGGAGCTGCCGTGGCGGGTCACCGCTGCGGGTGAGGTAGGGCGCCGCGCCCGTGGCCTTCCACGGGCGTGGAACACAACACTGATGGTTTAAAAATTTCCAGTAGTAGGTCCACAATTTCATTTCTCAGTTCTTTCAGCACTCTGGGATGTATACTATCTGGTCCAAGTGATTTGCTACTCTTTAGTTTATCAATTTGTCCTAGTTCATCTTCTATGTTCACAGAGATTTGTTTCAGTTCCTCTGAATCATCACCTTTGAATTTCATTTCAACTCTTACATCTTCCTCAGTGAATACCAAAGCAAAGAATTAATTTAGACTCTCTGCTATGGCTTTGTCATCTCTAAGTGACCTGTTTACCCCTTGTTCATCTAATGGTTCAACTGACTCCCTCACGTATACCTGGTATACGCCTCAGGTAACCTCAAATGTACCTGAACACATTTTTATTATGAGTTTTTACTTCCATGGCAAGCTTCTTTTCAAATTCTTTCTTTGCCTTTCTTATCAATGCTTTAAATCTGACTTACGAGTGCTTATACTGTTTCCTGCATTCTTCATTCAGATCCCTTTTCCATTTCTTAAAAGATGTTCTTTTAGATATTATAGCCTCTCTCACTTCCCCTTTTAATCATGCTGGTAGTCCTTTAGCCCTCATTCCACCTTTTCTAATGTATGGAATACATCTGTTCTGGGCTTCTAAGATGGGATTTTTAAACAACGTTCATGCCTGAAATAAACTGTTAACCTTAGCAGTTGCTCCTTTCAGTTTTTTTCTAACCATTTTCCTCATTTTATCAGTCACCTTTTTGAAAGTTAAATGCTGTTGCAGTAGATTTCTTTAGTTCACTCTTCCAGTCCAGTTATTAAGTCAAATTTGGATTATGTTGTGATCACTATTACCAAGTGGCTCCAACACTGTTACCTCTAGCACAAAATCCTGTGTTTCACTAAGGAATAGGTCTAAAATAGTTTCCCCTTTAGTTGCTTCATGTATCAGTTTCTCCATGAAGCATTCATTTATTTCATCAAGTAACTTTACCATTCTAGAATGTCCTGATGTAACATTCACTCAGTCAATAGTGGAGTAATTGAAATCACCCATTATTACTATGGTGCTGATTTTTTTTTAGCATCCCTAATTTCTTTTAGCATTTCATTGTCTGTTAGTTCATTCTGGCCAGGTGGACAGTAATACACCCCCACTGCTATTTTATTCCCATGATCACTTAACCTGTCCTGTATTTGGTGAGAATCTGCCTAATTTTTTCATTTGTTCCTGAGGCAAGGTATTCTGCTAGCTTATATTTTCTGTGTAGAAATATGTAGCAGTCTAGCTTGATCTTTTTTAAATGTGCTCTATCTAATAGGAGGTATATTAGTGTTCTAGGGCACAGAACAATATTTTCATTGCTGTCTTTTCTTATTCCGGGTTGTAGTTGTTTGAGTTCCAGGTGTGTATTGGATTAGTATGACAGATTTGCTACATAGGTGCTGAGTGTTTTTTTTTTCCAGGCTTTGCATTGCTTCACAGAGAGCCTGGTAGTGGAGGGAGTTTGTGTCCCTGTTGTTGAGATGACACTAGAATTTGAATATTCTTTTTTGCATGTTGAGTAGTAAGGGAAAGCATCCCAATTCTGCTCTGCACCTATTATTAGAGGTGTTTCTCTGTACATGGAGTGTCTGTCAGATTGGAGGTGCAGGATTTCTATTGGGGTTCTGTCCCATTCGGTAGTAACTACCAACAGGGAAGTAAGGAGAAAGGAGAAGAAGTAGTGACTGAACAACTGGACTAAATTATGACAAATGGGACTTACACTTCTAATATCAAAATTGGGAGATATCATCCTGGCCACTAAATTCTTGGAGGAAGCTTAAAAAGTATCCCTTTGATTTGCAAGGATCAAGAATAAGAAAATCAGTTTACATCAGTCACCAAATAAATAATTGAAAGCTTGAAGTCACAGATTTATTAGAAGCACTATAGCTGTAAATGGACTGTAGAGAATAAAAAGATATAACCGGACATTTTCATTAACATTCCATCTTTAATGTGTAAAAGTTAAGTTGAAAACCAACTCAGTTTCCAGCATGATTATTACTGCTGTGTACAAGAGACTTTAATGTTTATTTAATTATTGAAGAATGCTCACGACCTAAGAGATATTCTCTCCCCATCCCTCACCCCAACAGGGAACCTTGGACTTTCAAAGAGGTTTAACAACAGAAGATGCAAATTACACACTTAAGCCCATAATTTGAGGTACGGTCTTTGGGGTTCTGTGAAGGGACACTAACCCATACATTTAGCACCTTATTCCTTTTGTTTTCCAGGAACCTCAGAATATAGTGCACACACAGCATCAGATAAGTATTACACACAAAATCTTTTCAAAACGTAACAGAATTTTAATGTCCAAAACTTCTGATTGCTTTTTCCAGAATTTGTTTTAATTTGTCTTTCAGATGAATCAATATTGGATCCTCCAAATAAGTAAATGTGTGGTAGTATCTTAGGCCTGGATTTTCCAAAATCGCAAGCCTTAGTGAATTGCGCGGTACCGGGAGGCGGGGGGGGGGGGGGTGAATTGGGGGCAGACCTGCGAAAGCTGGCAGTGATCGCACCACCGCGGTGCAATTGCTGCTGGCTTTCGCAAACCAATAGTGCCACCATGAAAGGTGGTGCTATTGGGCGTGTTACTGGCGGCGATAAGGGGCCTTACCTTTTCGCTGTCAGCGATGTCTTCGCTGTGTCCGCCTCGACTCCTCCCCTTCCGGTGCTGACTCTGCCCCGATTCCGCCCCGATCTAGCTATCGCATGCGAAAGCTATAGAAAATGACCCCCTTAATGAGGTAGATTTTAAAAGGCTCTGGCATACACACATGGAACATGGACATGGCTATTTTATAACATGTGTGCGTCACCACATGCATGTTATAAAATAGAATTCCTGTGCACACATGAGTGCGGGATTTTAATGTCCGCATGTCTATGTGCAGATGGGTGGCCTCCACTGTGTGCAGGAGGGGAATTTTAAAAGAATCGTTCGGCAACGCGATCGGGCCTTTGCCCAGTTCCTTAACCCTAACCCTATCCTTCCTCCCTCTTCCCCTCTCTGTCCTTATCCCTAAACCTACCCTAGCTATCCCCAATTTTTTTTATTTTATACTTATTGCTCCTCTGGAGCAGAAGTAAACTCAGCACACCAGCCAGCTGCTGGCACATGCTTCCCTGAGACAGCGTCTCATGGTGCTTTCCGGCCCACTCCTCCCCACCCAGACCCTACCCCAGCCCATCTTTTCTTCAGGCCCGGCACTTCTGTGAGTATCGGGAGTTACACGTGTGGCCGGGCCCTTTCTAAAATGCACACTGTGTATGCAGGGCCTAGCCACTTGCTTAATCCCCATCATTTGAATGTGTGGGCCTTTTAAATTCGACTTGAATGTTCTTAATGGATATTAGAACTCTAGATTTGAGTTTGAATAGTTAAGTACTCAAATGTGTAATGCAATATGGGGCATATTTTAAAAGCCCTGCGCGCCGGCGCGCGCAAAGCCCCGGGAGACGCGTAAGTCCCGGGGCTTTGTTTTGGGGGCATGTCGGGGACATGTCGGGGGCAGTGTGGCATTCGGGGGCGTTCCGGGAGTGTGGCCGAGGCTTCCGAACCAGCTCCAGGGCTGGGGAATGGCGCGCCGGCAGCTTGCCGGGGTGCATAACTTTCTTAACAAAGGTAGGGGGGGATTTAGTTAGGGCTGTGGGATGGGTTAGGGAGGGGAAGGGAGGGGAAGGTGGGGGAGGGCCAGAAAAAAAGTTCCCTCCGAGGCCGCTCCAATTTTAGAGCGACCTCGGAGGGAACGGAGGCAGGCTGCTTGGCTCAGCACACGCAGGTTGCACAATTGTACACCCCTCCTGCGCGCGCCGACCCTGGATTTTATAACATGTGCACGGCAGCGCACGCATGTTATAAAATCGGGCGTAGATTTGTTCACGCCGGGTTGTGCAAACAAATCTACGCCCGCGCATAACTTTAAAAATCTACCCCTAAGTTGATTAGTGAGTTCAGGTTTTTCAGGTAGCCCCTTGCAGGTGGTGGTAGTCTTTTCTGATGTGTTGGACCAATTGTAACTGGACTGTACCATCATGATAGCTGTTCTCCTGCTGCATGGCTCCTGCCGCTGAGGATTAGTGGAATGACCTGTTTCCCTATGCTCATATAACAATCAGTAAAAGAAACCTGCCTGCACTCTCATGTATTTCTTCCAAAATTCTAGAAAAATAGTGTAGGCCTTCTCCTCACCTGGATTCCTTAGTGAAAACTGTATTCAATATGAGAAATAAAAAACAATTTTGAATGTTCCCAGCCAGGTGAATTTTCCAATATTCAGTTTAATATACAATCTCTCTCTCAGTCACTATCCCAAATTTAAAATTACATTTTTACCAGTCTTGACTTGGTTTTACAGCAAAGTTCTATCACCATGGCTTCAAAGCAAGAAGTTGTCTTCTTCACGTTCCCTAGCACCTATAGCAGTTTAATCAGATTCACAGTCAAATACTCACGGAACAATGTCTTTTATCAATCAAGTCTCCACACATTTCTCACACTTCTGCTTGCACTTAAAAAATACAGTGTGAATACAATTTCACTGTGATTTTTGTAGCACACAGTTAATTCAGTGTACCTGCATTAAAAGGTAACAGGACCTAATTTACTGCCAAATTCCATTAAGTTACAGAAATTTCCTCAGCAGACCCTCTTTGTAAGGGAATCTCAAACAGTTTCCCCTTAGAATTTCCTGAGGCACTGTAAATAACTGAATTGCTGTAGCCCAATTCACACAGGTTGCTTATGTGAATCATGGACACAGATTAAACTAATAATGCAAATCTTCTCTTCCTTACAGAAGGTACTCATATTATGCCTCTTGGCTCTAAATCGGCTCGTACGTTGGCTGTCTCTCTCCCCAAATAATCAGCCTGTGTGTGCTCTGAACTACTATCATCCCTGCTTCTCCTTCAGGATACTTTTGGCTTGCTGAACTCTGACTCAGCTCCAGCTGTTTGTTTTGTCCTTGTGTTCTCATGGCTTTTCTTCTTCTGGATTTGTGTGCTGCTTTGTTTACTTTCCCTTCATGCAACAACCCAGAGAGATGGAGAAGGTAAGTAATTAGTAGGAATGTGCAAGGCCTGAACCTTTTGGTTCGGGCTTTGTTTTCGACCCACCGCGGGAAATATCGTTTTTCCCGCAGTTCGGGCCTTTGAAATTCGGGGGGGGGGGCGGGGGGGACATGAATTTCGGGTTAGTGCGCACTAATGGTGCTCGCTAACATTTTAACGTTTATAGTCTGGGGCTACTAATAGTAGCCCCAGACTATGAAAGCTTAGTAGGAGCTGAACCAGGACTAGGACCAAGAAGTGACTTTGAAGTGTGCCAGTGCATGCAAAAGACACCACATCTTCTAGCACCAGATTCCACAGCTTGATTGTGTGCAGATGTTTTGTGCATAAAATAAGAGTTATATGCACAAAAATGTTTTCAGCACAGAAAGCAATTTTTATGCTCATAAATCATATCTTATAGGGGGGTGCATCATTTTATTTTGTTTCGTTTTCTCCCCTTTTTTTGTTTTTCTCTGGTTTCATTAGGTTTCCTTTTGTTCTTTTAATGTTTCATAGGGAGGATAACTTTCAAACAAGAATGCAGGCATAACCTCGCATATATGCTATTTTACATGCATATGTGCTATTTTTTATATACACAAGACACGCATGTATATCAGTGCACACAAAGTAGTTACAGCATTTTATAAACTGCGTACAAATGATATGCTCAGGATATAACATACAAGTACATATGCACGCAAACATGCTCACATATGCAAAAACCATGTGTTGACTAAAGTAGCAGCACTTATCTGGATAAGTTCTGATTTAACTGGCTAAGTAGCAGCAAAGCTAAGTAAAAGAGTTAGATATGTCTGAAAAAGCACTATTTAGACAAATAAGTCTTAAAATGTTACTTATCCAGCTAAGATACAGGCCGATACAGTACAGTTGCACTGTTAGCCTGCTCTTGGACACGTGTTTTCCCTTACCCCTTATTCAGTAAGGGGCGGAAAATGCGCGTCCAACCCGCGGCACCTAATAGTGCCCTCAACATGCAAATGCATGTTGACGGCCCTATTAGGTATGCGCACGGATACAGTAAGTAAAATGTGCAGCCAAGCCGCACATTTTACTCTAAGAAATTAGTGCCTACCCAAAGGTAAGTGCTAGTTTCTGACGGCACCGGGAAAGTGCACAGAAAAGCAGTAAAAACTGCTTTTCTGTGCACCCTCCGACTTAATATCATAGCGATATTAAGTCGGAGGTCCCGAAGGGTGTAAAAAGTAAAAAAAAAAAGAAAACAAAATTTAAATTGGGCCGGTGGCTGTCGGGCCGAAAACCGGACGCTCAATTTTGCCAGTGTCCGGTTTCCGAGCCCGTGGCTGTCAGCGGGCTTGAGAACCGATGCCGGCAAAATTGAACGTCGGCTGTCAAACCCACTGACAGCCACCGCTCCGGGTCAAAAGGAGGAGCTAGGGACGCGCTAGTGTCCCTAGCACCTCTTTTTGTCCGTTTCTACCGCTGGGCCTAATTAGCATACAGAATCGCGCGCACTGGCGAGTGGCCGGTGCGTGCGCCGGGAGAGCGGGCGTTTGTCCGCTCCCCCGCGTTTTTACTGAATCGGCCCATAAGATAGTCGGATAAGTCTAACAAGTCTGAATATTTATTTGAATAAGTTTGAATTTGTCCAAATAGCGGGAAAGGTGCTACTTAGCTGGATAAGTGGGAATTTAGCTTGATAAGTGTGTGCAAATGATATACCCCTATATTTTAAAGGGATATGTGAATAGATTTTACATGCAACACCGGGGAGAGAGGCTGCAACACCGGGGAGTGTTCCCTTTCCTTGAGCAGGAAAGGGCTTCCATGGAATGGGTTGGCCCCTAGATTGGAGCACGAGCCTCCAAAGCATGGTGACGTGGAGCAGGGTCTCACTGTGTTTGCCACAGTCTAAGTACCTTGGAGATCTTTTCTTGTTCTGAACATGGGTCAACAGGTGCTAAGAGATAGACTGCAACACCGGGGAGTGTTCCCTTACTTTGAGCAGGAAAGGGCTTCCTTGGAATGGGTTGGCCCCTAGAGAGTATACTGGACAAATTGTTAAGATTTAAGCATTTGCAAACAATCATGACTTCATAAGCAAGACGGAGGAAGTTCTCTTCTCTGCCCTGAAACTAAAGAAAACTGTTTGTTTTATTTAAGGATCCATGCTGTGAAGGATTACTAGTTTGAATTGCCAGAGACTGAGGTTTCCCTTTGCAATGAGGGTTCAGCCGTTAGGACTGGACATAAGGCATGGATGGACAGGCACAGCAATCGAGGACAGAGGTCAAGCCCACCTAGGGACATAAGGCCTGGACGGACAGGCACAGCAATCGAGGACAGAGGTCAAGCCCACCTAGGGACATAAGGCCTGGATGAACAGGCAAAGCAATCGATGTCAAACCCTTGTAGGGACATAAGGCCTGGATGGACAGGCACATCAATCAAGGACAGAGATCAAGCCCACATAGAGAAATAAGGCCTGGATGGACAGGCACAGCAATCAAGGACAGAAGTCAAGCCCACGTAGGGACATAAGGCCTGGATGGACAGGCACAGCAATCAAGGTCAAACCCTTATAGGAACATAAGGCCTGGATGGACAGGCACAGCAATCGAGGACAGAGATCAAGCCCACCTAGGGACATAAGGCCTGGTCGAACAGGCACAGCAATCGAGATAAACCCCTGTAGGGACATAAGACCTGGACGGACAGGCACAGCATTCGAGGACAGAGGCCAAGCCCATGTAGGGATATAAGGCCTGGACAAATAGGCACAGCAATCGAGGTCAAGCCCACATAGGGACTGTACGGCCTGGACAGTGGATGAACAGGCACAGCGTTAGAGGTCAGGCTGTTGTAGGGACATACGGCCTGGACAGTGGACGGACAGGCACAGCGTTAGAGGTCAGGCCCTTGTAGGGACATACGACCTGGACAGTGGATGGACAGGCACAGTGTTAGAGGTCAGGCCATTGTAGGGGCATATGACCTGGACAGTGGACAGACAGGCATAGCATTTCAGGTCAGGTACATGTGCTGCAGTGCTTATATTATCTGGAGCACAGGAGGCAGTTGGAGCTGCTGCAAGGCTTTCAATTGCTTTTATTCATCTTGCCATTCACAGGGAAAATTTGGAAACCCAAGCAAAGGCAGGTTTATGTTCAAAAACACTAGCATTTCCATCAACTCTGGTGCCAGACTTGAGCGGTGAGGGCTCATTATATCCCCTGTCATTGAAAAGACGCGTTCACTGGGCACACTGTTTGGTGGACATGACAGATATCACTGAGCTACTTTGGCTAGGTGTGGCCAGACAGTGGACTTGTGTGCCCAATATGCCAGCGGATCTGTTTGCATGTTCTCTGTCGGCTCTGGGAGATACCGTGTCACTGACAGCTGTGCTGGTGTCTCCTTTGCTTGGGTGGACTGAGAGTCACTCATGACAGTTGCTTTCTCTCTAGCCTGAGGCACATCAGATGAATCTTTATGGGCAACATGCCTTTGGCATTCTGAAGTGGAGGAGGAGAGGAGGTACTAGCTGTCACTGACAGAGTGCTGCTCTTGCTTGGGCTACTCCAACTCTCTGAAGTGCCCGCTGTTTCCACCTCTGCTTCGCACCTAATCTGTCTCTGCCTATGGCGCTCCTGTTCACAGACCTTTGATAACAGTAGGTCCTTCACCAATAAGAGACAATCGTACTATAGGGCGAGTTTCCCTTTCACACAGGGATCACAGACTGTGGCGAGCATGTATGTGTTCTGTTCTGTTAAAGGCCTTAATCTCTCTTCTACTTGCTGCTGCAAAATGTCCAGACAATGCAGCACCAACTGTCATTCCCTCTTCCTGTTTAAAGGCCTCCAAATTTTCATCCAGGAAATTAACAATAGGGATGATGTCAGCCAAGGTGACACTTCTGGAACTCAGCTCCTCCGTGACATCCTTGAAGGGCTGCAGGATTTTTACCAGCTGACTCATGACTAACCAATCATGATGCCTTAAGGGATTCTGCACACCTATGTCCATTCTACCAGAAAGTTCATGAAGGGGTGTCTGGAGCTCCACTAACCTCTCGAGCATCATAAAGGTGGAATTCCACCGGGTGGCAATGTCTTGAATGAAACGCTTGTGAGGCATCTCCAAATCAGTCTGCTTTTGTCGGAGAACCTGCCCAACCTTCACACTTCTGTGGAAGTGCGCTGCTATGTTCCTGCACTTCTGTATTAACCTATGCAGGTATTCATTCTCTTGGTCTTTGACTTCACTACCAGGTGCAGAGTGTGTGCAAAACATTGGATGTTCTTAAAGTGCCCTTCGTTTATTGCCTTAACCATGTTTGCACCATTGTCTGTGACAAAGAACCCTCCATGAGGATTCCTGTCTTGCTGGTGTAGTTGCCAGCCCTCCAGCATCTGTCTGATGCATGCTAGAATATTGGCTGCAGTATGGACCTGGTCCGTCAGGTGAATGTGCAGTAAAGCCCACCTCCACCCTGATACTTGTTCAGTAATAAAGCTGTTGCCTGCCCCTGCCTCAGCCAGGTCCCACCAGTGTGCTCTCAGAGAGAGGTAAGAGTGTGCAGCATTCATGGCGGTCCATATATCACAGGTGAAATGCACACCCCCTGTGCCTTAGCTAGCAGTGCTTGGATGCTACTGCGACACTGCTTGTACAGGCTGGGGATGACCTTTCTGCTAAATGTGGTTCTGGAGGGGACTTTGTAATTTTGGAACTACGACCTTCAGAAAATGCTTGAAACCCATATTCTCCACTAACTGCAAGGGCTGGTCATCAAGGGCAATTAGTTCCCCAATGCTCCTGGTTACAACTTTTGAGGCTACCTGCCTCCTACCCCCGGATAGCGTTACCGCACTCCACCCCATTTCCTCCATGGTCGGTTGTCGCTTCTGCCGCTTGTCAGGGGGTTGCTCGCTGTTGCAACTGTCCCTTCCCGACGTCTTTACTCCGCCTACCTTTCTTTCTTTGCACCTTCTCTTACTGTGGAATGACGCCTGGCTCCCATGGCATCTGCCTGCCGTCCTCTCCGGCGTCCCCGGACCAGCTTGGGTGCTGCCTCCTGCCATGCTCCACTAGTACTTTAGGGCACGCGTGCTGCATGACCCTCACTCTTATTTCCTACTTGGCGTGACCCTCAGGGGCGTCCCCCTGTGGCTGCCCGGATATTTAAAGCCTTCAATGTTTGCTAGCCTTTGCGTTAGCAAGGAGATTCCTTACAGATGGGATTTGCACTCCGTACCCGCTACTCTGCCTCCAATCTTCCATTGGACTCTTAACACTAACGGGGTACCCGCTCCTCGGGGGTCTCACTTGCTTTTCAGGTCGCTATCAGGAAACTGGTACTCGCTCCTCGAGGGCCCATGTTCCCTGACTCGCTGCCTGCCCCTACCTTCTCTTCTGCCTGGAATGATTCACTATCTTTAACACCAGTGAGTACTACCATCTTCACCTCAGAGCTGTTCCGTTCCAGCCCTAGTGCCATCTCCTACGTGGGACCACTTTGTGAGTACATTACCTTCAAGCCTCTCAGCTCTCAGGGATCAAGTACTTGCTCCTCGAGGGCCTGCTCTCCCTATCCTGGGGTTCTCCATACTGGGGCTTTGTGCATATTCCACTGTACTCATTATTCTCAGTTCTCTCCACTACAGCACTGCTACCAGAGGAGTCACTGTTCCAGCGCCTGAAGGATACTAGCCCAGCCGGGCTACTTCTGCTGTTCACCACTGCCACCTCTGGTGGCTTCATCACATTGTCTAATAAAAGATCAAGCTCTGTGTTTGTGTGTCCTAAGCTGAGCCTGACCTGTGGCCACTCACGGAACTTCCCCCATGGGCGTGGTCAGCTGCCACAGTGTCCAAGGGTCCACCCAAACCTCACTAATTATAACACTGGCCTGCCACCTGACTGCTAGAAGGTGATGAGGGCGTGGGCTGACTCTGCTGCTTTTGAACCACTTTATGCTGCTTGGAAGGGGTCCCCTGACTGGTACTGCCACCATCCCCAGATGGCAGTACTGTTGTTGGGTGTTGCCTCTTCATATGATGCATCATGCCAAAATTAGATAGATGTCCCATTTGCTTTCCTCTGGTAATAGCCCTGCCACAGTAATTACACTGAGCAAAACGTGGGTCATCCGTCACTTTAAAGTGGCTCCAGATCGCAGATGTTTTTCATAATCCTCCCTTCTTTATAGCCTTGGGGGTGGATGCTGGCACTGGAGCTGAAGTAGTGGGTGCGCCCTGAGAAGCAATGCCTGGGTCCTCAGTCATCCTCTGTGCCTGTGCTGACTGCTCTTCCTCCTCCTCATCAGTTTCATCTCTCCCCTGCTGCACTGAGGTGGAGGCTAAGACAGGACTAACTGATCCTCCTAAAACTTCATAAGGCTCAGCTATTACTTCTTCTGTTTCTGATAAGAATCCCACACAAGATGATTGTTCATTAGAGATGTGAATCGGAACCGGAATCGGTTTGGATTCCGGTTCAGATTCACATGTGGGTTTCTTCCCATCGGGCCCGATCGCGTTTTGTTTATTGGCTGCCCAGCCGATAAACAAAAAACCCACCCCAACTCTTTAAAAGTAACCCCTTAGCTTCCCCCACCCTCCCGACCCACCCAAAACTGTTTTACAGGTACTTGGTGGTCCAGTGGGGGTCCCGGGAGCGATCTTCCATGATATCCCACTCCGGACCGTCCTCCGGCTACCGGGCCTTCCTTTGCCCTTACCTTGTGACAGGGTATCCGTGCCATTAGCCGGATCCTGTCACATGGTAGGAGCACTGGATGGCCGGCGCCATCTTGTGCTCCTGCCATGTGACAAGGGCTGACCAATGGCACCGGTAGCCCCTGTGACATAGTAAGGGCAAGGCTATCGGCAACATTTTGATTCCTGGCACCCGAAGGCATGAGTGCAGGAGATTGCTCCCGGACTCCTGCTGGACCCCCAGGGACTTTTGGCCAGCTTGGGGGGGCCTCCTGTCCCCCACAAGACTTGTCAAAAGTCCAGCAGGGGTCTGGGAGCGACCTCCTGCACTCGGGCTGTATTGCCAGTATTCAAAATGGCGTCAACGCTAGCCTTTGCCCTCATATGTCACATAGTGAGGGCAAAGGAAGCGCCGGCACCATTTTGAATACTGGCAATACGACCCGAGTGCAGGAGGTCGCTCCCGGACCCCCGCTGGACTTTTGGCAAGTCTTGTGGGGGTCAGGATGCCCCCCCAAGCTGGCCAAAAGTCCCTGGGGGTACAGCGGGGGTCCGGGAGCGATGTCCTGCACTCGTGCCGTCGGGTGCCAGGAACCAAAATGGCGCCGATAGCCTGGCCCTTACTATGTCACAGGGGCTACCGGTGCCATTGGTCAGCCCCTGTCACATGGCAGGAGCACAAGATGGCGCCGGCCATCCAGTGCTCCTACCATGTGACAGGATCCGGCCAATGGCACGGATACCTTGTCACAAGGTAAGGGAAAAGGATGGCCCGGAGCGGGAGATCGCTCCCGGGACCCCCACTGGACCACCAGATACCTGTAAAAAGCTTTTGGGGGGGTCGGGAGGGTGGGGGAAGCTAAGGGGTTACTTTTAAAGGGTCAGGGTCGGTTTAGGGGTTATTTTTCTGTGCGATTTTTCCCGCCCTCCCCCAAAACGATAAGGGAAGCCCCACGATCAATATCGTGGGGTTTTCCTATTGTTTTGGGAGAGCCCCCAATTTCTGACGATTTTGAAAATATCGACGATATTTTCAATTGTCCGAAGCCCAATTCACATCCCTATTGTTCAGCTGAATCAGAAGCAAACAGTGCCTGCGCTACATTGTCAACGCTAAGTCGAGACTTCTGTCCCACTGCTGCTTTTGGGTGTCAACATTTTGTCTGGCATGACTCAACCTCCCCTTCCCTGACCTCCAAAACTACAGGGTCATAAACAGGTGATGGCGATGCATCATGTTTAGATTTCATTTTTTTCCGGATGGAATTGCCTGCCCCTCCAAAGAGTTTAGATTGCAACAGGTCCCTTTTTAACTTTAATGGGGGACTGGCACTAGTGCCTTTTAAAGTGCCTCCTCTGTGAGTACAAATCACTCGACCACATCTAGCTTTCCCTGACATTATGGATTTAATGTCACTGCCTAGTGCCTACTGGCTGCCCACTAGCACAGTGCCTTGATATGCACTAATGTAATGTGTGTGGTGTGCACACACACAGAGCTTGCTTGTAAGCCCAAAAGAGGCAGACTGGGGATTTCACTGCACAGACTGTCCCAATAATAAACTTGAATCTGTTAAACTACCCAGTGCCCACTGTCAAAGTGCCTTGCTATGCACTAATATAATGTATGTGGTGTGTACACACAGAGCTTTCTTGGAACTACAAAAGAGGCATACTGGGGATTTCACTGCACAGACTGTCCCAATAATAAACTTGAGTCTGCTAAACTACCCAGTGCCCACTGTCACAGTACCTTGATATGCACTAATATAATGTGTGTGGTGTGCACATACAGAACTTGTTTGTAAGCACAAAAGAGGCAGACTGGGAATTTCACTGCACAGACTGTCCCAATAATAATCTTGAGTCTGCTAAACTACCCAGTACCCACTGTCACAGTACCTTGATATGCACTAATATAATGTGTGTGGTGTGCACACACAGAGCTTGCTTGTAAGCACAAAAGAGGCAGACTGGGAATTTCACTGCACAGACTGTCCCAATAATAAACTTGAATCTGTTAAACTACCCAGTGCCCACTGTCACAGTGCCTTGCTATGCACTACTGTAATGTGTGTGGTGTGCACACACAGAGCTTGCTTGGAACTACAAAAGAGGCAGACTGGGGATTTCACTGCACAGATTGTCCCAATAATAAACTTGAGTCTGCTAAACAACCTAGTGCCCACTGTCAAAGTGCCTTGCTAAGTACTACTGTAATGTGTGTGGTGTGCACACACAGAACTTGCTTGTAAGCACAAAAGAGGCAGACTGGGGATTTCACTGCACAGACTGTCCCAATAATAAACTTGAGCCTGCTAAACTACCCTGTGCCCACTGGCACTGATGCCCAGTGCACAGAGAGACTGAGTGAGTTCAATTAAGCAAATTCAGTTTAAAAAAGCTGGAATTGTTGGCACAGCAGGAAAATCGATGAAATATATTTTCCAATGGAAGTTCCAGCAAACTAGCTAAAAATTGAATATATCTCTCCCACCCACAACATCCAAATAGTGCTTGCTTGCAACCTAGCACAGAGGGTGAATTAAACAAAATGGCACTGCTAGCAGCTTCTCTCCCTGGCACAGAGAGACCATCTCAGATCACCTAAATAAACTGCTTAAAAAACAAACAGGGCTAGCTGGCACAGGCACTGCAGCCAAATAAAGAATACATATCTTTTTCTTTTAAGTAACTAGCCTAGCTAGCAATTCAATACAGATTTGAGAACTCAGACTAGCTCTGAGTGCAGCCACCTTCTGCAGAGGCCACCTCCCCACACCACTCCTGCAAAGAAAGTGCTTGGCACACCGTGGTGCTTCAGTATATATAGTGCTGGGTCATCAGGAAAAGCGTCACCGAGCACTGAATGACAGTGCGATTGGCTGTATTCAGTGCATTTCAACAAATCTTATCACTGATACCTTGCATTCTGGTATCCGTGCCAAGCTGTCCGACCCACTCTGATGACTCACAGGAAAGGGCTGGTTTTTGGGCTGGTTTTTGGCTCTGGATACACTCAAATGGTGTTCTCTGATTGCAAATGGCGGCAAAGAAAAGTGTGTGGCATCAAACGTATGGAACGAATGATATGTTATATTCGTGGAGAGTCGCGATACGTTTCGCTTCCCCACGAATACAACGAATAGGGACATAGACGTTGCGGATTGCCAATACATCGAAAATGAATGCACACCCCTATTATTCTGCTTCACCATGTTTTATTTATGCCAGCACTCAAAGAGCTACATAAGGGCCAGGTTCATGGAGGGGAGAATGGCCAATGCTCTCCCTAACAAGTTAAGGGAAAGTGAGCTACCCCATTGCTTCTATCAGGGTCCACTTTACCAACTGTATCATCTAAATTTCTGAACCTACTAAATAAATTTGAGAGACTGGCCCTCATCATTAGGCACAGAACATCTCATCATTTTATGTGCCCCCTGTTTGATTGTGGGGCTACATAAGATTATATTGGAGCCTTACCAATCAGGATTTAGGGCTTGACATAGCACAAAGACATTATTAATATCACTTCTAGACTATTTAGATAGGGAATTAGGTAAAGGTCATGTCATGGTAGAGATGTTTCTTGATCTTGCTGCCATGTTTGACAAGCTTAACCATGGGCTTCTGGTAGATGGTTAGAACAGTGAGGATCCACAGGCAGGTGTTGAAGTGGTATGTGTCTTTTCTCTCAAATTACATACAGCAGGTATCCATGGGGTGTTTAAAATCATAATCTTGGAACTTACTGTACAGAGTGGCATGAGGAGCTATCTTTTCCCCTCATTTACTTTTTAGTGTATTGTGGGCTTATGCTATGTTAGCAAATGATGTGTGCATTTTCTTC